>NC_073707.1:29172442-29481442 GCF_023634085.1 Falco cherrug
TAATAGAACCAATATGTCACCCAGAAAACTGTCTGTATGAATTCAAGTCTTTGTGTTATATACATAATACGCAGTACACAGAATGCTCTTTTGAGATCTGAAGACCTTAGGTAAATATATATGCGTATTTGATTAGGAATTGCACTTTTAATCAACCATTCTAAAGGTTAGGAGGTCAGTAATTATTTTACCTAACCGTAACCTTCAGATTTACACATTTCTGCTATCTGAAACTCTAGAAAAACATCAGCTGCCTAGCAGCGTGTTTATTCTACATGTACTGTATGTACTCAAAAGCCGTGTTGCTTCTTTACAGTAGACTGTTCCACTTTGAGGCACTTTACAGATAAAACAAATTTTAAGCAATCAGAAAGTTTACCTGAGTCACTGGAGAAACCTCACTGTAATAAAATATTATTTTACCAAAAATTGGCAAATTCACTCTCCTTGTTGCTGGCATTTGAATGCTAAAATTTCCAATAATGTATTTTGATTTCCAGTTGTTTTGATTATTTTACCCCTTAGAATAACACAGCTCTACTCCAGATGTACTTTAATCTTCCTTACTACTTCTGCCAAATTTCTGTTTTCTGTTTTCCATTTGCTTAGTGCTCTCATCATGAGCAATATGTCTGTGTCACTTCCTCCTTATACGTTCAGGCTTTCTCTTGAATCATGCAATATGTAAGAAGAAAAGCCAAAAGGAGGATGCAAGCTCTTTCGGGTTGCTATTTTTAAACACAGAAACTTCTGTGGGTCTATTTGAAAAGGAGATTCCTTTTGAAAAACAGATACTAAACAAGATGCTAGAAATAATATGCATGTACAACTACTCTTACAAAATCTCATATCCCAGCCCTCTAGCAGGTCAGCATAAGCAAGACTCCAAAAAGCACAAAAAATCCAAAGAGACACAACAGAGAATCAGGTTCTCAAGTGTACCTGATGTTGTGGGGAGTTGGGATATTTGCTGAAACACGTGGACTGTCACCAATGATCTGGGCTACTGTGTTGCTAACATCCCTTCTCTCTCCCCATCTCCTCCTCAGGAATTGGTCTGAGTTACGGTAGATACAACTTTGATTCCTACAGATGCAATGCTAACTGCACCATAGTTATCTGATGACAACTGTACTCTAGCCATGTGATTCCACTTCAGAAAGTGTAATCAGGAGTAAAACCACTGATGCTGCCTAATACCCTAATTCTGTTCACATTCCTGGTTTACTACCAGTCTTGTATTACTTTTGCCTAAACAAATAGTTCCAATAGAAGCTTATATTTGAAATTCTTGTGTTTTATAGTTTGCTATGAAAAGCAATGGTAGCTTTTCCTGTGCTTCCAGTATTTATAAAGTATTTTTCCATGTTATTAGATGCTAGTTGATACCACATTTCAGCCTTTCCCTCGTGGCTTGCTCTTCTCTACCCAGCCACCTATTTGCACGAAACTTTCAGGAATGCAATATCTGAGATTGCTGCCCCTGGTAAAGTCTGCTTGAATCAGACAGTGAATTGTAATGTTTTAAAGAGAACAACACACAAACACAACACCCTTGGCTAACTGAAACATCATTTCCTAAGGAAACTAAATAAAAATTAAAAAAACCCCAAACAAACACAAACAAAAAGGTCATGCACTGAGCTGGACATCATACCTCTCAGAGGCTGTTCATCATCATGGCCAGAACATAAGAATGTCTGATAACATAGATGAGTAGGTTTTACTCTCAGGGCTCATTATTTATTATGCAGTAATTCCATATAAAGGTTCTTAATAGCAGCCATAGCACTTCTTTATTCACAGTGTAAATGTACTGTGTAAATGCTTGTAAAACTTTATGGGCTCCATTGCCTTAAAGCACTTACAATTCAGGTATGAATAATAAATCATGCATATACACACTGTCTCATGTCTCTGCGTAACCTTTCAGGGCAATACTACAGTTAGTTTGTGTCACATCACAGGCAAAGAGCTCCTCTATGCTGACTGAGCAGTATTGTTACGGGGGGTAAGTAGCTAACTCTAAAAGACATGAGTTCCCTTGTAACAGAGCCGTATCAGGGATTTAATTGACTTTATTCTTTTCACCCACACATGGTCCACCAGCTGTTGCCTTCAGCTTGCACACTCATTGCCTTGCTTATTGGTTCTGCTGAGCGCCCACAGCCTCAGTGATTTCTTTATTTCACGGCGCGACCCCTGTGAGCTTTTTGGGGCACAGGGCAGACGCCCGGGTCTCCTCCGCCCTAGGGGGGCTCCCGCTAGGTGGCACGGACTCTCCGGCAGCCTGCTCCCCACCCTGCAGCTCCATTTCCCTTGCTTTGCTCCAAAAGTGGTCTTCCCCCACTTTTTGCAGCATTTCCAAACACTAAGCTCATCGGGTTTAATAACTGCAAAAACAAACAGCTCCTGGGATCTTTTTTCCTGTCCTTACAGTGCTGCACGGATCCAAGCCAACACACAAGCTATGCTTTTTCACAGACAAAAAGATCAATTTCCAATGTCATTTCTACAGCTAGTTCAAGAACCTTACTGGCATAACCATTAATTACTTCTTTCAGGACCATCTTCATACAACAACTCCTTAGTGGTTCTTTACTTTGTCATCCTCAGTTAATGTGCAGACATAATAAACCTAACCTCTGAAAGAATGCTGCTTACCCCAGATGGAGTGACGAGCTGGACAAACAGGGAAAGCTGTGATGAAAACTGATGTGGCAGCGTCAGAGAGCCGCCAGCAGGCATTTATCTTCTGCTACATGGGAAAAGGGGGAGAGACTCCTACACAACACCCTTTGAAGGGAACTCAAACAGTAACTGAATCAGGCAAAATGTGGCTCAAGGAGGTTTTGGTAGCTAACACAAAAATAACAAATCTCTCACCAGGCAGTAGGCAAGAGTAATTCCTCACCAACAGGACTGAAGTAATTTTGGATATCTGAGACAAAAAGAATATTCACAGTGCACAAAGTTGAACGATTTAAAAGACAGTGAAGAGCTGTACTTCTATCAGTGAAGTGGAGAAGAGTTTTGCAAACCTGGGGACCAGGATCATCACATCTGTTAAGGTTCCCAGTCATATGCATTGAGCCATCTGGACAACAGGACCATGTTAATCCTGCAGCAGCTCACACGCTAAAGAAGAATTGCACTCAAATTCTTCGAGACATTTGAGCTAATGGTAAAACAAATATATGCACAAAAAGTAAACACCACCAACAAAAAAAAAATCAAAAAACCTCCCTACAGAATAAAGTCCTAAAGACTAGGGAACAAAGATGGAGAAATTGCACGATTTTCTGAAACACAACAAATGAGTAGGGTATTCAATTTAAGGACTCCTTTTTATTAGCAAGAGCTCAGTGAGTTCCTAGATAGCCTTTTCAAAGTGAGGCCTGAACACTGCAAACAAGTACATACTTTTTTGAGTGCAAACACTCCTACCAAGTTCAACAGTGACACATGAAACACAAAATATTAGAAACCTTTGAGGAGAACAGCTCAAGGTTTATCTCACAGGTCATTCTCAAATGCAGCTATTTTCTCCATTCTTCTATATTCTTATATGTTCCCAAACAAATCTGTAAAATTCATTTGCACTGGAACTAATTTTATTTTGTAATGTAATCGTAAAGCACTTCCAAGACTAACAATTAGGACAGATAGTTATGCTTTGTGAGAGAAGCCTGCACACGTTTTCCTGGTGTGTAAGAGCAGCACAAAAGCTAGAAGTAAATAACTAAAATTTAAATAAAACTACAATCCAGGGACAAACCTGTAACTGACTGGAAAAACATTTTCTATTTCCAAGTCTGGCAGGCCCTGACAGTATCAGTAATAGAGATGGCAATCTCATGAAGTTGAAAATAAATGTG
Organism: Falco cherrug; assembly: GCF_023634085.1. NCBI lineage: Eukaryota > Metazoa > Chordata > Aves > Falconiformes > Falconidae > Falco > Falco cherrug. The sequence goes on from NC_073707.1 coordinate 29,176,321, forward strand.
AATATGGCTGTTAAAATCCTGAGTTCATTTTAAAGTCCTTTACATTTCTTCAGATTTTATACATAAATTCCTGAGTGCTTGTTTTCTCCTTGAATTAACCCTACAAAGTAAACAGTTCTTTCCAAACTCCGTTTAAAAGTCTCCATTTCAGATCCTTAAAAAATCACAAAGATATCACAGATATAAATGTCAATGAAATTTACATTCGTTCATCAGTCACTTCCTTATCTTACAGTGCAATGATAATGGAAACAATTATGAAGATGAGATTTCTCTTCCCTGGAAGGCCAGACAGTTCTACAGCTGTAGGATATCAGACCCTGGCTTTTATTCAGGTGCTGAAAAACCAAAAGACTGTGAAAAAATAGACAAGTCCAACAAGACTGGAAAAAGCAGAAGATAAAACAGTTCAAAATTCACTGACCTATTTACTTCTTCATCTGCAACGGCCTCCAGTCTGGACAGCCCAATGGGAAATGCACCAGGAAAATGTAATCACTGGGGATTATTCTATGTATCAGAAAAAACAATGCCTGTAGTCAGCATTCCCAAGTTCAACAATTTCCTCTAACTCATAAAATCTGGAATGCAACTGCTACCTTTTGAAACAGTAAAACGGGGAAGCCTACTTCCCTCACAGAATTTTTCAGCTAGCACACAGGACCCCCCCAACACTCTACCACATGGAAAAACTCCAGGGTCCTGTGTTCTGACTGTTCTTATATTTGCATGGTGCTCCCCCAGGAGTTAGATTTTTCTCCTGTTTCCACCTCACTACAGGCACAACCCCATGTCTTTTGTGTGTGGTTGCTCATACTGCCAAAGGCATCCACCTGCCATGGGGCAGACTGAGCACTGTTGTTGTTTGCATTTCACTTAGTGGTTCAGATTGATCTGTAGTATAAACAAAACACACAGAAGCAAAATTACACAGAGATCCTGGTCTAGGAGCACTTCTGTTTTATGCAAATAACGTGCTGTTAGGTAAGTGCTTAAAGGCTCCGGCATCCAGCCCCTTAATCATAAGAGTGTTCTTATTATTACCACTCAAACTTACTCCTTTTTTGTGTAACACCAGCCCTCAGGAATACAGGGCTTCCAATTGCAAGTTTTGTATAAGGTGGATCATCTAATCATTGTTTCAAATCAATTCATGATTAAACAAGGTATTTAAATTATATGAGATCCTAATATTTGTTTCAAGTGTTTACTGTCAGTTTTTATGGTAGCTGTTATGTTAAGAGCAATGGAGCATGTAACAGTATGAGGAGTTTTTTTCTGGGAATTTCAGCAAAAGGCTGATCAAATTCCAGCATTTCTTAGAAGTTATTTTGCATCGATGGACAATAGCTCCAGCACAGGGTACACTGGAGTACTACCCCTCAAAGTTCATCTGTGGTGACTGTATGGCAATGATGTAACGCGTGGCAATTCCAAGTGTGTCCTGCATGTACGTTTCATAGTGAATTTGGGGATCTGCGGCATACATAGCTCCATTACCTCCTAGTCCTATTAAAACAACTGTACATTTTAATGCATCTGCTCACCTACATTAATTATTTACAAAGGATAATGTTTTGGAGCCAGTAAAATGACAAGACTATTTAAGTCAGGAAGCACCAGAAAGAGGATATTAAGTCAGAGCGCAGCCTCCTTATTCATCTCCATCAGTTAACCACATTTTCTCACCTCAGTATGGAATGCTGTTTTAATTATTCTATGAACCTAGACAGAATTTTCTTACCAGTGTTTATCCCCATTCCTACCATGAATGCTGAGTGATTTAGATCAATGTATCTTGATATGCATCCACGAGAAAGAAGTCAGTCATCCTCTACTGTTCTACAGCAAGAACTGAGGCACCAGAAAACGCATGTCAAAGCTGTGTTAACTTTGCATGTCCAGTCTGGGATATGTTAGGTTTGATTATTTTTTTCCCCTGAATATTAAGTAGTATAGCACTTTCTGTATCAAAACACTGTCCTCCTTGTCCTCACCCTCACCTTGAATTAGGATATCAGCAAAGAGTTCAACTGATTACTTAAGCTGGGCACTCAGACACAGGCAGCTGATAGGTCAGCTATAAAAACCTGACTTCCCCTGTGTCACAAACTATGGCCTCAGGCAAGGATAAATTCAATTTTCCCAGGACCATTCACCTCTTGAAGTCCAACCTTTTTATTCCTTCAGTTTCTGACCACTAATAAATGACACTGAGTGTTAAAACAATCTTTGCACGCATTAGTAAGCTTTAGTCACTGGACAAAAAGGTCATTCTTGCCTAAACATCTGCAGTTGGAATGTGCTTTGTAGCTGGAGAGGTAATAACATACGCCTTGCCAGTACATTCCTTGATTTCTGGCAACCAAATGAATGGGCTATGACTTGTATGGGACAACCTTCACTGTACATTTCCATCACTTTGGATCCCTGATCCATTGATTGGTAGGATTAAAAAAAAAAAAAAAAAAAAAAAAAAAAAAAGACCTGCTACTTGATCTATTTAACTGCTGTGTTCATGGGGTCAAACTGGAAACAAAGCTGTTTAATGATCATTTTTATTAGAAACTGGTATCCCTAGGTACATAATAATCATGGTATCAAGCTTAGTTAAACTCACAGTGAAAAAAATGAAAGAAAATACAAGAGAATTACATTTTAAGAGGAGAAAACCAGACAAAGGAAACAAAAAAACCCATGTAGTTCTGTGATTTCCAGACGTACTAAGGACTGGCTTCCCACACCTTGTGTTTGATGGTGAGAACACATGTCCTAAAGAAATGGGATATTTCTCTCCCCTGAACAGGTTCTCTGTTATCCAACTGAGTCTGAGCACACGTAGCCTTTTCTTCAGTTAGGGAACTCAGGGGGTTATACTTTAGGTATTGTTCCTTTAATTTCTCAAAACTTATAGGAACTTCGTTTTTTGCTCAACATTTCTACAGCCCGGTTAAATTTGTTTGAAATTGGCCAATGCATTGGCCAACTGCTTGTACTTACAAGGCACAAACTGGCAGACGGTTTGATTGCACAAGCCTCATTTGCTTAGGAAATTAAACTAAAGATGATAAATAGGTGTGTATAAATGCCTGCCCATTAATTCCCTGTTGCAGCCTCCAAGCACGCTTCCCATGGTACAACATGGCTCAGAACACACTTATTCCCCATCTTTTCTGATTATATCAGTAACTTATTCAGTGATTAGTCAAAGTAACATTCCTCTCCTAGCAACTAATTTAATGCTTTTTAATATATTACAGTCTCTTTTAGGTCCAAACCTTTCTATTTTGGGACTTCCAATTCAAATTTGCCTAATAGCTTCACATAATAGTCCCTTGCTCCCAATAAATTCCTCATTTTAACTCTAATTGGTTTTCTCATGAAGAATCACAATTTACATGAGCTGAAGAGGAGATATATCACTAGCTATTACTGAATATAAGTAATATTTGATTAAGCAAAGAGAGATACTCATTTGCTCTTTTCTCAGCATTTGTTAATGATATTGCCAATTTCTACAAGCAGATTAAGTATATTTACATTACCATAATCAATTAACTGTATTTGGAATAGGTATTAAGTAGCGGTGTCAGTTCAGTCTCTTCTTAAATTTATGGTGTCTATTCATCATAATGATAACCCAAAGTGACTACCACATTCAGATGAAGTTACTGGTTAGCCAGTTGTTCTCCAGTGCAAAGTGATCAAAACCAGAGGTGTAGACTAGTGTTAGAAAAAGTAAGGTAAGCAACAAGTGGAAGCTCAAGAAATTAAGTAATCTGAATAACTGCAACACTGAAGTATAAATCATCTTCAGTAATTTCAAAGTCTCAGTCTAGAAATAATTGTCTCGTTCTCCTTAACTGAGCTCAACCTGAGGAGCCTGGTAGTGCAAAGACAGAACATCTCTGAAGGAGTCTGGGAAAGGGAGGGAGGCTGCAGTTCAGGTGATACTAAGAAACCTACTGGGACTACTTCGTGAAAGAAATGGATACTATAAAACTTATCTAGTCAATTTGAAACACTCATGGTTTTGAACAACAGCCTTTAAACGTAACTTCAGGAATCTTCTTAAAGCAAGGGAAAAGAATATGTTGTTGCTCTTTTTTAAAAGTATCACTTTTTCAAAGCAATTACAGTTGTTTCCTGGGTGCCTACCACCTGATTTCCAACAGTCCTTGAACAGAGAGCAAGGCATTCTGTTACAGGACAACCGATATAAATTTGAAATACATTTAGAGAGAAGTCATACCAGCTTGTGGTACTGACTGCTACTAATTACTGGTATATGTAGAGTATTCGAATAATGAATGTTTAAGCTTCTTTAATGCAGTTTTTCTTTTAAGGCCTGAATAATGCCTGTGAAAAACACAGAACAATGAGCTGGATATATCTAGAAAAAATAACTTTGGAGTATGTCTTGGATTTTTTTTTTGTTTGTTTATTATTACTTCTGGTTTAGCCTGAGTCTTGGTTGTTTGTTTTGTTTGTTTGTTTTGTTTCTTCCCTGTAACAAAACACACTAGTAGAGAGAATGCTAGCTACGCTGGTTCTGAACTCATGCTGGCTGAGCATAAATGCCTGAAGACCTGTCTCACCTGCCCAGGCAGGAGAACGGAATTTAGGAGCATTTAGGAGCCCTGCGTTACCACAGACATGCCCCAACCCCAGTCAGGGTTCACCAGCGGCCTGAGCTCGGCTCTGGGCCAAGGGCGACGCACCGCACCTCTGGGGCGCGGCTGGCTGGCACCCCGAAGGAAGGCGCAGCCAACCAGCTATGGGAAACATAAACTAACCTGCAGAAGGGTGTCAAAACCCGAGGCGTTTAGTTAGAAAAACTGGCTCTTTGGAGCTTTCACAGCCCGAGACCCCGCGGCGGCTGCGGGGGGCGGGTACCCTCCGCCCGCCCCAGGCCGCGCCACCCTCTGCCCCGGCGCTGCCCCACGGCTGCCCCGGCCGCCAGGCACCGCACGGCGACCCGCGACCCGCAGCCCGCTCCCTCACGGGGGCCGGGCAGCGCGCAGGCCCCGGCCGCCCCGCAGGAGCCCGCCCCGCCGCCCGCAGCCGCGGGTCGGGTCGGCCTGGCCTGGGCCGGGCGTGAGGCGAGGGGCGGGCGGAGGGAAGCGAAGCGCCCGGCGGCCCGGACGGACGCGGCGGGCACCCAATGCGCTCAGGCGCTGCCGCCCCGAAGGGAGGGGAGAGACCCGCGGCCGGGCCCAATGAGGCCGCGCCCGGAGCGGGACTTCCTTCGGGGATCCCGCGGCGGGGAGCCGCGGCGGAGCGGTGGTGACACGTAAGTGCGGGGCCGGGGAAGTTGCCTTTGTTCCTCTCAGGTGGCGGCCGAGCCACCGGCCGGGCGGGTCCCCGCGGCGGGGCCGGGCCGAAGGCGCCGCCTGAGGCGAGCAGGGAGCCGCCCCCGCCCCGCAGCCCCGCTCCCGCAGGCCGCGGTAGCTCGGCGCCGCTGCCCGCCGCCTGCCGCGGGGACCCGGCGGCCGCCCCCTCCCGCCGCCGCAGGGCCGGGCGGGCACCGGGCAGCGTCGCGGCCGCAGCATGCGTCTGGGGCGCCCGCCCCGCGCCGCGCAGAGTCCCGCCGGCCGCGCTGCGGCGCGCAGGGCCCGCAGGCAGGGGGAAGCCGCCCGGGGCGTCGCGGCCGCGGCGGTGCCCAGGGGCTGAGGCGCTCGGCCGGCCCCTCCCTCCCTCCGTCCCTCCCTCCTCGTCCTCCCGGCGCGGGCCCGGGGCCTCCGATGTCGCCGCCTCGTCGTCCGCCGCCTCCAGCCGCCCGCTGCTAAGCCGTGAGGGGCGGGGGCCCTCGGGACCCCGCCGGGGACATGGGCAACGGGATGTGCTCCCGAAAACAGAAGCGGATTTTCCAGACCCTCCTGCTCTTGACGGTGGTGTTCGGCTTCCTCTACGGGGCGATGCTCTACTACGAGCTGCAGGGCCAGCTGAGGAAGGCTGAGGCCACAGCGCTCAAGTACCAGCAGCATCAAGAGTCCCTCTCGGCTCAGTTACAAGGTACCTACCTCGGCAGCAGCCTCTGCTGCCCTTTCCTAAGGCTTGCAGAATGCCCCCCTCCTCTTCCTCCTCCTCGTCCTCTGGGCTCCAGCTGTCCATCCCCCCCCGAAGTTTTGCTGCTTATGCGCTTCTCCTCCATCTCCCCCTCCAGCCTGTGGGGTTTCGGTAGGATCCTACCCCCACTGAATTCAGTGGGAGCTTTTGTCACGGACCTCCAGAGAGCTCTCCTTCCCCCTCACTCCCACACATTTCATAGAGCGACTCTTACTCCCAAAGGACTGCACGTCCCTTGGCAATTCCTGGTATGAATGGGAAAGGCAGGCATACTGCTCTGCCGCTCATCTAACAGTACAGACCACATCCAGCTTTGGGACTTTGGCGTGCTTCTGTGTTGTCTTAGCAGTCTTAACTTTATGCTGCTGAGAGAACGTTCAGCTGCAAAAATGCAAAGCTGCAGTTCCTGGGCAGCATAAACCTTAAATAGCTCCAGGAGGGTAGAGAGGACTATTCTCATAAAACGTTTCGTAAAGGGTATTTTGAAAGTCAAGTTCTAATTGGTTATTTGGATGACGCTATTCTGTTACTTTTGGAATAACTTTTAATTACTTGGCTTAAAGCTGCCACGTGAATACAGATCCTTGTGTATCTTGGTTTGAGGATGCAGCAGTTGTGGGCATCCTGTACTTGAAGATGAAAAGATGCTGATGTCTGACATCTGCGTGTTTAGAAATTGGATGCAAAGCAGCAGATATATACGTGAAACAGCCATACTCTAGGAAGTGCAAGACCTCAGCGCCTCTCTAAGTGTCAAGTCCAAGGTTATCAGTTTGGCATATACAAAGTCCAGAGCCAACTTTCAAAACTCTTCGGAGTTTTATTTCTCAAAACTGTATAAAACAAGAACAAGAGTGGTCTGCTCTAGCAGCTGTAACAGTACTTAACTTCAGGGTGATCTTCAGCCATACTTTTCACTGAGGAAGCATACAAAAAAACCTTGCTTAGAAGCATACAGTTTTTATGCAGAGAGCATAGAACTGGGCTTGTTCTGTTAGATTCTTGCAGTGAATTGTTACTTGAATATGTTTAGCTGTGATCTGAGACCATCGTTACTTAGTGTTTTGATTTCAAGCCATTTCCAGGTAATGCCATGGAAAAATTTGACAGAAACCTTCATTTTAGTCACAAAAAAGGTGCAAGTGTTTGGCTGGGAGATGGGTATGTGGCAGATGGCTAAAGGGCTACTTTTGCTAGTCTGTATATTTGCCAACAGTATTTGAAGAGGACACAGGAACATCTTGTTCTCGAGCTAAAATTCAACAAGTCAGCTTTTTCTGTTGCTCTGGCTATACCAAAAGAGGAGCATGCAATAAACTTTATCCTAACACAGAGGAGAGATTATCTTGATCACATATGTTGGGTCTGGACTGTTAGTTTAAACTTTCTGTGTCCAAAATGTTATATTGAGTAGTAAGTGCATGGAAGCAGCAGGCAACTAGTAGCTGATAAACGTGGTGACAATGCTGCATTTTGCGTTGAGTATTCTCTTGCTTGTTTCAGTGTATCAATGAGAAATGTAAAATACAGACCAGGATCTGAAAACGTTAATACATTTAGAGTCGCAGAACAATAGACTGGTTTGGGTTGGCAGGGCCCTTAAAGCCCACCTAGCTCCAGCCCCCTGCCCTGGGCAGGGCCACCTCCCCCCAGCCCAGGTTGCCCCCAGCCCCGTCCAGCCTGGCCTTGAGCCCTGCCAGGGACGGGGCACCCACAGCTGCTCTGGGCAGCCTGGGCCAGCGCCTCCCACCCCCACAGCGAAGAATTTCTTCCTCATATCTGACCTATATCTACCGTCTTGTAGTTTAAAACCTTTCCCCCTTGTCCTGTTGCTACAGACCCTACTAAAAGGTCTGTCCCCATCTGTCTTATAGGTCCCCTTCAGGTACTGGGAGGTTGCTATAAGGTCTCCCCGGAGCCTTCTCTTCTCTAGGCTGAACAACCCCAACTCAGCCTGTCTTCACAGGAGAGGTGCTCCAGTCCTGTAATCATTTTTGTGACCTCATCTAGACACTTGGATTTGATTATCATTTCAATAATTTCATGTGGTTCTGGGACCCATGCCAATGTATCAACCCTATTAAGCAGGAGATGTTATCTGTGCCTAGTATGGTAGAAGTAAACCTTGTTTAAAAAAAATAAATTACTGGCAATTAAGTCACAGAATACAAGGAAGAATGTAATATAACAATAAAATTGGTTCCTTAGATTTTTCTGCGTTACGGCAATAGCTAACATACCTAAAGGAGGGTGAGGCTGAGAGCCCAGAGACATACTAAATGCAGTAGCAAGCATTAGATGCCTCATTTCCCACCAAAGTAAATGGAAGCTATATGCCTAAGGACTTCAGAGGATTTGGGCCTAGTAAGCTAGAAATAAACTTTTCCTCCTTGTGTTTCCCTGTACGTTTAATGGCTCTGGGATGGCCTGCCCTGTATAATCACTTGGATTTTTGCAGTAGGAGTTTATTAGTGAGGAGAACATAGAGAATTCAGGAGCTGTGCCTGTGCCCAGCTCACCTGGAGATATACAAGCACCATGCTAGCTGGTAATATACAACACCAAAACCATTTCTGAACTTTGCCTATGTAACTCTTTGATATGGAACAACAGGAAGGAATTTTCTGTAAACAAAGACTTTGAAACAACATAAAATGCTAACAAAATCCTGTGCTTGCAGGTGCAGTATCTGACTGCACTTTGAACTTTTGATTTTAAATGGCCTGGATTTTAAATCAACAATGTTTCTGTTGCCAAGAAAAAAAGACCTCTGAGGGTATCTAGGCTACATCTCTTTGCTGTCCTTAACAACACGAGAGATTATTATTTGAATTACATTTTATTGTTCTCTAAAAGTATAATTGCTATGAAAGCAGTGCAATTTAACTTTTCCATGCTGTGTAGTCAGGTTCTCTATAGATAGTGGTCTAGAGATAACTTTGGGGCCTGAAGTATGATGGGAGCACTCTGAATTTTTTTTTAAACAGGAACCAGTTAAAAGGGCAAAGTCATTGACATAGCATTGCCAGGAAGAAAAGAGGGTGCTGTATCAACAGTAATTGATTTCTTAGTGTTTGCAGCTCTCTTCTATGTGATTAAATAAGACTCTAAATCTCATTACAAGCTGAGGAGAGAACTGAACCTTGGATTTTTACTTCCAGAGCAACCATTTCATCAATACGCTATTATTGTTTTAAATAAAAAATGAAATAAAATAAAAGGCAACTTCTTGAAGTTGTCCTTTTGAGGATCCTGAGGCTGTATTGTGCCGGGCTGGCTGTGCTCCTGGAAGGCCAACTGGATTGAAACGCTTGGATGACAGTGAAATATTGCCTGTCTTCTGAATTTTCATTGGGTTTTGTTATGACTGCTGGTGCCTGTCAAGACAGTTGCTTTTCTGATTGTACACAGAGGAGCACTGTTTGGGCTTCTGGGTGAAATTTGAGTCGGTTTGTGAAATGCTTAGGGATCATAGGCAACTCCTCAGCTTTAGGTGTTAAGGTTGCAGTTTTCAACCTGAATGCCTTTGGTCTGCCCACAGTATTAAGAAGGATCCTCAGATGCAGGTCAAAGTGCAGCCTCCCTTCGCTTCCGACTGTCCCCTCTACTGTTTTCTTTTCTCTCTGCACAGTTTTTTAGGTTTTTCACCTATGCAGGTAACAAGAACCTTCTTTTTGGTACTTGCCAGCTCTTCATGCCTGAATGAGCAGAGCTTTCTGTTTTTGCTTGAAAAGCCAGTCATCTTAGATTTTTATCTTTTTCATTGCCTTGTTTTGCTCAAATGCAGCACGTGAAGCAGGCTAAATCTTCTGTATGCATGGGGAAATAGCCCTTTGATCTACCAAAACAGAATGCACAGATCATGAAAAATGGTGCAGGAAGAGGTCTCAAAATCTTTAACCCATGCATCTGTGACTTTGCGGGGAGTTCTGCTTCTTCTGGTGTTTGCAGCTTCAGCTGCAAAATATTTGTGCTTCTTGAAATTTCAAGACCAGGGTGCAACTGGAAGGATGGCAGACTTGGCAACAACATGATAAGGATAACAGGTTTGGAGAGTCTGGGATCTTAAGCTCACCCCCTTTAGACAGATCACGTTGTAGAAGATTTTTCTATTTGAAAGCTGAATTTCTCAAAAAAAAAGAAAGTCAAACTTTGGCATCTTCATCTCTTTAACAAAATTCTGATAGACATGGAGAAAGTAGGGCTGCTTTTGTAACCCACAAAGGGAATACTGGAGGCAAAATTTAGAGGTGACGCAAAATTTCTTGGCTGCTAAGAAAACCTAAAGTCATTGTTACCTATAAGGTCTTTAATAGAGAAGTGGATCTTGCTGCTAAGCTGATTATTTTTAAATCTCATTCTCTGAGCATTATATGTTCAAAACATGAAGATAATCTTATTTAGTATTTCTTAAAATGATGGAAACAAAACTTGATGCTCTTTGCCTGCTGTCAAACTAAGTTTCAAACTATTTGCTTTATAGGGACGGACTTCAGTTGCTGGAACAGAAACACGTTGACAGCTGTAGATGAACCTGATTATGTTTTTGACTGCTTCAAGATTGAAAGCACCTACAAATGTCTTTTTAGCCCTTAGAGCTTGTCTTCTCATCTTCTGGGTACCAAGTAACCCCTTGTGTACTATTTTAATCTTTTTAATTTGTTTTAATCCCTAATCCTAACAACAGCCTACATTTAGTGCCTTTTACTACCTTAATTTTCCTGCTCTGTCTCTTGAGGCCTGAACGTACCTGATGGCTTCAGGCAATCGCAGTGCAGTCTGAGACCATACTGTAATCCTGGGAGCCAACCCAGCAGGGACTCTGAACTTGAGAGTTCAGAGTTTGTCCTGCTGTAGATGAGGTGTGGATTTCCTCAGAGCGGTCTGATCCAGCACTAGAAAGCACCAGCTGAGAAGGAAATGTAGAATTCCTCTGTGCCTTTTGTGCCATTTGTCCTATATTGAGGCTCCTCCTTGGAGGTGACCTGCTAGAAGTTGATCATATCTATAGCAACTCTAGGTATAGGGATTCGCATAATGCATCAGAATATTAGATCACAGTTCTGCGTAACTTTAGCGGTTAATATGTAATAAGTCTGCATGCTAACTATGTAGGTACCAAAGCTGTTCTTAGTGAAGTACATACAGATGTGCATGTAACCCTCTTTTATAGTACTCTATTTAAGCTTGTACCGTAAGTTGGCAGAGCTAGGAAGAACTAACAGTACTTTTGATGGCTTATTTTTCACGTACATCATACAAGTAGAGCTACATCAATGCAGCTCCTGCATGGTTTGATTGTACTCCGTAACAGCAGCCTAAATTCCTGTCATTCCTATTAGTTTCAGATTGCATGTCACACTATGGTGCTTATTCTGGTTGTGTTTTATTGCTATCTGAGATCTGAATGATCTGTGATAACACTGTAATAGTAGAGGTTAGTTCTCTGTGTACCATTGGCACGTGGGTGTACTTCAACACCCAGTACAGTACTGTGTGAAATGGCAAACACAGCATCTCTAATTCTGTTACCTGGCTTCCTGACATGGTGTGCTTTGGTTTGTAACCTCATCTAAGAACCTGTCTTTTGTACTTCCATTCACATTTTCCACTGGGTATTTAATGTTCTAAATACTTCAAGCACGTTAAATGTTTTAAATAATTTATGCAAAATTTTAGTATGGAAGATCTATATGCTGTGAATGCATATATATGCATTTGTATGTACCTATATGTATGTGGGAAGTGTATACTTAGATAGATATATGTCTGTTCTGCAGCTCAACTTGAAGACTTTGGGTTATCTGGAATGATAAAGATTTCTTCATAATCCAAGTACAGAAAAGGTGCTACAGCTTTGTTTAGTTCAGTTAACTCAGAGAGCTGGTTTGTTGCTTCTAGGTCCATAGGGATTAAGAGTCCCAGCAGCTGAATTCTATGACCTGAAAGATAAATCAAGCAAATGCCTGTGTTTATATTCTTTTTCATTCCTGTAATTTGTGCCCAGATGCCCTTACAATCACTTTTCCTTGTGGACGTAATGCTTCTAGGATAAATTTCTACCTGTGCTGCAATGTTACATCTGCGCCCAAGTTGGAATCTGGGCTGGAGATCAGAGAGCATCTAGTCTGAAGGAATATTAAGCAGCATGAGGTAATAGAGTGATTTTGTCCCCTGGGTTTTGCTGTTCCCCTGCCTGATTTAACACTGGGCCTCGTAGCTAACAGTATGATGTAAGATAGAGCCAATATCCTGAAACTATTTGTTACTGATGATGATTTAATCCTTTCAAATCTTGTGAGCGAGTGATCTGTTTGGGTTTATGAACACTTCAGAGCTGAGGGAGGAGGAGGGAGGCGAGATGGGTGGATGCTTTGGTGAGTTTTCCTTCCAGCTTCTTTGACAGTCATCTTCTGTCACGTATCTCTAGCAGGCAAAGGTTTGACAGAAGCTTCTGCATCACCTAAAACATAATCAGCTTTGTTGGAGGGAGACGAGTAGAGAAGCAGGGGATGAAGCAGCCACGGTCATGATCTGACAATTGAACTGCAAACTGAGCCAGAAATCCTGTAGTCAACAGTGCAGTTTAAGCGGTATCTGGCTGTGCTAAGCACACACCGTGGGAAGAGTCCTGGGAGGGTTGTGACTTTGCAGTGTATTGACAAAACTTTAAAGTTAATACCTGAGAGTTACGCGTTCCTGGGGTTATTGCTTTACTGTAAAAACCAAAGCCTAAACAACAGAGTGCAACTACTTCCTTGCTTCCTACATGAGTAAAACTGATGGAATTCTTAAGTCTTGAATATGATGGTTCAAACACATTGTCTCATTGGGCTGGCTGTTTTGCTGGGCTTGTCAGCCTGTGTATCTGGGTGGGGCAGCCGTATGAGTAAGACTTCCACCCACTCTGAGGCTTGAGCGTGCATTGTAGCATCTCTTGTCTAGTGGTGAGGATATTGCCAGCCGTTTGTGGCTAATATAGTTCACTTCACTCATTTTGGAATAGGATCCTTACATAGAAAAAGTAATTAAATCTCTCCTGCTGAAAGTCAGGTGCTGTTTTGAGGTTTAATGGTAATTTAGATTACTGAAAAAATGAGCCATACAGAACAACTAATTAAGGAAGAATCTTTTTTCGGGTGGGTTTTTTCTTGGGATATTTAGGATGCAGGGGCATGAATTTCTACTCATGTTGGAGCCTGAGGTAAGGACTTAAGGAATTCAGCATGTTTGGATGCTGCTCTTTGTTTAAAGAGAAGGGTCTTTTGAGATGGGTACAATTCTGATCTTTTTCTGGTAATCTAGCATAAACCAAACTTCCCAAGATTTTCTAGTATGTATCATTAATTAGGAAATAAATGAAACTGCAATTACTCCACCTCTTCCTCTACATTTTTTTTTCTCCCCCCTAACGTATCTGAATTTAGCCTAGTATCTTATTTTTCTGAGGTGACTCAGATCCCCGAGTTTGGCAGTCATTTCCAGGGCTTAATTACAGAGATGTTGAGAGAAGTGCCCCTGGAGGGCATAGGAAGAAGTCTGTTCCTCTCCATGCCACCATGCTGAACAATGCCATTTTCAGTGTTTCAGTTAATCTGTCATACTTGGATGCATATTTTGAGGTTTGACAGCGATCTTCTGTTACCAGAAAAATAAAGAATGAACCACTAACTCAAACTATTGATTTCTGTATGCAGCTTTTGAAACACACAACTGGAGCTGACTCCAAGTCCCTTGTGTTAAAGCTCTGGAGAAGTAATTTAAGGAAGCAGTTTAGCAGTTTTGTAAGGTGATAACTGTAGCTATTACACCAGTGTTTGCCGTATTCCATTACAATAAAAATGCAAATGTATGTTTCAGTTAGGAGAGACTGTTAAAACAACATGTGTGTATATATACAGATTACATTGGTTTTCTTCAATGTCAATTTTGTGCTAGTTTTTGAAAATATATATATATATTTCTATAGATCCTAACACCATGTAGATAGAATTACTGGACTGCTGCATGAAATTGAAAAAGGTCTAAACCAGTTTCTGAGAGAAAGAACAGGCCCTTGATTCCTGGAGCTGAGAGCTGAGTCGACCCAGACATTCAGAGATGATGTGAGGAGGAAGCTGTTGTCTCTGTGGCTCTTCTGAATGTTTATGGGTTTTCTTCAAAATCATCTGGTGTGTCATGACAAACATGGCAGAATAACAGAGAGAAGAAAATCATAAAAAGGGAATGGAATTTTTTTTTTAGAAGTAAATCTGCTAACCTTAAGGATGTAAGTCTAAAATCACTGCATAGGTTTTGTTTGAACTGCTTGCATTTAATCATCACTTAAACCCCCCAAACCTTTAGCATAGATGGGTGTATAGAAAACAGCATAATCTGACCCAGCATGTCCTAACTGTGGGTGGCACCGAAGGCTGGAAAAAATCTTTTGTGGAGTTTGCAGGAAATCTTTTCTGAGATGGAAAACATGATCTCTTTCTTAATAAAAGTCATGTCGGAAGCCTAACTGTTAGGGATTAAATATCTAATCGCATTTAATACCTTTTCTCAAACTTTTATTTTTGACGGCTGCTATTACAGTTTACTGCTTCAACATGATAAATACCTTCCTGCATCCCAACATATCTTGCAATTTGTTTTTAAATCTGCTGTTTCCTAGGTGTGTTATTGACTTCCAAGAAAGGGAGTACATGAGGCAGGGTGGAGTAAAAGGATTCTATTAAATGTACATGTTTACTTTGGTTTAGAAATTAATTTTCCTGTCATCCTTATAAATGAATAGAGGCCACAACTATTAGAAATATAAACGTGTTTCTGGGGCAAACCGCGTTAGTGTGCCAAATTCCCCAGCATTCCCCCATTTCCAGAACTGCAGTCAAAGCAAAACTTTTATGATCTGCAACGCTTCTCCACGTTGCGTTTCAGATTTCCTCATTCCTTTTTGAGGATGCAAAGCTGAAGGTTTGATAGGCATGTGAATTTTCTTATATGCTTATCTGAACTCTCCACACATTCCAGAGCTTTTTGAAGTATCAGAACTAATCTGTCATGATTAATTCTGATACCTTGTCTAATCTGTTACCAAGCTCTGCAATGTTAGTGTGGGGAAAAACTGCTTGATAGAAGGCAAGTTTTATAGAGAGCATCAGTGATAATTCTTGTCCTGGGCAAGACACCAGGGACCGACTTGGAGTTTGTAGAGCCAAAAGCAGGAGTCTCACAGCTTTAGTTGAGTCAGCTGTGAGCTCTAATGGATTCCCAGCACCCAGTGACATGTCAACTATCAGGATACAGGTAATTCCCAAACCGTTCTTTGGTTTTTCAGATATATTCCAACTTAGCCAGAAAAAAATTCCAGTGTTCCAAGATTGAAAATGTTGTACAAAAATGCATGTAGTCATTTCTCTCTTATCTTTGGGTAGATATCTTGTGGTTTATGACTAAATTTTGACCCAGGTGAAGCACTTGGTCATCTCCATCCACAGCTCTGTGTGGAGCCGTGTTAGTGGCGTTGGTCCATCTCGTTCGTGTAGAACGGCTCTGCACTGGGAGCTCAGTGCAGCGGGATGTCCCTCTGCACTCAAGCTAGCCAGACCCAAATATCCATAATTTGCTCAAGTCACATTCTCCAGTTCTAGTTTGTTACTGTTAGAGGAGCAGGCTTATTTTAATTGATAGGTTGTTTTTTGTGCAGACTCTTTGAAAGCAGATGTTACACTTTCTCCTCATGCAGCTAAAATCAGTGGTAGGTCTATGACATGAAAGCCCTGGATATGAAGACCCAGATATTAACTACAAACTTCTCTCTTAAAATTATTAATACTCTGAACAACATAAATGGCTAGAGAATTAAGTCAAAGCAGTGGTTATTTTTAAGCACAACTGCTGATGCATGGTTTAATTTGCTAGGAGGAGTTCTGCTCTTTTGCAGTGACTGGCTGTAATTTGACAAAACTGTTGCTTGATTGTTCTTCACGTGAGTAAATTGAAAAAGTGTAGGAGTTTGTTTTAAATTAAACATAATTGTTATACTGCATGCAGTGCTAGTTATGGTTTTCAGTGAGCAAAATGAGAACAGTCCATCCCTGCCTGTATGCAAAACTGTTTCATAATTAAGCCAGAAATATGCTTGTTTTTCACACATGATCAGTTTCATCTTATGCTGGCTTCTATTTCTGTCCTTTTTGTATAAATTCAAAACAGAAAACTTTAAGGGCATAAAATATGAAATAGCTTCAATATTTTGTTCAATATATTGCAAATATATGGTTTCTGTAATGCTGGTTTTTTGTGCTATACTTAAAATACAGGGTTCCTGGTCTTTACTGTGGGAACGATTCCTTTGTTTCTTAGATGTTTGCAGTGTCGCTGGAGTATCCATTTATTGCTAAACTCCCAATTGAGATTCTTTTGAAATAGATGGAGTGTATACGGTGACCGGTATGGATCGTACTGTGCTGGGGAGTCCTGATACTTGTCCAGGAGCTACCCACAGTCTGATGATCAGTTTCTGATAAGATTATCAGTAGTGAAGTAGTGGATCTCCTTGTTTGTAGCCTGATTCCCTGACTTAATCAAACGCAGAGCTGGAAGCTTGGGGAGCAGGTCTTGCTATATTAATAACATGTTCTCCTAGCATGAAATGTTAGCATCAGATGAGTCAAGAAATAATCTTCCGAGATCAAATTTTTAATTATTGTCATTGGACTAGAAAATCTATCCTACATCCCATATTGAAGGGATTCTTCATTGGCTCATGGAAGTGTTTTACTCTCAGCAGAAAAGCTATTTGCTTGGGTTCACATTTTAAATGGTTCTATTTGCAGTGACAAGAATTGGAAATTAACTGTATTTTTATAACAAGTTTATGTTCTACAGGCCTTCATAGTGTTACTAGAAAAGTGCCAGTGTGGCTTACCACACGCTGCTGGTTCGGTTCAACTCTGCCACAGTCTGAGAGAAAATAACATTGAATGTTGCCAAGACTACTGAAATCTGCCGGTTTCAAAATAGAAGTATTACTGTAAGCTCAGAGAAAGGTTGCAGAATTGCGTAAGAAATAATAACATTGAAACTAATAAAATTTCTTGCATCGTGTATATTTAAATCCCAATGTAATTTTTATTTTCTAATATGTAAGATAGTGGGACCTGGGGCATTTTAGACTGGAGTCATGCTTCTGACAGGCCAAAATACCAAAGTAACGCAGTTATAAAATCGCTGATAATGTGCAATAGGAAATACTTTCTTTTAAATATACAGTAATGGCTTATTTTGCTTAATAATAGTTTTACTGCTTAGAGGTGCAAAGCAAAGATAAAAGAAATAACCGTGATTGTTAAATAGGCTTGCTTTCATCACATTGACTCCTGTGTTGCAATTAACGTTAAGCAGTGGTTGAAGTGATGTAATCTTCTGAGGACCTATAAAGCAGCACACACACGCTTCTCCTCCACTTTATTTTCTGAATGAGAAAAATCTCAAGTACTTGATTTAATTGGGATCAATTCAAGAACTGTAAAATATTTCCTTGTTGAAGGCAAAAAGTGTTTTAATTAGCTGTGATGTGTTCAGTTATGAATCTGGGCTGTGCTTTTAGAGGCTGGCTCACCTCTCTGTGAGTTTGTTGTTCTTTGTTCATTCATGTAGGTTACATTATATACGTAACTTAAACAATTAAACTGATACCTGCAGTTATTCCTGATACCTGCAGTTATTCCAGCCTTGGAATAGTGCATATTAGCTATTAGATGACAGTGTTTTCCCTCTTTTTTTTTTTTTTTCCCCCGTCCCATTCTGTTAAATGGAACATAGAAACAAGGTTCAAGTATTTGTGCAAAGACAAGTACAAAATTAAGAACTTGCCCTAGGAAAAAATTATTTGTGAAGTGCCCCATCGGTGCATCATACCAGTAGGAATTTGTCAAATTCCTTATATAATAGGTTCCACCTCCCACATGGGAAACCTATAATAGGGAAAATGTTTTTCAATGTATTGTTGCTTTAAGATTCTTGCTCAGACTTCTTATGTCCAGGCTGGTGGTGAAGGAGGAGAAATCCCCTGCTGTAGTACAAGAGCCTTGTAATTTGGACTCTTCTTGCCGAGGAAGTTCCTGACTGGTGGGAATAATTTACGTTTATGGGAGATAAACTCTTACAGGTACTTACAAAATCTGACCTGCAACCTACTCCCCAAAAGAGCAAGTGAGAAAATATGGAAGCTATGCTTTCTCAATAATTACTTTCAATCAACATCTTAATTACATTGCATGTTATGGGACTTCTATCAGAGAAAAACATCCTGAACCAATCAGTAAATGAAGTAGAAGGGGAAAGGTGTAGGAGGAAGGTTTTCTTAGCCATTTTGGCCATCAGAAGGGCTATTTTAAGACATCGCCAGCTTTGTTCCAGTATTTCAAAGGGTAGCACACAGGAGGTAGCAGTGGGGACGCGCTGCCTGGGAGAGGTGGAGAGACATTGCTTGAAAAAGCAGGGTGAAGACAGGAAAGCCAGTGCTCGGCAGAGGTGCAGTGAGCTGCGAAGGGTACAGAGCACCTAAACCCCAAACTATTGCCTTCTCTTTCTCCTTTCTTCCTGCCCTTATGGGATTGTTGTGCTGGGTCTCCCCCCCACTTCTTAAAACACTAGGAGGAGCTGAGGAAAGTACGCTTGCAAAGACAAAGTGAAATGGAAACTGTTACCTCTGAATCCATTTGTGGTTTGGTCTGTTTGCCAAAACGCCTATTTCCACCCCAGACTGCAGAGGAGGGGAAACCCATTGTGGATTTTCATTTCTCTCCTGAGTTGCTATGCTACAACCACTGTTCTTTTTGCCTTTTTGCAACATTATTTGGCATTCATGATCTTTGGTGCATAGATAAAACCATTGCTGTAGTGCTGCCTTTTTTTTTTTTTTTTTTTTTCCTCTCTCTGCTTCTCTGAAAGCTTACTTGCTGGTAACTTTTTGAATATTCATTACATGCTTGTTTTGTTGCAGAAGATGTTGATACATTAGTTCATCTTGACTGATGCCCTTGACTTTAGAAGATAAATAGGGAAGTAGAGATAGGTGACAAGGATTGATTAGCAATGCAGCTTCTAAGCCAAAACGTAAACACTTTTAGATAAGCCAGTAGCTAAAGAACCTGCAGAATGCACCTTGGTGGAATTAAGAACACGTTTTAAGGTGCAAGAAGAGTTTTCTGTGTCTGTCAAGATACAAATATTTGTCTGATGCTTCCTGCTGAAGGTTTATGTTCACCAATGGTTTACTTCTCAGAAAAGTAGTTTCCTAGTTTTGAAGGAAAAAATCACACATTCCATTAACATAAATTAATAACTCTAAAAAAGTGTGCAAATTATAATTTGGATAGTGAGAGGTACTTGTGTAAAACAGCTTGAACAAATACAATTGTACGCTTGCAGGAGTTTTAATTAATATCTTTCCTTTGCTGCAGACTTGGTAGGCTATTTCAGATAACGATCCTTCAGTTTAGCACAATGAGGAAAGGGTAAATGGGGACCGATGTGCCCCATTGCTAGCGAGAGACATCCGAAACTAGATGTTCAAAGCACAAGCTAAAAGAAATGCTTCTTTAGAGGCAGTTAAATGCGGAGACTTTCTGCCAGAGGATGTTGGATGTCCTAAATACGCATGGGTACAACAAACAATTAGACAAATTCATAAATGTAAAATCCATTTTGGAGTAGTTTACACAAAAGACCTGCAGGCGCCTTGGATAGTCTTCAGGAGCCATAAATTGCTGGGAGACGGTGCCAAAGAAATACTGTAATCTCATTGTGTGTATTCTGTATTGGGGATCTGCCCTTGTCAGGTCTTGAGAAATGGCACAGTTGGTCTGTTGGACCTCTGATATGACCAGGAGTGGTTGTCATACTGTAAGTATCTAGAACTAAGGTTGTCTGCTTTCTGTGATCAGACCCAGGGCAGTCCATCTTCTGCCATGCTGCCCAGCACTGCAGGGCTCTGCCAGTTGTCACTGCTGCTCTCTGAAAAACTGTGCAAGCTGGCACCACCACCAGAAGAAATTGTTACACACCCTGGCCCCAACTGCTAGGTCCTGCTGGGCCATCACCCATAGCAGTGAGAGCAAAAGAAGGAACTGTAGGAGAACAAGCAGCAGAGCCACCTCTTCTCATAGCAGTGTCGGCTCAAATGGCTTCTAGAGGTTGGCAAAGATGCTGGAGCATCTTTTCAAAAAAACACATGGGTATTGTTGTAGGCAGTGACCCGGCTGGAGGGGACCACAACACGCTGCATGACACACTGCATGACTGCTGTTAGCTGCTCTGCTGAGGGTGTTGGGCGTTGTGCTATCAGTGGTGCTCCTAAAACCTCAGCTTGTCGCTTTTTGGCTGAAGCACTGTACACAGACCGCATCTTCATTCATCTCCTAGCCTCATGTGGATATTGTGACTCAATTAAAGAAAATGCATAAATAGATTTTAAATCAGTGAAGATTAAATTTTGCTCTCAAACTGAAATGATTTGCTGACGAGCACTCTCTGATACCCTAGCCTTACAGAGAAGCATCCAGCTTAGCTTTATACTTTAGCTACCCTAGCCCTTCAGATGATTTCTTTTGTTCTTCCTGCCTTATCTCCTTAATTGGGGGATGAAAAAAAGCCTCAGAAAATGCCAAATCCTTCTTAGATTGTACGGATATTGCGAGGACAAGGTGCTTTAGCGTATGTATACTTGCTGTCAGCACATGCTTACTAAGAAATGCAGGGCATTCATAGAATCACAGAACCATAGACTGGTCTGGGTTGGCAGGGCCCTTAAAGCCCACCTAGCCCCAGCCCCCTGCCCCGGGCAGGGCCACCTCCCCCCAGCCCAGGTTGCCCCCAGCCCCGTCCAGCCTGGCCTTGAGCCCTGCCAGGGACGGGGCACCCACAGCTGCTCTGGGCAGCCTGGGCCAGTATCTTGCCACCCCCACAGTAAATAATATCTAATCTAAATCTAGCCTCTTTTCGTTTAAAACCATTCCCCCTTGCCCTGTTGTTCAGGCCCTACTAGCAAGTCTGTCCCCACTTTCTTTCAACCCCCCCTAGGTGCGGGGAGGCTGCTCTAAGGTCTCCCTGAGCATTTCATTGTGCATTTGATGGGTCTTCAACAGCGCTGTGCTGTGAAAGGATACTGCTATCCGGCCTCTACAAAACAGAAGGCTGCAGAAAACGGAGTTGTCCAAGGTTTGGGGTCAATTTAGGAACGGATCTCAGGCTCTCCGTGTCTTAGCCTAAGCAGCCTGCCTAGGGTACTACTGCACCTTTCAAAGTCGTCCTGCTCTTGTGCATCTCTCTTCCCTCCTTGTGACAGTTTCTTTGCTGCAAGGATTTACTCTGGCAGTAAGGTTGTCCCGTCTTATGTCTTTGTCTTTTTACAAATAAGGCAGGAGAGAATGAAAGCATGGAAAATACATACCTGCATGCCGAAGAAGGAAAGAGGATTTGGTAGCTTTCATGTCGGTCCGCCTTAGCTGACTGTCACCATAAACAAATCACACGGTTATCACATTCTATGTTTATGCAATGGAAATAAGCCAGAATCCAGGATCAATAAAGCATGCAAAAAATAAAAATAGTTACTGTCCCAAGAAATACAAACAGTCCTTTATCCTATAACCTCATTTCACTTGTATTTTCCTGGTACGTTCTGTGCCAATGCTGTCTGGGTGTGCTGGGGGTGGGTGGTGGGTTTTGTATATTTTACTTTTAAAATGCATTGTGTACAAAATTTCTCTTTTCAGTTGTATATGAGCACAGGTCAAGATTAGAAAAGTCATTACAAAAGGAAAGGCTTGAACATAAGAAAGCAAAAGAAGGTAAAAATGTGCTTTTCACTTTGACATTTAAGATAACTTGATTATTTTAGAACGTAACTTCAGATGTATTTTGTTCAATTTTAAACTAGTTACCAGTGTGTAACACGTTAGCAGGACCACCCTGGCAGATCTGTGGTGGTCTTTTTAGTACGTCTTTCTAATTACATATATATTTTGTCTGATCTTTTTAGTACTGTTTACAGATCACCACAACATGGCATAATCCACACTGAGAATGCGTCTATATCGATGTACATAAACCTAACTTGTATGTGGAGTATGGACGTGTGTAAATCCTGTTCTGGCATGCTGCAAATTTTACACTCGTACCAAATTCAAGGGATCTTTTTCTGCATTCCATCAATGTGAAATTAGACTCTGAATCAGTATTTTTACACATGCTTAAGGGTAAACACATGCTTACGTACCTTTTTCTGATTAAAACTAAGTTCTAGGTGCGTGTGAGGGGGAAAGGTTGGCACACGCTGTGTTTCTTACACATCTGCCTTCTATGAAACTTCAGCAGAATGCAATCCTCAGAGTTTTCTCCAAGTCTTTGGTTGTTCTAAATGCACTAGAATTTTCAAAGTAAGACTGTATTCTTCCTAAGACTGAGGACTCAGCTGCTGAATTAAAGCAAGTACTTCAGCAAAGATAAAGAACCTGTAAGAAATTGTTCTTTACTGTGCAGTCCTCAGCAGCTTTCTGGGGCCATCTAGTGTACAGCTGTCCCGTTGCTGTGCAAAGGCGAGTCGGCATTTTCAAATCCTAAAGAGGATCAAGGAATAAAAGGGGAAATTTTTTTAATTTTATTTAAACTTAGCCTAGACTTTCATACTTCTTAAAACATACTATTTATTTTTTTTTTTTTTAATCCTAATACAATAATACAGGATTTATAAATGTCCTTTTCCTTTTGAATGATGTTACTCGGTCTCTACTGAGAGAGTTCGTGTAGCAGATTTAATTACCCACCTGTAGTCTGTACCCCTTATCTCTCACACTAAGGTATGAAACTCTTAAATGAAAATATTTTGTCAAAATTTGAGCATTTTGTTAAATTCTCCATAGTCGGTTTCTTTTTAAGATCTTTTGGAAAATTGTAACTGCATAAGTATTCAGCTCTTAAGAGAATTTATGTACGCAACAGTGATGTTATTTAAGTACAGATTCTAATCTTCCTGGCTTTTTTCATCAGTTTTTTTCCCTTTTATGTTGTAGATTTTCTTGTTTATAAACTAGAAGCACAGGAAACGCTAAATAAAGGAAGGGTAAGTCATCATTCCTAGTACAAGTTTTTAATAGTTGATGCTATTTGGGTTGCAAGAAACAGGAAATGCTGTGCAATTATAACGTTCAGAGGAAGAGGTCTTACAAAATACTAATTGAAAGAGCTCTCATTTATCCCATTTCTACTCTGCGTGCATAAGTGCTCTGCAAATCCCATTTATTTGAGCTGTAGTAGGAGATGCTAATATCTTTCCAGAAAAATTAATTTAGAAAGCATCTTCCTGTTTATATTACAGTAGTTCAAACATAATGTTGCTATTTTTAAGGGGAAGGGGGAATAAGAAAGCATTAGAAATCTTTTTGTAGCTTAGTCCACAGGGAAAAGGACAGAGACAACTTTGTAGCACCTGGTCTTTGAACTGGAAAGTGTGAAAACATCAAGAAACTTTGTTTTATATACCAAGTGCCAGAAGGAAAGCTGTATCTGGCAAAGGACCCAGAGACCTGTAAGGAACTCTTCATAAAGCCGGTGAATTAGGATTTTACGGCTACTTAGTGTCGAAACAGGGGAGCGGTTTCTGAGCTGAGTAAACTAAGTTAAAATACATTGTTGCTGCAGTAAGTGCAAAGTATATATCTGCTTGCTAAGTTCCAAACCAGGTAGAGAGATTAATTTGTTTCCTGGGGAGCTGTGTCCCTTGGCTTGTGGCTCCTGGGTGACTGCATGTCCAGGGCTCAGAGGAGTGACAGCATTGTTCTGTTTAACACACCGGTGTTCTTGTTTTACAGCAAGACTCAAACAGCCGATACAGTGCACTGAGTGTACAACACCAGATGTTGAAGGTAGGTCACCGAGGTTGCCAGTGTCCTGTGAAATGGGCTTTCTGCTGTGTCGGGGAGATACGGCCTCGCTGGCTTCTGGTGGTTCTCTCCAGAATGTCCGTCCATCGATGGCGCCTTCCTCTTACCGCAGTACCGTTAAACGATGATTTACTGAAGTTTTTCCTAGTCAGGCTTTCCAGTGGGTAATTTAATCTTATCAAATGCAATTACTTGTGTGGAATGCTGACTTATCAGACTTTATGTAGTTTGGCATGTAAGGATTTTCTTAGACACATTCAGCAGCTCCCAATGGGACAGTGCAACTGCAGGGTGAGGTGACGTAGCCCTAGAACAGGCGGCTACTCATCACAGAGATCATTTTGTGCTTGAAAGGAGCTGCAATATGCATGCTTTGAATAATAAACTTCTTGTTATGAATGCTTCCTATTCATCTGGACTTATTTAACAAACTGCCAAAGACAATATTAACCAGATATGCAGATACAGAACTGTTCTTGGTATTTGCAGAGTCAACACGAAGAACTGAAGAAACAGCATGCCGACCTTGAGGAGGATCACCGAAAACAAGGAGAAGAGTTTAGCAGAACCTTCAGCGATCACAAGGAGCGATACTTACAACTGCAGCAGGAAAAAGAGCAGGAGATCTCCAAGCTGAAGGGTATATGTAACCTGCATCTGGCTGCCCGTATTAAAATGTGTAGTTGTCATCGTGTTTTGTGTGATGTGAGACAGAAAGGCATTTTCTCTGTTCTTGCTAACAGGTCATTCATGTACCTTCCTCCTGATAAGTTACAGTTTAGTCTTCTGTGACCTTCTGTGGCCTCTTTCTGAAATCTGTTCGTATGTGTGCTTGGTGTTTCTATCTGTATTAGAGAAACAGTAAGAAACACGGCACTTAAAAGCCCATCAAGTGCCAGAGGCTGACTTATCCAGGTTTTCATTTTTAGTTCTAAGACTTGTATAAAACTGGAAAAATCGGTTTGCCTCTACTCTTTTTTTTTTTTTTTCAATTGAAAGGCAATCTAAGAATTTGTTATTTCTCTCAGCGATTTAATTGTGCTTTTTTATGAAGTGACTTTACATACATTTTAGACCTCATTTGCTCTACATGTATACCTTGTCTGAAACATGTCGCACCTGTACACCTGGACGATGAAGTATTCGTTATTTACTCTTGGCATCCAGTTTCCTATTAAAGAGATTCTTTGCAGTTGGCAGACCTATTCGGTCCTAATTACACAATTGCACAGAACAAAAGGATGGGGCTCTCCCCATCAAGGGCCTTCAGCCACTTTCTGCCATGTGTCACTAACACATGAGTTAGTTTTGGAGCTGTCTGCAGTTTTGTCTGCACAGTATTTTGCAGGCAGAGGCTGTGTTTATTAGCTCTGCTTTGGCACCGCACCAGCGAAGTCATACAGCTAGCTCTTGGACTGAGCTGGATTGCAGCCTAGCAGCTTGGAGTGTGGGAAGAGCCTGCCTGTGTCTGCTTGCAATATTCCACATCAACATAATGTAAGAAGTGGGAAGAGGAGCCCCTCTCCCTGGTCCCAGAACGTAAAGCTTTTTACGTATGCCGGCCATCTGGGTGCGCTTCTTCCAAAAGAATGGCTTAGTCCCACCACAAAATTCTCACTCACCAGATGCGATGTGGGAGAAGAGGGGAGGGTGGCTTCCTCTCTGCCTTTTAAAGATTCAGATTACCATAATGAATTTTGCTGTCTGCAGGCCCCAGTGTGAAGAGCGATGCATAATTCCAGTTGCAGACTGGGTGCACTAATATAGATTTTAACCAAATTTTACAACTTTCTGCTTGAAAATGTAAGGTTTTTATAGGGCTGGGGAGAGATTAACATAAACAAACCATGCAATTACTCTAATCCATTTTTATTGTAGCAGTTCTGTGGGATTTTAGGTGGTTTGTGTTATAGCCTTAATTTTGGTGTTTAATCTGGTATTATAGATCTGACTGGGTTTAAATTCTCTATATCATTTCTTTTAAACAGAATCCTTATATAACTTACGGGAGGAGAACAGGCAGTTGAGAAAAGCTCACCAAGACATTCACACCCAGCTACAAGATGTCAAGGTAGGCTTTACTTTGGGGAGAACTTTAAAGACCTTTAGGAAAATGAAACATTTTCCCAAGTTTTAACAAGCCAGAAATGGGCTATGCTGGAGACTTAGAGTTTCTGATATGTGGCAGAAAGGAGAAGAATATGGCTGAACTGGATTTCTTTTCTTTTGCCACCTGCACTTTAGGTACATGCTCATTTGAAAAAAAAGAAAAAAAAAAAAGGAAGACATGTATTTAGTATAGAAATTGGAAATTTGATTTTGCAAGTTAAGAATTGGGTTTTGGCAATCTAAGTTTGCTGAAATTAATGTTTTCCAGCTCTGTTTTTTAAAAAAGTGTTCATCAACATCTACTCCAACTTCTAACTTTATTTTATAGTTACGCAGATCCTGGCCTCCAAGTTTTTTTCCCTGGCATGCACGCTTTCCCTTTTTAAAGTACATTCCGTGTTAAATAAATAAATGCTGTCATTCCAACTCGGGATTTTCTTTTCGAAATAAATCGAATGATCTTCCTAGTTCAAAATCCCCCAGGCTACCTAATTTACGTGGAGAATGAACTTGATGTGAAACGTGTCATGTTCTTCTTTTTGTGTAGCAACAGCATAAGAACTTACTCTCCCAACACAACCAGCTTGTAGTGACTCTGGAAGACCACAAGAGTGCGCTAGCCGCCGCACAGGTCAGCGAGGCGAGCCGCTCCTGCGAGCCCTAACCTTCTAACCCTTGTTTCTCCGAGTCCAGCCGACTGCAGCGCTGTGCATGTAGCCTTTCGCATGGGGAGTTTGCAGTCAGCACCATGCTGCACACTGCAGGGAAATGCATGAGTTAAAGGGTTGCTTTTAAGAAGAAGCTGCAACAAATCGTAGGGCTGTCGGAAAATAAAAAGCTATATTATAGGCCCAAGAATGCATGTCTTACTGATAAGAAGAGTATCTCTGCTTCCATGAGAGCTGTCAAATACCTTTCTTTCTCTGTCTTCTCTGATAGAACGTCTGTTAGTTTAACATCCCACACTGACATTCACATGTATCACTTAGAAAGACCTGGACGCTGGTGCGCTATAAAGTCTCTTTATGTGTATGGAAGGTTTATAAGGCTATATACATCACTGCAACCGATGTAGAGTATATAGTATGTATGGAGGAACGTAAACTGCAGGTGGAATGTAAATAAGTTTAAAAGAAGCAGAAGCATTACCTTTCTTAAATGGGATTTTCAAGTGAACCCTCCGTGAAGCGCAGACTTTGCTAGAGTGTTGCAGATTCAGTCAGCTGTGCCAGTACAAGCTGTGTAGGCCACTGGGAATCTGAAAGTAGAAGTAATGTTGGAGCAGAGGAGGACTATTGGTGAAAGATCAGAGGGCAAGGCAATGAGGCAGTGTAAAGTTATTTTTATTCCTGACTAATTTTCTTAATCTAAGTGTTTTTACAGTCCACAAAATCATTAGCAGCATTAAAAGCATTGGGTCTCCTTTTTTTCCCCAGTTCTGTTTGTCGGGCATGTCAATATGTGTAGATACTCAAAAACAGTGAAAGACCAGGAAAGCCCCTCATAGACTAAATATATGAAGGATCTGAATTTCCAGCACTAAAATATGCTGGCAGCTAATTTTAAGCTCTTTTCCCACTGGCCACGTTAGGTACTTGGTATGTATTTGCTAATATCTGAAATTCCACAAGGGCAGATACAGGGTCTGATTTAAGGTTCACCAAATCCAAAGGGAACCTCCATTTAGTTCTCCTGGCTTTGATTCAGTTCTTTAATTAGAAAACCTGTGGCGCACAGAGCCTTTCTATCTGCAGCCAGAACGTGGCATTTATCAAAGGGAGAACCTTTCCTTCAAGAGAAGGAAGGTCTCGCACATTCTTTCAGAACAGAAGGTATTTAGCACAGTTGCCTAGTTTCTCCTGCAAACCAGCTACAGAAAGTTCACAAGGGATTATTGCTTAGAAACACAGCTCAATAAATGACCCCTCTATTTCGAAGTGTATTCTAGACATTAAATACTAGTAGTCAATACTGCAATAATGAATCTGTGACCTGAATCTTTAAGGCATTGCAATCTTTGTACTTTTCCATAGCTCAAGCAGCCAGACAGATTCATTATATATTTTTATAAACCCTGTCTTTCTGCCAGTATTAATACCTTTTAAGCTATGGCCTTGAATCACGATGTTCAGCTTAGTGACTCGTGCAAGTGGCATGGAGTACCTGATTCTGATCTGGACGTGCACTGTTTAAATATACCGGTGTATTAGTCTTTCTGCATGGTCAGTGAGTGGAAGGGGGGGGAAAAATAAAAATCAAGAGGCCTGCGTTTTAGTCTTATGTGAAGTAAATACTATTTTTTCCTCTAAAATTTCTTATTGGACTCTCCAGCAGTTAATCAGGAAGCAGAAGTATCCCTCTGGAATGACAAGAGTAATTACTGTGCATTCTGCTTTGCTTTTAGGCCCGTCTGTTTTAATGGATGCCATAGTCTTTTGAAGATGCTTCGAGGTGCGTCTAGCTTCAGAGCTGGTACGCATTGCATCATGTCAATCTGTAGCACTGTGGATATTGTTCTGTATGAGTATTATGCATTGTACATCAATGCATCATGCGTGTCTGCTGTACTATTGATTGCTATGATACCACATAACACACAAAATGACGTACACAGTCACCAAGTGGAACCTGTAGCCAGTTTTTAAACTGAATTTTTAAAAGGATTATGAAACGCACCTCTGACTTTAAAATGGGTAGTAAACACACCCACCACCTCCACTGGAGCAACAGAGAAACCCTTTTGTGGGTCACCACTTTTTGTATATGCAGCTGATTGGCTTTTATAAATCCTGTCTATCTCAAAAATTTTACTTTATAACATACTCTTCCTTGTATGTCTGCTGTATAGACAGGGACCGGTGTACCAACCGGTCTGGATTCTCATGGTGGACTTCAGAGCTTTTTGAAAGTATCCTAATCTTGAACAAAGTTAAACAGCAAATCAAATTACAACATTTTACCGTTTCGTTTCAGGAAGACTTTAGACATTGACATTTTCTCTCTTCTCCTTTTTCTTTTTTTGCTCTTCTTCTTTTTTCCTTGCTCCTCACCAATGGTGTACTATGACTTTATTTGCCTCAGTACTGTATGTTGGCTGTTGTCTCGTGTAACACCTGTCTAAATGTTGAGGATTTGGCATTTTCATGACGTGTATATATACTTTAAAACTACTGTTTCTGAAAGAACTGCACTTCTTTCTACCAGTAAAGGAGAAGTTGTGGTGCGCTCGATTTCCCTAGCTTTAGTCTGCCAGGAAAACTGCATCATCCCCTTTTGACAATTCTCCCGCTTGGCATGAATAAGACAAATCTTTCTCTTTGTCCCACAGAGATTTTTCCAATATACTTTATATGCATGTGCACTTTGGCTGAAAAGATCGTGATGAGTCGTTATTATCTAGTGTGTGGAAATAACCCATTTTAAAAGCTCCCATCCCTTCTTCTCCCCGGTATTTGCTCTAATATGAATATTGAGTCTTTCTACCATGTGTCTTGCCAGCAAGCCTACTCCAAGGTGACTACGTTTTATTGAGAAATTGGTTTGAACATACTATAATTAATGTGTTGACTTTAGTCCCAGGTGGAGGAATACAAACAGTTGAAGGACACACTCAACAAAATGCCAAGTTTCCGACAACCTGAGAAGTTAGAACGACCAGATGAGCAACCAGAGGTGCGAGTGGCGTCTCCCCGCAGTGACCTCCCAATGCACCATGAAACCGTGGCTGAAGAGCACGAGGAGGTATAAAGTACTGACTGGCTACAGATGCTATAGGAAATGGTTCTTATTCAGCAAAATACTAGCTCTGTGCTTAATGTCTATTAGAAGCGTATGTTTAATTGTACACGTTTGTCAATTCTTGAATAAAGTGGTAAGGAACAGTTTAATCTTATTGAGTAGTAGAAAAATACATTCACGAAGACCTTTTCTCATTACCACTTTAAACTGGTTTATGTAAGCTGCTTTAAGAAGTTGCTAAAGATCTTAATTTTTTGAATAGTAAGTGGTCTCTATAACTTTAGATATCTCCTGTGTTACAGAACAAGCTTTAACAACTTCTGAAGAAATTGTCTTTTCATGTGTTTTATAAAGTTCCAGTTTCACTTAAGTTTAGTATCTTTAAAATTAACGCTATCTGATGTTCAAAAAGAAAAAAGCAATGTTGTGGTTAAAATCTAGAAGGTACGAAATCAGTTGTGGTTTTGTTTGACAAGAGTTCTTGGCCAGCAGAACCTACAGGAAATAAAAATACAAAGCTTTGTAGATACAGGATTGTAGGAGTTTTTTGTTCCACTTCAGATAAAATGAAGCTTAACCGACTTTATGATGCAGTTGTACAGCACCTTGCCTAGCTGCGCAGCGCCAAGAATCAGGTATTGATACCGTCTGGCGGGAGGCTTAGCTTGTTCCAAAGCAGGCATTTGGCTCTCCTGATAACAGCTTCGCTACTGCAGGCTGGAGTAAAGGCATCCGTATCTGGTCCTTGGCTCTCTTGAAAATAAGTAATCCGTAATATCTTGTGCACACGTAATCTTGTGTGATTTTTGCAGAACGAGAAGCTAAAAGACAGAGAAGAAATAAATACCCAGGAAAAAGAAGATGGAGCTGAGCCTTTTCATTTGCAAAGAAGGGCTAATGAAGGCCAGCATACCAAAGAACTGAATATCCAGGAGCAGCAAGAAGCTGGAGAGGATGACGAGCAACGTGTTGATCAAGTCGAAGAGGAACGCAAAAAAGAACTTGAAGAGGAAGAAATGGAGCAGGCAGGTCAGCCTGAGCACTTGGAGGAGGAACAAGATCAAGTACCAGAAGAGCATGACTGGAAAAAACAGGAACAGAAGGAAGAGGAAACCAACATGTTGGGCGATCATCTTCATTCAGAGGTATGGAGCTCTTTTCTACTAATTGATTAGATTTGCTGTTTAAATGAGGCATCTCTTGCGATTGCTGGCAATGTATTGCACTCGCCTGCTTCTAGGTAAAATCAGTGTCATACTTACAGAAAGTTTGGGATCTGGACCACTCGCTGGTTTTTAGAAAAAAATTACCATCATAGAAAATTTGGGACTCCAAGCACTTGGATGCACAGGTTTCAGACTCACCGTCAGCACACATGTACCACAGTGCTGGCCAAGTGCAGCTTAATGAACATTAATTCTGCTGATAAAAAGCAACAGATGGAAAAAAAGAGCAGTCAGATTGAATCTCATCTCCTGCTTTAAATTTGAGGCCTGTGGTGGCTGATGGGAAGAAGATGAGAATGAGACTTATCTTCATCACTGATGGAGAGCTGTCCTGCCTTACTAATTCGATGCATCTCAGCAAATTGCAGTGTGTTTCCTTGTCAGATGTACCTCCCTTCTGTAAACACATTTCCATCTAAATGTTCTCTGTCGTTTGACAGGAGGTTTTTAACTGCAAGATGAACGTGACTAAAATAGCCAGGGGAAATCAGTGCATAGCAGTGGCAAGTCTTGCTCTATGCAGCTCTAAATAAAACCTGCAAATCCTGGATTTACATTCTAGATTGGATCTCCAGTGGAGAATATATTTTACTGATCTCACCTCAGGCTTTGTAAATACTTAGTCTCCTAGCAGATTAATTGTATGACTCCGCTGCGATGCGAAGCCGTTGTTGAAGAGGTGCAGCGGGTTAGAACAGCAGCAATAGGTTGAGCTGTGAAACTGCAGTTAGAGTACTGCTGACTGTAACAGTGTGCAGAGTCTCACTTAAGGCTCAAAGCAACCCCGATTGAAATTACCAGGTAAATCAATGGAAATGTATTTTCTGACTTAATTGCCAGCCATCAAAACTTCCTTTACTGGTAATATCTTGGTGGGTTTATCATTATCGACATGTGAGAAAAGCATGCATTCCTCCAGCCCATTATCTCCTCTTCCTTCCTCATGTCCTCCACAAACACCCCAACATTAAAAACGATAATTAAACTTTAAGCAGAGACAAGAAAACTTAAAATAACTTTGCTGTAATTTTGCCTATTGCATGTAGCATCTGCATATTCTTCCTTCTTGATAGGGTTCTGCTTGCTTGTTTCTGATGATTGAAATTATGATTAATCTATGACTAACACATTTCTTTGACAGATAACATCAACAAAAGCTGTAACAAAAAGACATAAGCCAGCTTATGAACAACAGCTAGAGCAGCAACATCTTGCAGCCCAGAGAGCAGAGGAAGCCAGTCAGCTACGGGAACATCAGGAATCACTGCACCAGCAAAGGCTGCGAGGACAGCTATTACGGCAGCAACAGCTTCAAGAAAAAGAGCTTCAGCTGCAGAAGCAGGCAGAACAAGGAGAAAAACTCTATAAAAACCGGCTCAGGTTAAATTCTTTTACATGAGTTTGTCATGGTCTGTGCTCTAGGTTTTATGGCTTCCACCGTACCATCTTTGAAAAGAAGGTGGTTTAATGCTATAAGCCTTGACTGCCCAGAAACTAAACTCAGTGAGCCTCATCTTCTTTTCAAGGATAAATCTTACTGCTATTTTAAGGGGATTTTTTCCTTCTTTTTTTTCCCCCTTTTACTATGGAAGCCTCTGAAGCCTGGAGTAATGAGTGCACATTGCCATGTGCATCCTTGAGAGAGGTTAGGGGCTTCTGGAATACAATGCCCCTTGTCTTAAAGCTTGCTTTAAATTAGTAATTATTTTCCACTAAGCAGCAGTTACGATCTTGGAGTACTGAGGAGCTCCAGTATCAGATATATATGAGGGCACCTACGCTAAAGTTTCTCTTAAATGTGAGATACTGTTTTTAAGTAATTCCACAAGGACTTTCTGGACAAGAGCAGCTAGTATTATTTGCGTTGTAGAGATAAAATCATGATTACAGGAGAAACCAGCATCCTGACAGCATCATAGTGTTATTGTGAATGCAGTTACGTTCATGATATTGGAGCTTCTACATGCCTTTCACCCTGCCTGTCGTGTTTCCTTATGCTTCTGCTTAGTTTAAAATTAGTCTAAATCTACCCTTTTCTAGTTTAAAACCATTACCTCTTGTCCTATTGCAGCTGGCTCCGCTAAAAAGTTTGTCTCCGTCTTTCGTGTAGGCTCCCTTTTAAATACTGAAAGGCTGCAGTAAGGTCTCCCTGGAGCCTTCTTTTCTCTGGGCTGAACAACCCCAAATCTCTCAGCCTGTCTTCATGGGAGCGGTGCTCCAGCCCTCTGATTGACTGTGGCCCCGGGACTTGCCCTTGGTGAAGTCCTGCTGGCTGTCCTGAATCACCTCCCTGTCCTCCACGTGCCTTAGCATAGCTTCTAGGAGGATGTGCTCCGTGATCTTCCCAGGCACAGCGGGGAGGCTGGCAGGTCGTAGTTCCCAGGGCCCTCCTTTCTGCCCTTTTTAAAAACAGGTGAACGTTTCCCTTTTTCCGGTCTGCTGGGACTTCACCTGACTGCCACGATTTTTCAAATATCATGGAGAGTGGCTGGGCAACTGCATCAGCTAATTCCCTCAGGACTCTGGGATGCATCTTGTAGGGTCCCATAGACTTACGTCTGTACAGGTTCCTCAGGTGGTCACAAACCTGATCTCCTCTTACAGGGGAGGGACTTTGCTCCCCCAGTCCCTGCCTTGTGGTCCACCCGCTCCAGCGTTTGCCAGTGAAGACTGAGGCAAACATGTTGCTGAGTACCTTGGCCTTCTCCTTGTCTGTTGTTACCAGTTTGCCAGTCTGTCTCATCGGGGTGGTATACTATCTCTGACCTTCCTTTTCCGGCTGACATGCCTGTAGAAGCCCTTCCTATTATTCTTTGCTTTCCTTGCCAACTTCAGTTCTGTCCACGCCTTGGCCTTCCCGACCCCATCCCTGCACAACTGGCTGGCATCTCTATACTTTTCCCAGGATACCTGGCCCTGCTTCCACTCCCTGTGCATTTCCTTCTTGCCGTTTAGTTTGACCAGCAGGTCTCGACTCAGCCATGCTGATCTCTTGCCCTCCTTGCCTGATTTCTTATACCTGGGGATCAAGAGCTCTTGTGCTCTCTGGGAAGCATCCTTAAAGATCTGCCAGCTGTGTTCTGCTCCCTTGTCCCTGAGGGCAGTTTCCCAGGGGTCCTATTGACTAATTCTTTGAACAGCTGGAAATTTGCTTTCCTGAAATTCCAGGTCCTGACTTTACTCTTTGCCTGACCCATATCCCTCAGGACTGCAAATTCCACCAGTATGACAGAAATGCATGGAGAAATACAAGCAGAGAAGTTAGCACAGTAGGACAAGAAAGTCTTTGTTCTATAAAGTATATTTCACAAAAGAGGATGCGAGAAAACATTAGGTAATAGAAAGCTAAACTGGAACCCATTCTGGCAGGAGCTGGGAGAGGCAAAGATGTAGGATGGTTTGTTTATTAAAGCAGAAACATGTTTTTTTGAAACTAAAATGATGTATTGGCATTTAATTTCCTCAGCCAACAGGCCCATTATGATAACATGGACCATGATATCGTACAAGGGGAAGAAGAGCAAGGTATTCACGAAGAGGAAGGAGGTAAGATACAATTTATGTCTTTACCATATTCACAGGTTCCCGGTGTACTGCCTTTCATGCAAGATTTTAATATTAATTTCATATCCAGTTTGGATTCAAGTAAAATACAAACTCACAATTTAAAACCAGAAACTCAAATAATACTGGCTGAACTGAGTGACATACAGGAATTACTAAAGATCATATCCACGTTCTTGACAGTAAAAGTGTCCTTTTGATTGAGCTACTAGGATAGGGCTTTGTGTATCTTGGTTACGTTCCTGGCTCTGCCTGCTATTTTGTTTGATCTCTTCAAATTATATAATCTTTCTGTGTCACTTTCCTGCTAGCAGTAAAACAATTTTGTTAGCGCCTTTTGTTTAGGTAAGCTCTTTAGGTAAAGGCTGCCTACTGCTAAAAGCACGTATGCAAGCTAGTATGTGGGGGACTCTTTAAAAGGCTAACTAGAAACCGCTGTAATACAATAACAATATAAAATATTTGTCAGCTTATGAACGCGACAACCACCACCAGGATGAAGGTGAAGATGATGATCAAAATAATGCAAATGAACAGCAAGAACCAGAGCATCAAGTAGAAAATCAGCAGGCTGATGAATCAGTGAGTATGAATTAGGATGCTATGGATTGCAGTTGTTACTGAAGTGAAAACCCAAAAGTCTCATCTAGTATAATTGCATGTTACAGAAATAAGATGAACCAGAGGTCTGCTAGGAAGACAAGTTTGACAGTTTAAAACTACATCTAAGATCTATTTAAAGTTGTCCTTACTGATTTGGGAAGAAGTCAGAAAAAGCTTCCTTGTTGGAAGCAAGTTGGGTTTTTTTCTACATTCCTTTGATTTGTACTTTAGGTGGAATAAAGGATTTGGACTTAGCTGGAACCTGAACAGGTCAACTTGGATTCAAAAAAGTAACAGGAGCGGTCAGTCAAAAAGAGCGGTGATGCTATTTTTCACGCTGAGTTTAGTTAAGAGGTTATGAGCTAACTCAATAGCCACTGGAGCCAGCTGGAGTCTACAGAAGAAGCATGAGATCTTGAAAGAGGTCATACCTCGGCACTAACACAGCCATGATGTCGATTACCCGGAGATCTGGATGCAGAATATTCAGTCCTGCGCCTTCCCCCAAGCTCCATCTTACTTGGGGTTGTGGAACACCAAGCATATTGTCTTTACTTCCTTTCCCCTCAGCAAATTAAGCTGTATAGCAGATATTTCTAAAGGATCTTTAACTTCTCAGCTATAAAGAATGTTTTTACTGAACGATAAGCAGAAAGAAAATGCTCATTTTCTGAACCGCAAAGTACGATGACAAGTGAGTGTTGTTTTCTTTTGTTTTATTATAGGAGTAGACAAGGTCAATATTGCAGGACAGACTGGTACTAAAAGACCACATCAGCTCTTTGGAGCCATGAGCATTTAAACTCTTATCTTTTCTCACCTGGCCTTATCAGGCATTGTCAGTTGTCAGATAGTCAGTACACAAAAGGAGTTCTACAGCCGATGTGAAAAAGTCATCAGATTCAATCTGTTTCAAGCAGCCAGGTACCCCTACGCAGTGCTGCCTGTGCTCAGTGCTGCAGTACTTTTTCTTTCAGGAACTGACACTTGTGTATTGGGTAGGGCTTGATCTAGTGACCCCTGATGCCTGTGGAGAGATTCCAGCTGGTTTCAGCAGGTCCGGAGCTGGCTCTAACATAGCTCATGCTAGGGTAGCTTTCAAGGGAAACGGACTCTGACTGTGAGATAAAAATATGTATTTAACATTCACTTCTGAAAATTACAGAAGGCAGCTGTGGAAGATTTGAATCCTGCTGATGACCCCAACAATCAGGGAGAAGATGAATTCGAGGAAGCTGAGCAAGAGAGAGAAGAAAATCTACCTGATGAAAACGAAAAGCACAAGGAAGCCAGTCAGAAACAAGGACACCCAGGAATGGAAGAGCACCTAGTGGTCAGTAAAAGGAAAGGAAGCACCTATAGGCCCTCTTTAAGGATAGTATAGCACAGCTTGGTGAGAGAATGCTGAACTTGGGTTGTTTGGGTTGTTTTTAAGATCTCTTAAGCCATACATGACAGTGCAGGTAAAAGTGTGGAGTCCTTCCTGGTGATGGGCTGGTATGCCTTTCATCACCGGCTCCACCCAGCGAGGCTCTGTAGTCCCGTCGTTCAGGGCCCCTGTATTTACCGTCGCACAAGCCCCTGCAAGAGCACCCGTTCATAAAAAGAGCACCTGTTCATCAGTCCTCGTGTCTTTGCACAAATCCCTTCCGTGCCATCAGCGCTCAGCCAGCTGTAAGCAGCAGCGTCATTCTCCCTCTGTGGCCGTTCCAGGGGATGCTGCGCATTTCAACCGTGTTTAAACTGTAAACTCCTCTAGGCAGAGATAATCGGTATTTTTATGGCATTGGTCTTTAATGGTGTGAATATTTCATTGTCTTCCTGCTTAGTATGGAAAGTCTTGCTTTATTCTGCGAAGTGATTTTTATTATAATTATTCTGCTGTCTATTTTTTAATTTAGGGCAGTTCTAAATCATGTAGCCAGGCTATCATTAATACTAATGAATGCACTATAACTTCTTATGCTATTATTGTTACTTTGGCTTTACACGAAGTTTTAGTTCCAGAACAAGAAGCTTTAACCTTCCGTCTTCTAAAGTTAATAGACATGAACGTGGAACTGAATTTTTATATGATCTTTCTGCAGATGGCGGGAAATCCTGACCAGCAGGAAGATAATGTGGATGAACAATACCAGGAAGAGGGAGAAGAGGAGGTAAGAAAACAGACATAAGCATACATGGACTCGGGTAGCACAGCACATCACCGTTAACATTCACCGTTGGTATCTTTTATAAGTGCCAGATGAACCCAAGTCACTTTGACTCTAAGAAACATAGGATGCCTTTGCCATTACTCTGCTGTCCACTCCTGGACACTGTTGGTGTTACTCGTGCTTATGTGCTGCAGTTCATGCAACAGGGTATTAATTGTGCAGTAACTGAAAAGATTAAGCCTTTGACAACGCAAGGAAGAATTCCTGAAAACCTCAAGCCTTCTGAAGGTCACTGAAAACCTCGTTAACTTTGCATCTCTAATCACATGCTGCTGTTCCAGGCAAACTGGCTTCCTTGGCCAGCTACTTATTCCTTAGCTCTGACTTTGATTTATCTGTGCTCCTCCCAAGCAATGCACGGTCTGTAAGCCCCTCCTATTGGTGGAGTCAGTCAGGAGCTGTTAGCACATCGCTTTGAACTGGAGGGGAAAACGAGGGGAAGGGCCTTTTTCCTCCCTACGCTGAATGGCACGCTCGTTATGCATGCGCTAGCATAAGCTGCCCTGCAGCTCTCCGATACGTACCCAATCAATTGCCGTTTTCTACTTCCTACATAATGATTTACAAAAAGCAACAGGAACAGCTACTCATTACTCCCTTGTGGGGAACACTTTGTCTAGATTAGCTGGTGTGCACTTGGGATCCACTAGTTCAGAAGAAGGTTACTTAAATCAAACAAGGTCGTGAGGAACTGGGGGTAGTCTTGGCAACTGCTCTTTGGCTTACAGGAAATCATTTAATATGTTCTTGATAAAGGACTATAATACTTCCGGTAAGCATACTGGTCAAAGAGTGAGCAGTCATCGAACAAGCAATCAAGAAAGAATTCAGATGCTGTAATCAGGAACAGATTCTGTAGTAGGTGGGCTCAAGTATTGTACCTTGCTGCTGTTCAGATCTTGCCCTCATATCCCTCAAAGCGATGCAGGTTCGGTGGCTGCCCTTCTGCTGGCAGCACTTCCTAACCCCAGAGAGCTTGTTCACCAGCAGCTTTGCCTCCTGTTGGAAGCAGCTGCTGAACGCACTCTCCTGCTAGCGGTGGTGTTGGGAAGGCTGTTGCTGTTGCTGCTGCGGAGAATGACAGCAGCTGCTAGCAGCAGTCTGGTCCTCGCTCTGCGGCAGGGGAGGTGGCAGCACTGAGTGGCGAATGTTTCCCAGCCAGGTGAAGGAGCTTTTTCCCACGGGAGGGCTGTACAGCCTTACAGGAGGAGCATATGACACGGCTCGCAGGACACCCTTTGGAGCAGAACGCAGAACAGCATTCTCCGAAAGACAAGTTTACTTTGAAAAGCATAGCTCTTTCAAAGCTGCACCTGAAGGGACGTGGAAGCGAGGGAGAGGGCTGAACCAGAAAATCATTGAGGTTAAAAAAGACCTTTGAGATCATCAAGTCGAACCGTTAACCCAGGACTGCCAAGTCCACCACTAAACCATGTCGAAGCGATAGCTCAGGACCTGAACATCTGGAACACAGATTCAGCATGGCCTGCTCTTTCCAAGGGTAGAGTTGGGAGAGATTCTTCTTCGCTCCCAGTCCTCCCTTGCTCTTTTGTGGCTTTCCAAGAGCAGTTGGCAGAAGGAGCACTCAACTGCTGGGAAAACGTGGACAAAGTTACCATTAAATACGTGCACTGCACATCGGAGCTGAAACAGTTGTAGGAGCCCAGGGTGGGGTGGAAGGATCGGTATTGTCTCTTTGCTGCATCATGACTCTTACTCTGAAGAACAAGGAGAAAATAATATATATCTGAAGTTAAAACATGGAATGGAAATCTGGAAGTGTTAGCTGATGATGGGAAGGTCTGTGAAAATGGTACTTAAAAGTGAAACATGCTCTCAGAGGAAGTGAGCTTCCCCATTGTTGGGCGGTTGGTTTCCACCCCCCCTCTAACCTCTCCGTGCCCTCTTCTCCCTCTCTTTCAATCTTCGTGCTGTAAAAGTGTCGCTGTGAAAATGCATACATTTATGCCACAGGCTACTTTTTTAAAGGAAATTGAAATATACAGAATGTTTCTGTACTTTGTAGATCCAGGAAGATTTGACTGAAGAGAAGAAACGAGAACTGGAACGCAATGCTGAAGAGCCATATGGTGAAAATGATGAAAATGTAAGTAGTGTATAAACCCACAAACTCGGTGACATGATTAAACACTTAACATAACTGCGATCATGTCACAGTGCCATTATATAATAATTGTTGTAGCTTGCTTTAGAGCACAGACCTTAAAATTTCATGCTGTCCCAACATGCTTTTGCTCATCCTTCCACCCCCACATCAGTTCCTGCTGCCTGGAGGCCTTTGAAAATCTTTCCTGTTTCTGTCCATCGGCTTTAACAACTCCAGCTGACAGTCATTCTTCCTTTCCCTTAGCTTCATCTCATCAAAAATAAACTGTAAGGAAACTGGCAGATGCACTGACTCTGCTGTTCTGGGTTTGTTTGTTGGGTTTCCCTCCCCCCCAATCAGGCAGATGAAAAGAATAACAGAGGAGCAGATCAAGAGCAAGAAATGCAAGAAGAGAACAACCAAAAAGAAGTTCATGAAGAAAATTACGAGGAGGAGGACGAGGAGGAGGAAGGCAGAGCTGTTGCAGCAAAAACTCGTAGACGAGGGGAGATGTAGTCCTCTTTTTTTTTTTTCCAGCACAAAGATTCCTGTGTGTGTTTGTTCTTTTTTTTTTTTTTTTCCAAAAAGCCCAACAACTTTTTTAGGATATTTAATTTCCCAAAAAAGTTTGTGTTTTAGACTTTTTACTTTTCTATTAGATGGTCTCCTATGTTTATATGAATACGGTATTTTGATACTCTAGATTAGGATTTCTTTTCTATTACAGCTGTACATAAACAGACATCCTATAGGTTTAATTTTTTGTAATTCTGGGCATGTTTTATAAAGGCCATTTTGGAATACACTCTTACCTTGTCCAGGTCCGACAGATGTTTGGTCTGAATTTGGACACGTTCACCATCTGAGGGAACATACCTAGTGCCTAAAGGCCGTTGACGTTAGTCACCCCAGCTCTCGTGGTCTTCCCTGGCAGCTTTGCTGACTAACGGCTGGCCGCTGCCTGCCCCGGGCAGGATCTGCGCTGCTCGGAGAGGCCCAGGGGTAGTTTCATTCCTTATAATCTCTTGAGAATCTTCAAATCCTTGCGGACAAGCACATGCCTAGCTATTTGCAGGACCAGGCCTTTTATAGGTGCAGAACTAACATATAAAATATGCAAGTTTTACAAGCCTTCAAAATACAGCCAGGTTAACAGCTGTTAATTTTGGCAGCTGTTTATATACAGTTAAATTATGCATTTATTTTAATGAGCATGCCTAGGTACTTCAATTACATGCACTACATAGCAGATAATGCAAATAGTGGTATGCTGAGATGAGATGTGAGCTACGAACCAATTTAGACTTGAAGATCCATTATGCCAAACCAAAACACTACAGCTGTCATGTGAATGAAGATTTATAGAAGGAACACTTTTTTTCTCCTAGTTAATATATATTAAAATATTTGACCGGAGAAATAAAATGACATTGCCTCAGTGACATGCTTTCTGGAGTCCGTAGAGAGGGTTAAGGCGTATTAACTGCGTTGATACGCTTGGTGCAAGATGTTGAACTAAGGCCTTTACCTTCTTTTACTTATTTATATTTAAGTCTATGCTGGAAGGATTTCTGTGTCCCCTAGTGTGAAAAATCAGACTAGGGAGAAGTCCCACAGAAGTTTTTTTGAACAGCCAACATCTCTAGCACTGCATGCTGAAATGTAAGGGGCGGGGGGGGGGGGGAATGACAAAAAAAATTGTGCCTTGGTGTAGGCTACTATGAACATAATCACGGTGCATGAATATATACAATATTTGTATTGGTACAGACCCTAGTTATTTAATATATGTTAAAAGGAGAACGGGAATCTGGATTTCCTAGGCTACGCCCCATTGCTGGAAATGAGGTGCACAGTAGCTCCCCATGAAAGTGTGTGTTAATATATAAAAGGAGAGGGTTTGGGATTTTTCCCTTTTTTAATAATGATGCATAGCAATGTTTTTAGTTTAACTTTTTATATGAATGTAATTTAATTCATTTTTCTACTAACTCAATTATATTATGTTTTATAGCTGGTTTCCATTCTTTGCAATTTTCCTAAATGTCCCAGACACAGTGCTTATGTTTCATAGGAAGATTTTTGTCAGCAGGTATTTTGGGTTTTCTAGTTACCATAGATCAGATTTACCTTATGTATAAAAAAAAAAAGTTTACATGATACTGTAAAATGTATAATATGTACATAATCTTCAGAATACAATTATTTTGGTAAATTGGCCTGTATTTTTAATGTCATGGTTGCAGTATTTAATTATTTGAGGCATAATAAAACTTGACTGCAGTCAATAAACTAGAGTATCGTTACTGATCTTTCACCAGTGTGCCGGTGTTTTCGTTCATGCCGCGTTAACGGAGCGCAGCGGAGAGCGGCAGAGGGAGGGAGCTGGCAGCGCCGTGGCGTGTCGGTGAGGGGCACCGGGGGCAGCACCAGCACCGGGGGCAGCACCAGCACCGGGGGCAGCACCAGCACCGGGGGCAGCTTCTGGCGGGCTGGAGGTGCACTCTCTAAACCGTTACCGCCACCGAGGCCCTTCTCCAGCTGGAGCACCAGAGCACCTCAGCCTTCTGGCCCCCCTGACAGGGGCACACAGACGGGCCGCCTGCCCTCGCTCCTGCCCACCCCGCGGGGCAGGGGCCACCCCCGCTGTCTGTGTGGGGCCGCTCAGGCCAGCAGAGCCCTTCCCACAGAGGGGACGGCTCACGGGGGGCAGGGAGGGCTCCCAATGCAAAGGGCTCCATCTTCTCACCGTACCTAGCACTTACAACAAGCCGGACGCTTTAGGTACGCGTGTTAATGGCTACAGCATGGCCTGCAGGGAACACGGGCCCCTTTCTGCCACAGTGCAGAAAAAGCCACTTCCAAAGTCACCTGTGGGTACAAACTACCTGCTGGCACAGCACCTCTGCACCAAAATAAGCTGCTGCTCCCCCCTCCCCCATCGCCTCCGCAGTGCAGTTTGCTGCCTACAGCCGACGCTCGTCGCGCTGGCATGCAGCCCCTCTGTTAACGCCGCTTTGGCGATGTCCTTTTGTCTACTCTCAGGCTGCAGGGTTTCACTCGGGTGACTTGTGGCTCCGGCCAGAGCCCAGGGAGACAACAGAACTCTGCCCAGAATGAGAAGCTGCAGAACAAGGGCTCCTATTGTGCGGGAGCAAGGCAGCACTGGCAGCGGGTGCAGTGTTTACTTCAGTAAGCATAACGAACTCACAGCTAACACAGACAGGCCAAGAAAGGTCTTAATGAAAGCCTCTTCTGTCCTTAATCAAGGGCCTGTTCACTTCGGGCAAGAGTTACTTGACTGAAGACCAACTTTCCGGGAAAGACTCGAGGCCTGGCTGACGGTAGCGCTGTGTAACCTCTGCAGCGCCTCGGCCACTGCTCCGGCAGCGGCTGCCGCTGCTTTCCCACGACTCCCTGGCCAGCGCCGCTCCCTGCCAGCGGCTCCAACTCAAAACACAATTCCTTGGTTCCAGTAATTTGGCAAAAGCCAAGGCAAACCGCACGAGACCTTGCACTGCTGCCTGCTCAGTTGCTGCTCGCCCTAAAATGATCCCGACCTCTTTACCTGACACACGTCACTTAGTGCCAGGCCCCGCGGTCCCACCCGGTAGATGAGCTGGTGGTGGGAAGGGGGACCCACATGGCAGGTCCTCATTGCCCTAGGATGTCTTCTGGGGCACAGGGAGTGCTGAATGCTCTGCTAAATCAAGAAAGTGATGTTTGTGACCTAAAAAATAAACCGGAGACAGCGCACAGCTCTGGCGCTGTGGGCATACTGGGCAGACGGCAGAGGGAAATGCTCTTTCCCAGTTTTACTGCTCACAGAGCGCGACTCCCAGCATAATGTTGTGGCAAAGAGGACTAACGAGAGTCCTGTGCCAACGGTGTGAAAGTACAAACTCAAAAGGAAAAGTTACATCACTTCTGGCTTTGGCAGCAAGACAACTGCTATTGGCGTGCTGTGACCAGGTCTAGCCTCCGCTCATATCAAAATACTGGAGACTGTTCAGGGAACAGGGTGAGAGTGACAGGAAAACTTGGCGTATAGAAAGAAAGTTTGTGCTACAGTCAGCTCAGGAAAGAAATGTCAGGGTGACTTGATTTGTGGGCTAGGAGAACTCACAGGGGCAGCCAGCCGGTGAGACGGGAGTCCTCAGCCTCCCAGTATAACCCAAAAGTAAATCCCACAATAAAATTTAGGCCAGAAATACAGAGTAAATGTTTAGCAGTGGAGTTAGTTAGTCATGGCAGCAATTTTTTTAGAGGCTG
Organism: Falco cherrug; assembly: GCF_023634085.1. Taxonomy (NCBI): domain Eukaryota; kingdom Metazoa; phylum Chordata; class Aves; order Falconiformes; family Falconidae; genus Falco; species Falco cherrug. The sequence goes on from NC_073707.1 coordinate 29,220,161, forward strand.
TGATGAATTCTTGATCACTAGACATCTTTGCAAAGTCTTTCTCGTTCAGCCCCAGCTGGGGCATCACAAGATAAGCCCTACTGCCTACGATAAATTGAAAGGTCAGTCAAGAGGATCACAACAGCATGCTCTAGCCATAAAATACATGAAACAATAACACTCACTGCAAAAAATCAAACCCAGGGGAATTCATTCTGTAGGTCAGGAAATCCTCCAGTGGATCAGATACAATATTATGGCTCCACAACTCATCTCAGTAAAACAACTGCTCCTTGCCACACGGCCTGTCACAGCTCAGTGTGTTGGGGAGCTGGGAACCACTTGCAGGCAGAAAGCCACCACGCGCCGTCAGGGAGCCTCTCGGCACCAGCAGGCAAGCAGCACCCAGTCTGGGTTTTGTCCACGTCTATTAAATGCCACCACGCTAACCTAAGGCTTGATCTAACCCCAGCTGAAAAGTGAGTTAGGTAGCTCTCCTTTAAAGCACACATTAGGGGGGGAAATATATATAAAGTCACTGTGGTGAGGAATGAAACACAGATGCACTTGCCATCGAAGCACAAGCTAGTTTCTGACAAGTTTAATCCACTTTTGCTACAGGTTTTCATGACAAAGGAGCCGTAGAGCGGTTATTGCTAAAACCAGCCTTCACTCAGCTGCTCAAGTCTGAGCACGTACAGCGTGTTTGCTGCGTGCACAGAACTTCTTACTCTGCTACACGCAGGAAAAATTTGTACTCTTCCAGCCAAAATATTTTCAGGGTGAAGGGAATAAGAAACCCAAAGCTGTGTATCCAGAGCAAGATAAAAAGTTGCCTTCAGTGCACCTGACATCACCAGCTTTCAAACACATTTCCTTTCACTTCCACAGTTCTTGCTTTAATAGTTCTTGCTGGTTCAAATGCAAAATTATTCGTTATTTTCTCCTCATCGCTTTTAAAAGGGGATAGAAAAAACCCAAACAACTTTGCCATATCTATTAACGAAGGATTTTTAAAATTTTGTTAGAAGTTCAGCATATTAAAGGTATTTATCAGCTCTATTATAGTCAGGGATTCAACTGACAAAATTAGCAATGCCTTTACTTGTTCCGACATGCTGACATACACAACAGAAAATTCACAGGCATGTTGAGAGCAATAACCTACGATGCCTTGAAACACAAGCACTGCACTGCAATGTATATTTTGTTCTCAAAGCTTCTTCTGCCTGCAAACCTCAAATCATTATGAAAAAAAAACCTGCTAAACTGTATCTTAGGGAGAGGCAGAGAGGCAAGGCCACACAAGTGATTTGGGAAAGATTGTCAAGAAGAACCCTGAGAAGACAGATCAGGCTGGGCCCCAGTTCGGCCCCAGTTCGGCCCCAGGGTCCTGCCATACCCTCTGACCACAATAATCAATATTATACTGCATCTTCCGTGTGTCTCAACCACAGAGCAAAACGGTCTTACCAGTTCAAAAAAATGTTTTGCAACAGGCTTTTGACCTCTGGCTGATCTCTCACTATTCTAGTCTCACAGCCCTCACTTGTACGAGTTGCTGCCCCCCCTTGCATCACCCCGATGCCAGCTAGGGGCTATGCTTTCCCTAAGTTCCATTCCGACATTTGAGCTGCATGAATTAATGCTCCGTGAAAGTTTCAGAGGTGGCAAAACTATCAGGACATTTTTCGTCGTAAGGGCTGTGTATGTCAGCCACGTACGTGATCACAGCATCACGCGGTGCCTTGGAAACACTCCTGGTGCCCTCGAAGCCACAGGAGCGGAGCCCCCAGCGAATGCCCATCACAGAGCTAACTGGCTAGGAAAGCCCTCATTTCATAGACTTGCCTTCAGTGATTAATTGCAGTATTTTCACAGCCCTACAGACTTTCACAGGATGCCCTCAAACAGCTTTGCTGCCTGCGGTTGAGTAGGAGTCCCCTTCCCAGCCAGCCATGCCGACACAGGAACGCTGCCTTCTGCGTCCGCCGGCACGAGCCGCTCCGCATCTGGGTGCCGCTTCACACGCAGCAGCCGGGAAACACCGTCCTTTCTCCCCATCCTTATTTCATAAACCACACTATTGCTTCCTGCAGAATAACTCAGCCAGTTCCATTCCTGCTGCCCATTGACACACCCCGGCTGGCGCTTGAGTGAACCGAAGCAACTTTGATTTCTACAAACACATGAGTCGCAGGCACCGGTAGAGCTCTGGGGGTAAAAACCAGACTGACTACAGCAGGAACGGCTCAGCCCTTAGCGCCTACGGGAGATTTCTCCCCTGCCACCTAACCTCTCGGTTCATTCGTTGCTGTTTGAGAAGGGCCTCCAGAACAGCCATCAGTCACCCTGAGCAATGAGCACGCTCATTTTGCAGTTCTGCAGGCAAGGCACTCGTTCATCACGGGCTGCGCCAAGCACGGGCAGCGCTGTGTCCCTGTCTGGTCACAGCTAGTTAGGATGTGCTGGAACGGGGCGTTTTAGGAACGGTGCTCTCCTGCTCCAGGTTGCAGGAAGAGGTGAACATCTCCCTGCATCTGATACTAGAGAATCCCCAAAATGTTGACTCTCTCTGATCAGAGGTACGCAACAAGCTGTTCCAGGATTTCTTGATGTTTGTCCTTTTCCATGAGGGAGAAGGCAACTGTAGGGATGTGCTTGCTGAAAAAAAAAAACCCTTCCGTGTAAAGAAAAATTTCATGGGGAAGGATCAGGGCTGAGCTCTTGGTGTGCCACAGGTCCGAGCCTAGCTGTCAAGCAAACCACAAGCACTGTGATAAATTGATTAACAATTCCTAAACATTCATAGGGGCTCCTCAAATCTTCAGCATTACGCAGGAGGCTCACGGAACTCATCATGCATCCTCACACAGAGGATGGAGTCAAGAACCGGCAGCAGATGGCCAGGGCCAGCCCAGCAGTACCTCCTGCTGGGGCTCCACAGCCACCCCTGGCTCTGCCACCTCTCTTTTCTCAAACAAGTAAAAATATCTACCATCTAACCCGCTGCCACCAAGGCAGGACTGGGGGCTCTCATGCATCAGAGGTCAAACAAATGGAGGGTCTGTGTTCCCATCAGTATCTCTCTAAAGGCCACCAGTTTTTACCATGAATTTACAGAGCATCCAAAGGCAATGTCCCTCTCCTTGGCAAGGACTGTGGTTTACATCACAAAGAAGTTAGCACAGTTTCACTCCTGAAAGAGCTCATATTCACGTCAAAGCAACAATTTTACATTTGTCCACAAGGTGCAATTAAGACCTTAACTATGAATTGAAGTAGATTAAAAAGGTGATCTTTAATGAAAGGTTAAACTTCACAGGGAACTTTATACACTGCCTTATACCAAGGGAACAACAACAACAGAAAAGTCCTAGATGGCATTTTGGAAAAGACAGCGTCCTTAATTAATGAGCAAATGGTATTGTTAGCTGTTCGTCAGAACAAAATAGCTAAAGTGTGTAGAAATGAGATTATGAAATCAATTCACAGACTATTTGGGATACATTATTCCACTGCTGTCAAAGAGAATGGCAAGACCTGCAGTTTCTCCCTGGCCTGTGGAAAAGACAAGCTCAGCCTTTCCTGGCAGGAGCTGCAAAGTACCTTCTGAAAGCAGTAATTGTGGCGAACAACCCAGGTCAGCCCTGTGCAAGATACTCCTGATCGCAGGAGCTGCTTGTGTACAGGAGACACCGCAAGCTGAACGTGAACAGCCCTCCCGCGCTACCGGGAGCCGATTTTCTGATCATTTATAGTGACAGGTGAGAAATGCGATGGCTTCTATATATTAAGCTGAGATGGTTTGGACTAAACAGTGTCCTCACACCCAAACAAATCCCACCTGCATTTAGCCTCACTAGTAGTTCTAGACTGTAATGCCAAAGAATAAAATCAGTACCTGGGAAGACACAGAGTCCTCGCCGAAGAGCTGGGGCAAGGCACAAATGGGAGGTGGAGCGCTGCCAGGCACCTCGGCGCACCTCAGAGTGATCTATTAAAAGCAACAGCGGTGCCAATGAAAACTGCTGTAATTAAGTCACAGCTAACCAGGGCCTGTGCCAGCAGACTGATATGAAAGGAAGATTAAAGGAGTTCTCTATTTCACCACAGGAATAATCAACAGGTTTTAGAAATGGACTTATGCAAATGCCTGTCGCGGCAGCTACACCTTTGAAAGCTTTCGTGTGACCTCCTGGCAAGTATCGGGCACCGCAGTTGTTTTATCAGCCACAAAGGACAAGCTTAATTCAGCAGCAGCTGTGGTGCTGGAGCACGGCTGGGAACAGGGGGCAGGGAAGGGACCAGAGGAGGTGGGCAGAGGGGGAATAGCTGGGGTTACTGTGCCGGAAAAAGGCGTAGGGATGAGGGACATCAAACCACATGACACCAGATTCCATTGGCTCTAGTGTCCATGGAGCAATTCGTGTTACCTTGAAATTATATAGGCATGTATAAAGAATGTACAGAAATATATATTACATTAAGAAATAGTTTGTCCTAAATTGTATCTACCTGAACCTGGGGTAGAAGACTTTTATAGATGAGCTCAGTTCTGAGTTTCCAGCTACTTTCTCCTGCAATCAGAGTCAGACCTTTCCAAATAGCTACATCCTAGCAGCCTCCTCCACTGAGGAGTAGCAACATCATGTGGCACAGAAGAGACAACTGGCACTCCTTTACACTCCCCGGGCTTCCAAATGCTGTGGGAGACATGGAAATGGTTCCACTTCTTGTTTTAGTTATGCCAGATGGCCATGTTATCAGATCGATTTGCTTGTAAAATTAGGGGATGCGGTGCAATAATGAAAAATGCCGAGATGTTTACAATCTCAAGATCAATATTTTGATAGGTTTTAAATTTATTGAAAGTAATGCTGTAATTGAAGAAAGTCTTTGTAGAAGTGTTATAATTCACAGCGATAAACGTGCAAAGCCACAAACCACGTTATTCCTGAAAAGGCATTGAGATTTATCCTGGAGAAAGTTTCTTTAATAATTAGAATATTGGACAACCTGGTACCCTTCTGCGGTTTAAAAATGGTAGAAAAATTATTTAGAAAGGAATTTCACATTGGTGTTTGTGTACATAGGTACGTAATCCCTACCAGGAAACATACCCAGCTCTGCTAGCCCAAAACCCAAAAACCTGAAAGATCAGGTGGGGTATTTGGTGGCTCTGTTACAAAGCAAGGTGACTCAGCACAAGTACGAAGAAAGACAATGTCAAAGCTTCTAGTTCTGCTTCAATTTTCCATATTGATTTTGACTGTAATATAATTAGTAGTTCGCCAGGTTATTCTGTACAGTGGTTCCACAGTCAGCCATTCCCCTTAGGGGCCATCCTCGCGGCGAACATCATTACATTCACAATTTACCTTAACCTGCTACACTCCCCACCCAGACAAGCCTTCGTGCCATATTGCTTCAGTTAACGTGAGAGACTGCTGGGCTGCCGCTACCTGGCTGTGACACAGCACCACTTTCCTACCCTTTCTTACCCAGTTTTCCTTTATACTGTTTAGGTTTCCTGCTTTTAATGCTTGTTCTTCAGGGGACTGGGCTTCCATTTCTTCCCATAAGTCCGCGTGAATGACACTGCTACCCCAGGGCTCCCCCTTACGCACTAAACTGATTTATAGAGCCTCAGGGATTTAAGCCCTTTGCAGATAATGTCACCATGAAATTAACCCAAACTCTACGTCTAATCCATGCTGTAAGTGGACCATCTGCATTATAGACATGACAATCCATGTTGTAAGGAGTGAAGGAAAGAAGTGGGTGTTTTCATCTTGGTGGCTAGCAAAAGTTTCACATCTCGCAAACTATTAAATGTTAGAGTACAAAAAAAGAAGAGGAAATTATTTGAAATTTCTCTCTATCTTAGGAAACTGCTAAAGTTTCATGAGTATTTCAAAAAGCCCTGCCTTTCTAGCAAAGTTCCTTGGTTCTCTTTGGTGTATTACAGATGTGGATTTTTTTCAGACCAGGCACAGCATCACAGATGCACGGATTAAGATCCCGTGTGGGCTGACTGTATCTTTGAGCATCAGGGGAAAGGGGGAAAAAAATTTAAAAAATACAATCAGTGTTGTTCTTTCTACAGAGCAATCCCATGCTTTGTGCAGTTGGTTCATGTGAACACAGATCAATTGCAATTACACAAATTTCTAATTCTTTTTGTGATTAACATTTTCTATAGCCAAATACACATTTACACAGAACCTGGTCTGCGCAATTTTCTCATCCTGCACCATCTCTTGCTCCATTCACATTGCCTCTACATCGCTCCTGTAGAAAGCATTATCGGTCTGGAGTAAAAGCAGAGAGTCAGGTTCCAGTTTTCAGAAGGTTTTGTTTCCTTGCCTGCATGAAATGGTATTTTTCCTTCTGATGCTGCTTTCCTGGGACGGTTGTGCCCTGAAGCCAGAGTAGCTGCCAGGTTCGATTTTCAGGGGACCCTGCTCACTCTCTGCCCCTGTTTACTGATGACTCAGCCACCAGTTACCAGCCCCCCAACGCCACAGTGCCTCACCACCGCAAGCCGGGCACGAGCCCTGGGACCTGGACACGACAGAGTCCAGCCCCGCCTCTCTGCCTCCGCAACCCAGACCTCACCGCAATGAACACACACACACAAAGAAAACAGAGGGACAAAGAAAAGGCTTCAACCCTCTCCGGAGGGGCTTCGTTGGTTCAGTTCCTTCTGATTTCTTAGGGAGATAAACACCCTCCACATTTTGTATTACCGGGCCCGCATTCAGGAACTCAGCCACCAGCGAGCAAACGGCTTTCATCCTCTGCAAGACAGGTTGTACATCTAACTGTCAGAGACAGAAAGCGGTAAGCTTTTAGTAAACATTCCCCATCCCTCACAAGATTTGGGGCCACGTGGGTACCATCTCTTGCACAGCACCGATGCATCATCCTTTTTTTTTTTTTTTTTTCTCCCCACAAATCATTTATAGTATTCTCAAAAAAAACGCTCACTTCATTGCTTGCTCTTCCCAACAGGTAGCAAGCACACTAACAGCCAAAGGAATACAAAACCTAATAAGAGGATTAAGTAGAGAGGATTTCTATTTAATATTGTATTAGCAATAGCAGATACCTTGCCTGCGTATTCTAACTCCCTCACAGGATGCAATGTCCACGCTTGTAAGGGAAGCTTATTGACATCTGATCAGTCAATGTATCTGTTCTTGTTTTTTAATGACCCCAAGAGTTGTTCCCACAGGCTCACGTAATCTTACCAACAATTTACCCTCATCAATTAATAATTGTCTTTAGGGCCTTTTAAACCCTAGAACCTGCTTTAGCTCCTTTGCAACAATTCTCTCAATCATAAATCAAGACTCGGCGCAGAGCAGGATTAAGCCTCACCAAACCAAACACAGCAGTGCATAACAAACAGCTGAGAGACAGAGACAGGACTCCTGTGCGTGACCAGCTCCAGCACCTACAAACAGCAGCAAAAAGCCTTCCTCAAAGGAATTTGGATGATTAAGGAGTTAGGACACTAGATTTTGGACTTTGGTGGGATTGAGTCTTTGCCGCTAAAGCCTGCATGTGATGTTTGCAAGTAGTTTCTCCTCTGCGTAAATGGGGAGGACAGGACTTTGTTATCACACAAGGAGCTGATCAATAAGAGTGTATTAAAGATTCACACGTAAGTGCATTAAAGCATCCATGCTATGCTAATGTCTCCCATTTAAATACTATAAAAAGCTCAGTGGGCTCTTGACTGAACCATTAAGTGAATGATAGGCAAATCAGAAGTGTCCAAGAACAAAACAGAATTACATTCTGCTATGAAACACTGGGCAAGTCCTATAAAAATGGGGCTGCATAGTAGTAAATTGCTGGGAGATGAGCTTTATTTCATGGCTCATAAGCGAAAGTGAATCTTTAACAACCTGTCAGTCCTGACAGCTCTGCCTCTGGAAAGAACTGGCTTCTCGGGTGCTGCCGCCTCCAGCCCCTGGCCCAGCGCCTGCGGGCAGCGGCTCGTCTCCCGGCACAGCTGCCCCGTGCAGGGCCAGCCCCGTCCCTCCACAGGGAACCACGGGCTGGAGCGTTCCAGAGGCAGCGTCTGCCCATATGGTGCCGGGTCCCCTAAATACCATGAGATGGCAGAGAGCCTCCCAAGCCTCCCAGGGCTGAGCCCACCGAATGCTGCAGCGAGGAAGACACTGCAGTGAACGCAGCACCAGCCAGTCGAGCTGTGCAAACACCTCTTCAAACTGTGGGGTCTATTTTTACGTGTTCTGCTCTCTGCCAAAGAGACCTTATGCTTCAAACAAACAAGTTAGTCACTAATAATGTTATCGCTCCAGTTTAAAGAAGGAGGCACTGAGAGAGATAGCAGCCTGCCTGAAAACAAACAGAAAAATCTACAACAAGGCTACAAACTGAAATGGGAGCAGGGCTCCCCTGTGCCTCAAAATTTGTGTCCTAGTCCAGGGCCTAACCAAAGCAGAAAGATGCAGTGTTAGCTAGCTGGTTTTGTGTTAGGAAAATTGTTAACACATGGCAGTCAAACAACAGGATTGGCAGCAACTGTGGTGCAACAAAATACATTACAAGAGGGAAAGATGCATATTTCAGAGACACGGACCTTGGTGACTGCGCTGTGCTCACTGAACTGGTAGGATGGATGAATTTGGGGAAAATGCACGTTAATATGCAAGATGTCCTGCAAACACGAGTGGCTTTGCTGCTCCCTTAGCTTGCTGGCAGAATGTTTACCTAGCCTTGTATGCCAGAAACCTAACATGTGCCAATAAATTATCTCTTTTTGGATTACCATAGAAATAACTTGTTTTGTTGCTGGCTGTTCACTTAGGGAGCACAGTGCCACGCTCCAGATTCAACAATAAAAGCCAACAGGGGATCTACACAAATCAGCACTTTGCGGCCATTTCTAGAGGTAAAGGTCTATGGAAACAATAGACAAAATCAAAAATATTACAGAAATCCCTGAGGTTCTGAAAAAAAAAAAAACCAAAACAACAAACAGATTTAACCATTGCCCCTTACTTATTCACATAAGGTCATTATAACATTTGGGGTTTTTTTATCTGAAAGTGAAAAGCATGAATTCCTGAAACCTTGAGATGAGAAACCAGCCTAAAACCAGAATGTGTTTTCCCCTCAAGCCAAGTTCTTCACCTTATTCTCTCCCCAGATACTGCACTTGCCTTCAGCTCCCCCCTCCAAGCTGCTAACCGCCTTACACAACCCCTGTCAGGCCAGCACTTCCATCTCTCTCTGCCTAATCGTTCAACTATTTTCCTTTTCCACAGTTGTTTTTTTTCTCCTGATAATGATTTCTTGTTACCCTCCAAAAGGCATTCTGAATCTGTTTTCCCCAAATCATACAGCACAATAAATTATCAGGAATTAAATTAGCTATCAAAGGGCTAATAGACTCATTCCTTCAAGGGCTAAATTAGCTTTATCAAACTTTACTTGGAAGGAGGAAAGTTTAAAAAACAAAAAAACACCTTCCAATAGGTTTTATTCCTCATTATGTATCCTGAAGCCTATCTTCAATAGCTACTCATGGGACTGAGAAAAGTCAGCTGCTCAGTACAGATGGCCTTGAACTAAAGGTCAAAGAGAAGAGCATGAAAAACGTGGAAATACTTTAAAACCATTCTTGCAGGCAGCAGTTGCTGGCTAGAGTTACCTTTCTGTATAGGCTTCACTGTCTTTGAAATGCCTTCTCAGTATTACCTCATTCAATTTAATTTTACAAGAAATATTTTTGGTTTAGCTTTGCTTTGTGTTGAAAGATATCAGAAATCCTACTTTAAAGAAAGGTAAAAATATTTGCTTCATTGTGAAAGGATTAGGAAATATGGATAGCTGAATTAGCTAAGACATTGCATAATATCAAAGCAGCCTGGACTCTCCATTATACAATAAAAACTTAATGACAAAAGCCCTCAAAAACAGATTACAAGCGCTATTTTTCCCTGCATATCACATTGTGATCCCCACTGGTAGCCGAGTAGATGAAAAAGCTATACTGGACATTATTACATCTAGGAAAAACACTAGGTAAATGCCTGTTGTCTACAGTCCCCTTCAGCTTGCCAACTGACAGCCAAGCAAAATAGAGTATATCATTACTTTGACATTACCACTTAAATACTGCTCTCCAATCACAGCTTACTGCTGCACTCTGTACAGTTTATTTCCGATGCACTCATCAAAACCGAGATTATATGAAAACAGAAATCCCTGATGTAACCGGCACTGAATCTCTAACATTTATTTGTAAGACCCAGCAGCCTGTGCTACCAATATGGGCCAAGAAGCCTTTTGGGTACAGGATCTTCCCTTACCTGGGTGAGGCTGGACCAGATAACCTCCAGAAGATTCCATTCCAACCTGAACTCTCCTGGGATGTGATGTTCCTCCCAGACTTTCTATCCCAAGCATGAACGCCGAGTTGCCTTGTTCTGACCACTACAATGTGTTTCAGCAACAAGATACACCTGTGAGCAGACAATCAAATCCAGCTGCCTTTGGCAAGGGAAGTAGATGCTTGGTTACAGGATGAGTGCAAACATGCAGCAACAGGGGTTGTTTGCTAACACACACCCAACCTGAGGAATGGAAATATTGATATGACTTCATTTGAAGTGGAAATTAGGGTAGAAAACTTAAATTTTGTAGGAAGAAATGGTTAAACAATGCACAACAGAAACAGTTTGTAATAGATACACGGGGTGTTTTGAGGAGCTGAATGTGCTCAGCTCTACAGTATTTGTTGGGAGCTGAATATTTCTGCACAGAAACGGCATCTAGTGAGTCTAAAGAGAGCTCTTTAAAATTAACATTTAGTTAATTTTAAGAAGCACTATCACTGTCATAAAGGGATTTTATTCTTTTGAGAATCCTATGAAACAGGATTCTTTGAGGCCTGCAGGAAGCCTTGAAGAATAATTTGCACAACCCAAAAAGTTAGCACAAAGAGGGAAAAAAAGCACTTTAAGCCTAAGGCCTAAAGCCAGCTACCTCAGGTAGGCTCTTTCAGGCATGCTGGACACAAGAGACTACACTTTTAGCAAAAGCTCAGCAACCAAGAGACCCAGAATGGCTTAAAGAAGAGAGAGCAGCAGAACGCAGCTGATTATTATTGTCAAAAAGTTCAGTGTTTTCCTGTGAAATCTGTGTCTCTTTTGGCTGTAGTTCATGCCACTGGAAAAAAAAAAAATTTCTAATTCATTTTACTTCTTGGCAGTTGCACTGCAGTTTATTAGCCAGGGTTTGGTGGCTGCTCTGCTCTCTACAGTACTTATTGTTGGATAGTTCAGGTCATATTATTTCACCCAAGACAATATTAATTGCTGTGACAATTCTCAGTGCTCATACAGATTTCTATCTAACAGATAAGCCCCTAATTCTGTGAATACCTTCTCTCCCAGTCAATGGGCTCTGTTGAAACAAGATTATACACTGAAATGAATAAAAAGAGATTCTATAGCGAGTAGCTAAAATTAGTACTAAGGGAGTCACAAAGCCCCATGCTTCAGGAATGAACCACATGCCGGATGGCGACAGCCAGATTTGCCCTTCACCTATGTCTAGAAAAGGACAAGAGCTAAAAGTATCTGAGAAACCCTATTCGTTTTCTTTGAAAGCCTTCACCTTGGCTCTACAGAAATTAGCACGCCATCCATATTGCCTTATCTCAAATTAAAGGATGCGTCTCCAAGTGAATTAGCAAAACAGTTTGTTTTAAAGGAAGAGATGAATTACAACTTAATTAAAATGACGTAAGGAGGCTGGCAAAGGAAGGATGAATTCAGACCAGTCCTAAGGGAACTCCAGTCCTCACAGCACTTTGAAAGAAGACATTTGGGTACCATACATTAAGGATTTCCATTAGTTATTCCCAGGAGGCACAAGTCTCCTCAGGTAGATGGCTTCACAAACACACCTCTTTACCACAGCATACCTCCCAAGCACAGAAATCACTCACTCCAAAGTAATTTCCTATTTGGAAACAAAAAAGCATGGAGATTGAATGGGAACACAGCAGCAGTCTGCTTCTGAAAGATTTAAAGTCACAGCAGACAGAACAAAAGACGTGCCACCTGCATAGCATGAAATGCAGCTGTAAGTTACGGCGCAGCAGTCAGAGGGTGTTCCAGCATGCTGTCCCATGTTGTAAAGCCAACAGTACTCTTAGCAAGTAGATAAATGCAAGGAGAGTATTAACTTCAGCAATATATACATCTTTCAAGAAACTTGTTTACCAGCTGCTTTTCTCCAGCAAAGTCACATTCAGTAATTAATAACCCAAGCTTTACGGCCTACGAAAAAGTGTGCAATAATTAGCTTACCTTGTTTAGCCCCATGTTGCCTCCTTATTTGTTTCCACTCACAGGCTGTTAGTTGTCCTCAGGCTGTTGGAACTGAGGCTGCAGCAAATCTGCTGAGGCTGGAGGAGCAAATCACAGCAAGTCCTGTGGGGCAAGCACTTACACAAAGCAAATTCAGCCTCAGTGATCCCCCTTCCCAGCCACCCCACGCACACCGTAGCCCTTCATCTTTTCTTTCTTTGGAGACTCCAAAGTTCAGTTCACCAAGTTTTACCTTGTTAGGCAGAGCCCGCAGATGTCTGGGTCCTCTGGCTGTAGCTGGTGATGCTTCTTATCAGGGCTTAATTTATACACGTTTCATCCATTCTGCTTGTATGAGACTGTGGATCTCTGTCTTCAGCTTCCCAGAGAGCCTGGCAGACACCCGTCCCATGGTAGGAGGGCTGCCTTATATCTGGAGATAGCTGCATGGGCCCCAGGCCTGGAAGGCAGCGTATCTTTTAATTTACAGGCAGGGGAAGGAGGAGAGGGAGGAACAGGAAGACCAGTAGCAACTGGAATATGAGCACATCAGGAGTCCAGCTCAGTTAACGATGGGCCTTACAGCATCCATACTGGATTCACGCCCTTCACAGGAATCAGGCACATGGAGGAGATATGCCTATAGAGGGAGAACTGGCTTTCATTTATACACAGATGTTTGTAATTAGAAACAGAAATAGATATTTTGGTTTTCTTCTAATACCGTATGTAATACCTTTCGCTTTAGTTATTTTAAAAATACCTAGCTTCTTCCAGAGGTGACTATTCACATACATTTACAAAGCAAACAACCCCACCATCCCCAAACCCTGGTCCTTCTTGTGCACTATGAACTGCCCCGTCTAGCTTGCACCTGCTTTGAAGGCTCTTGGCATTAAATGCACACATACATTTATTATGTCGCGTTATATTTTGCTGTGAATGTAGATGTTTTAGATATCTGGGGCTTTTATTACTCATCTGGACTTTTTCCTCTGGTAAATACACCAGAAGACATTGCCTTTCCAGTCATGTTTATAGTTCTAAACGTGAAGATAACTGCAGTGAGTGCATCAGTCACAACGAATGCACCACAATACATCTTCTAGACCACCGAGGCATTATTCTGTCAAGCCCCTGCTGAAATGTGCCTCTTTAGCTTTGGTTCAACATTGCATTTCCAGCCCTTGCCCAGGCTCGGTCCTCCCTTCCCAACCTATGCAGTCCTCGGCCATCTGCCCCCCAGTGCATCCCCACAGCCCAGCTGGTTTCTCTCCAGCACAAATCTCCCCGCCAGCCCTTTCCCGACCAGGCTCCCCAGGCACAAAACCTGCCACGGCACTGGCCTGTCTCCCCTCTTGAGACTGCAGTTCCCAAATATCTGCTCTTGGAGGACTAGCACTGCTTCACAGCAGCGCAGGTTTGGAGCTGTAGTAATTTATATCAAGTCTCCAGCAGAGCTGGCTTAAAAAGCTCCTTTTTCTTCTCTTGAAATACTCATTACGGCAAGGATATAGAGACCTGTACATGCTGTTATAGCCCCCAGAGAACGCTGTGCAGGACCTTGCAGTGCCACACAATTATGCTCAAACTTGGACACCTTTCATCATATAAACTGCTGCCTTGCAGCCCTGCCCGTGCTCGGGTGTGCAGTGCTAACAGTATTCTGCATCCAGCACCCAAATGACTGCAGGCACCCAGATACCGCACTGAACGGGATGTGAAGGTCCAGAACTTAAAGGCACATTCAGGGTACATTTAATTATGGCCTTTTCAATAACTGGCAGACGTCTGTGATGTAAATAAACTCAACTAGAATAAATGGGATTATATCTGCCGAGAAATTTGTCCTGAACTTATTCTAGCACTTCAAGCTGGCAAATATTAGGGGCTGAATACAATAATAGGCACTCTGTTACTGTGAGGTTTTTGGCTCAGAGTACTTGACTGTCATGGTGTCACAGTAAAAAACTTGGGATGTTTTTACCTAATCTTCGTGGCATGGGCCATGATAAGCACTTTAAGCACTTCCCTCTATAGAATTAACACTATGTTCCATTTTCTCTCCAGGCAGACATCTACCCTTTTGAGCTTAAGCTGTGATTTTATAGTTGTATTTGTTGTAATGTTTAAAGGAAGACAATAAAAAAAAAAAAAAAAAGGCAGAAGAAAACAGATGGCCAATACTTCAAGTTAGATCCAGTGGTAAAACATTAAGCTAAGTGAAGAAATGCAGCAGGTCTAAACTCCTTATTCTTTCTCTTTTTGACACTGCTGATTTCAAATGTCCCCCAAGCTGAACACATTTCTCTATAGTGTACCCTGGTTTAGACATCTGTCCTCATGAAGGATTCTGCCTTTTAAAGATAAATAGGGATATCTTGTACAGAATGGATGTCGTTTGACTGACTTATTTACACCCACAGCACTTCTTGCTCCACCAACAATTTTGTTTTGCCTACACGATACGAAACATACCAACTGCAGTGGTGGACCTGAAGGTGGAACTGGGTGAAGCTGCAGGGCAGGACCAGAGGCACGAGCAAGGAGAGAACAGCTAGGTCTGGGAAGCAATGAAAGGCTTGCAGCAGCCCAAGCAAATGGAGACACCCTGGGTGAGCATCTCAGGCTCACAGGAAGCATTAGCCCAACGTGGTGAAGGTCTTTGCAGTCACGAGAGTGTGATGGAGCTAACAAAAAAACCAGAAGCAAGATAAAACCTAGGAGAGTAAAGCTCAAAGATATGCAATGCTAAGAAAAGGTGAAAGCTAAGTACTGCTGAAAAAGGGCTTGGAGCCCTGAGCACACATGCTGTCTCTCGTTTGATATTCCTTGAGTTCAGAAAAATGGAACTTTGTACATTTTACACAGAAAATTAAAACTGCATCAAAGAAACAGCTGACTTCATCATCCATGCCTCTTAATAGGAGCATCCTTAAACCGGTTCAGTGCTCAGGTCATAAAGAGTAATTATAACAATCTATTAGAAAGAAAACAGACTGTATGTAGAGTAGGAATGGGAAATATGTTAACACATAGTAAAAATAAAACGATCAGTATGAAACAGGGGGAAAAAAAAAATTGGCTTGGATTTCACTCCCCAGGGCTGACTGCGCTGTTTCCTGTACCTTGACTATTCATGAACTTTCTGGTCATTCCCAATTTGTTACTGCCCATGCTTCTCTTGTCCCTGTTATGGTCATTCCGTTGATTTTTCTAGCTGCTTTTATCCAAAGCATATGTTGTCAATGGCCTTCTTTCCTTATCTTCAGTGCTTTCAGTTACCTAACGTAACACGGTACCTGACAGTTCCAAAGTACATGTATCTTGGCTGATAGATTACAAATGAAAACTGAATGCTCTGGGACATCTTAATAGCTTATTTCCACGCATGTTTCCCACCAATGTGCCTCTGCATGTCTCATACATGTATCCAAATAGATCACAACATCAGTCAGTATATTCACTAAATTAATTTTTTCTTTCAGTGCTGATAGCAGGGAAATCATCAAAGATGCTGAAGCTTCTTTATTGAATGGCAAAACTTAAGCGGCAGTGATTCAAAGCTGCCTCGCATAGACCAGAAGGTATTTGATTTTAATCAGTCAGGAAGGAAATGGTAAACTCTGATCTTCAAAAAGAGGTTCTCCAGGGAAAGGGGAGAGTGTTCTGCCTCTTAAAGGTTAACAGCCTCATCGTGCCCTTTTTGGTAACCTGATCCCCGATTTGTGAGTAGTTTCCTTCCCTCCTTCCACACAGAAGAATAAAGTTGTGCTTCTGCAGCTTTGAAGTCACTGGAAGTTTTGCTGTTGAACTTAACGTGGGATGGACTTCAACAGTCACTTGTGTTCGGTGTGGGAATAAGCAAGCACTGAAAGCACCGCGGTCCTGGCATCACTAATACACAAATACCATGAACAGAAGCCAGGGCAGACGAAAGAAAACTAACCCCCTTCCCAGCCACACACACATGCACGCTGGTCCATGGAGGAAGAGCCAGACCGCCTTCAGCAGCAGCCAAAGCAGCCTGGCCGTGCAGTGAGACATCAGCAACCTGCCAGAGCACAGCGCTCTGTGCCAGCTCTTTCCTGCTTTACGATGACACAGCGAGCACCATGACCTACCACGGCACCCACATCCTTTCCCACAGCATATTTCAAAGTACGTGCCAGGCAAATTTTTTACAGACACAGTGACATGGGACTTGACAAGGACCTCAGGACGTCACTTGTGATGTCCTTGTAACCGTTCTGTGCTCCAGCACTGCCAGGCTAAACTCTAGGGAATCACTGACAACTTATTTATTCCCTATAGGTGTATAACTTGGGATGTGAGCATTTGCATTTACAGGCTTAACTCTGTGTTTGCCTCTGACGTGCTCTCTCAGCCTCTCAAGCTCAGCGTAAGGAACTGAAAGAAGACGTTTTTGCAATGAAAGCCACTGCTTGCTTCTTCACTGTATTCACAGCTAATACTGGTGCTGCTGCAATGTGTGGTCCTAGAGAAGGATATTGGCTCAAAGTCCTTATTTCCAGAGTGCTTTAAATAATTTGGACCACTATGAACATAGGGTGTTTGTGCTTCATGTTCTACAAGGTTAGTGTGTATATGAGCAAATGGTCTTTGAAATGCTCATCAGTAGTTTTCTCTTCTGTTACAACTTTCTTTGCTTCCATCATCCAGGTACTATAATACAGATTTTTTAAACCCTGCTCTGGAATTCCTAGGATCATAATAAATAGATCAAATGAAAAATCTTGTTTTCTCTCTGTTCATTTATGGAATCTGTCTCTTGATTGGATATTGCTCACGTTTTATTTTATACTGAGAGATTTAGACACAATGAGAAAGGAAGAGACAGTTAAAACAAGACTTGGGAACAGAGTTCTGAGGTCTATCAGCCCTGGGCCTGTCCCATGATGTCAGGCAAGACTTTGGGAACACTTTGCTAAATTTTCATGAAATTTCAGGTTTCAAGGAATCTTTGTGAATAACTGGAAATTGATTTCATGATACCTTGATACTGAGTTCACAGGTGGTAGCTATTATTTTAGATTTCAGAGTGCAATCACAACAGATGAAATCTCAAAAGTTCTAGCAAAATAAAGGCTCTACTTTTGTTCCATTCATTTCAGATTTTCTTGAAATCATGGATTAGGTTTAGATTAGTCCGCTCCATAATGTAAATGTGGAAAAGAAGGAGTAAAACTCAAGAGTAATTTGCTGCAGGCCCGTTTTTTCTTGAGCGAAGCTGAGTGTAAGTTTGGTAGGAAAGAAAATCAGATAGTAATAATCTAATTTAGAACCCAAAATGTATATTAATTTACCCCTGGCTTGGCATGAACTTGAGGTCATTTTCAAAAGGTTCTTGCTGCTGGGGTTTCTAGTTGACTGGTAATGTTGCAATGTGCTTCCTCAGTCTTACAGCTGTTGTCCACTCAACCAGCTGGAACATAAATTCTTTTTGGTAGGACAAGGGAGAATGGTTTTAAACTGAAAGGGGGTAGATTTAAATTAGATATTGGGAAGAAATTCTTTGCTGTGAGGGTGGGAGGCGCTGGCCCAGGCTGCCCAGAGCAGCTGTGGGTGCCCCGTCCCTGGCAGGGCTCAAGGCCAGGCTGGACGGGGCTCTGGGCAACCTGGGCTGGGGGGAGGTGGCCCTGCCCGGGGCAGGGGGCTGCAATTGGATGAACTTTAAGGTCCCTTCCAACCCAAATCAGTCTATGGTTCTGTGATCTCATTTAAATCTCTTTGCAGCAAAGTGACTCAAGTACCACCATTACATTCTTGTTCCTGGATACACTTTAAATAAAATCAGTATGGCTCCCCAGAGATTACCTTGTATTTCTCTGGAATTCCAAAGCCAGAGCATTAAAATAATGAAAGGAAAAATAATGGGAGTAGAACCAACTTCCTGTCTGGAAAGAATAAATCACTGTCTGTGCCAATTTCTTGTGACTGACCCAGGACTCGGGTCTAAAGAGCAAAGCCTCTGAGCGTGTTCCCAGGAGAGACTTGACCCACTCTTAATTGCATGTGCAAGAAGCGGGTGGTAACTTCACTAGGAGCTTGTAAGTGAGATGTCTACCCACGGGACTGGAGCAATTTCCCATCTCAGTCTCACTTTCTAATGCCGAATTCTGGGAAGACAGCCTAGTCCTCAAGTGCTATTTGCTGTGGTTGGAACATCGCCGAATTGAATGCTCCTTAGTGTCTTACACCTTGGGAAAAAAACTTCCCCTTTCCCCTCCAGACGCACGACCTCACCGCAGTCAGGGTTCAGCTGCTCTCTGCTGTCTGTCTCTGGCTGGGTCACTAACGGTGGTCCTTCAGGCCCTCTTTTCTCGCTGCTTTAGCTCCCTGCCTTGCTTCTGAGGAGATGGTATTTTTTCACATACATCCTCGGTTGAGAAGAATATATTTCATCCTTTGTTTTTACCCTTTCCCAAACCCAAACACAACAGTGGGGTTTTAATGCCAATTACTCTATTATACTATATCTGGATTAATTTCTAAATCTGATGTAGACTGCTAGCTTCACTCCTCAGAAAGCTTTCCTGTTTTCTGTTCTTATCCTCCCCCTGTGAAAAATTCCTGTTCTTCTGGACCAGTTTGCCACACTGTGCAGCACACAATGTTCTGCTTTTCCTGTTTCAAAGCTCTGGTTGCCTTGCTGTTTCTGTGTAAACTGTATCATCTCTCCCTGAAACTGTAAAAGCTTGATGCCGTGTATTGTGGAACTGTAGCTTCTTGATTCTGCAGTATGTTCTTACTGCTGGGGTGGGCTACACTGACTGGGTTGAGTTATCAGATCCTGTCAGCATGTAAATACTGGGAAGGAACTGGCCCGCTTCTGTGAATTGCAAGAATATTTCCTGAGTCTGAGCCCTCCTGACACCTCTTTGCAGTGGTCCACTGCCTCTTTCCTTTCACTGCTGCAGAAAATACTTTGAACTAGATACTGTTGTACATTCAAACTCTTGCGATATGCTTCACACAACATCTTGATCAACTGTTTTGACTGCTAGGCTGTGGGAGAGGTAGGACAGTCTTAAGGGAGAGCCTGAAAACTCTTCAAGCTGCTGGTCATTCCTCTTGCCCAGATCCAACACACATTATATAGAGCTGCTGCGACCTTTCTGCTGATAAGTCACTGCAGAGCTCCACAGGGCTGAGCAGTCATTACTCCTTCCCGTGTAACTGAACCAAACCGTGCCTGCAGCCAATACACAGCAGAGAATTTATTGACTGTCTCTGGAATTAGGCAATTCTGTTAATTGTCTTCATTTTCCAGGACTCTGTCATTCTTTTCCTGAACCATTAGTGGCACAGCTATTTGTGTGCCAGCATGAGCTGCCTAGAAAAAAAAAAAAAAACCCAACTAAAATTGAACAGCAAATGAATCAAAGACAAGGACAGCTACCTCTCAAAGATAATTGCATTCAGATATCCTGGGGAGCCCTTACAAGTTCCTTTTCAGCTTCCACAGTTCTTTTCCCTCATTGTGGCTTTGGTTTGAGGAACCTCGGTTAAGCAACAAGACATTCCTAAGCAATGCCAGCAATGAGTCAAAAGACTTCTTTCCTTTTTCATGATTTACCTCCCCAGTGCTCTCTAGCCACACCAAACTCCCAAGCAAGGACTTTTTTGCATTTATTTTTAATTTTTAAGGATAAAATGATTGGGGTGGCTCTGCCCTTCCCATCTAGAAAGCACATTAAAGAGCACTATGACATTGGTAGGACATAAAGAGAGAAACTGCACAGCATGTTCTTTTATTCAATTGCTGATGTTTTTTTCCCTTTTCACCTCAGCCTGGATGTTAATCCCTGTACCATTTCCCACCGTGAGCATGTGGTCTGAACTTGGACATACTTTAAGTAAATGCAATTGGAGTCAATAACTGCAAAGTTTTGTCTACACAGAGTTCCTGGACAAGAAATTCACCCAATATTTTTAATACACTAAACTCATGACACTCAGTATACATATTATGTCTTATTTACATATAATTTATCCATACTTAATTCAAGTCTGTGGTACCACAAACACATTCAAAAAATCATATTTCTGCCTCATTATCTCTTTGATCACAAAGAAATAGTAACTTCCGTACACAGGATTTCTTGTTCTTTTGTGAGGTGGTTCTAGCATGGTTGTGATCCTACAAAAATACAGTGCTAGAGTATAGTACAGATTTTGAAAAAAAACCTGGTAACTCGGGGTGAACAGTCCTCTGGCAGTTTTGGGATACCATCCAGCATTTTCAGATTTGGCAAACTGGAGAATACACTTAAAAAGAGACAAAAGAAAAATAGAAATTGAGATACATAATCTTGGGAAATGTTGAGAACAAAATAGACACTGATAAAAACCAAACAGTAGATTCAAACATATTTGACATTTCTTGCAGAATTTATCTAATAAAGAGCTAATAAAAAAAAAAATCAGGTTTCACTCCGTTGCACGAGTTTTATATCCTCAGACTCAGTAAAGCACCACACATTTGGTTTGGATTAGAACCAAACCAGTCTAATGCAAAAGAGAGGACACACTGTTAGCCTAGACTGAATTTCCTAGACTGCTGAAAAGATGCAGATTGCAAGAAGCGCAACTCAAGTTTTACCCTTCTGTGACAGGGAAACTGGGCTCTCTGCAAACCTTTTTGCACTTCTGTTTCTCCCAAAGAAGTCCCTGTTTTGTGAGCATGATGCCAAACCAAGATGAATGGCTCTACCTCCTAATCCGCTGTCCCTTTTAAAAAGCACATCACTACTCACTACCTCTAACCTCAGCCATGAAGACTGCTGTTTTGCTCCTCAGAAGAGTTTGGTAGAGCCCCAGCCCCTCCACAAGCATCGCACAGGGTGTTAAACCACATGCTACGGTGTTTGCTTCTGTGCCTTCTGAGGTGAGTGTGGACTCCAGTGCTCAATCTCAGCATCTAACTCGGGTTTATCTGTGCTTGCAAATGATTCATTCTGTCTTCCAACCTGGGCAGTGAAAGTAATACCAGTGTAATACCAATATTCAACTGCCTTAAGAACTGGTAAGATTGGGAGCAGAAACATAATTAGTAATTATTTAAAATTGCCTTTCATCTATTGTTCTCCTGGACCTTTTAATGTGAAAATAAAATGTGAGATCCATCATTTTTAATTTTCTTTTTAACTTTCAACTTGATACCTGCCCATCTACCTTTGGAAAGCACAAGCATCGCCATCACACTGTCATAGGGGTGCCTATTAGACTGAAGGAAAAACCATACTGGAAACCCAGAGAGGTTTTCATTTAACATTTTCTTTTAAACTTCTTTTTATTTCTCCTTCCAGGAAGAGATGACTCCTGAGACACATGCTGTAAAGTTTATCTCAAAAATATCAACAATGCCTTCTGTAGATGGCTGACATGACTCTCTGTAGCCAGGGAAAACATGCAAGCACGCAGATTTCTGGAGTTCAGAAGGAACACACTTCGTCCTCCTTTCTGACCTGTGTGCATCTTTTTTTTTTTCCTGGCAACAGGGTTTCGGAGTCAAAGCAACGGGGGAAGAATGGAATAGGGGTGTGAGTGTCAAAACATGCGTGAGACTTAGAATGAATTATCTTCCCCTGAATTTTCTACTCTCTCTCGGATTTGATTTTTTTTTCCAGTGTCCAAGGCAGCTCTGTCAAGTCTACACTACACTGCATTGCCTGCAACATATACCTACCCCGAGTGGGGACTCAACCAGTGCAGCTTTCACAGCGCTGCCACAGAGAGCAGAGTCCAGAAAACATCAAATGAAGGTAACTTCATTTTCTCTTGCTTTAGCTCCCATCTTTCAACACATCCTTCTGATTCCATCTCTGACATGTAATGCAATTTAGACTTCCTTTGGAAGAGATGAGGGATGCAAGGAGACTGAAGAGAGCTTGAGTAATAGGTAGTTTCTATTAATAAAAGAGAATCTAATTTATCTGCTCTGTCTCTAAACTGGATCCACGGACTTAGTTCAGTTCAAGAACTGCCAGTCATGGGATCAGAAAACCTCCTAAACAGTTTGTGAATATTTTGTGGCTATTGTCAGATACTGGCTCACTACCCCATGTTGCTGGAGTATTTACCATAGTTGAGACTATGTGAATATAAAAAGATTGCTTGGGAGAGCTTGCTGTATTTGAGAACCTATTCCTTTTGAACTCTCTCACAAACATTTCTTCATGTTGATCAAATTTTGTTGGCTATGAGATGGTAAGACTTACCATTGTCTGTATCCTTCTTGAAATTCACAAGGATTCCTCTTGAGTATAAGGGATTCCAGTGGAGTGTGTCTGAAGTCTGTTAGTCCACTTAGTGTCATGATGTTATTTTCAGCAAGTGATAAGTGCTGAATCTGAGGTATCTTTGGCAGCTGTTTGAAGGATGTAAAGTGGTTTTTATTGACATTTAGTTCTCTGCATCTGTAAAGTACAAAGCATATGACATCACTGATCACATCTGTAATAGTATACACCTTGTAAACCAACACAGGGATGGCTCTTCACGTAATCAAAGTCATGGCAACTTAGGGCTTCCAATGAGATACAAGAATTTGATTCCTCAAGACCTGCTTTCACACTAGTTTTACATTTGTGCTGTTTTTGCCATGGACTGCAAGATCAGATCTCTACATTTTATACTGTCAGCTTGGATTATATTGTACAACGGATACATCATTATTCCTGTTCTCAAGATTACAACTTTCTATATACCTAGACAAATGACAACATAGTAGCAATAGATGGATTATAAAAATATAGTTGTTATGGTCACACTTGGTTTATGTTCTACCACCTCTTCACACAGATTCCTTCAGTGTTCAATAACTTTCCATTTCAGCACAAATTCACTTAACTTGATGAGGCTCATTAATTATGCACCAGGAATAGAGGGGACATCACGTGGCCTTGCGGAATATTTTCAACTTGGGGATGACATAAACTCAGAATAGCAATATAGTGATGGATTCTCAACATAATAACCCCCCAAAATATTATATTTTTGCAGTTCTTAAGAGTCTGCTCCAGCTATTACTTAAGTAAATAATAATTTCGATTTCTATGATATTATATTGCATAAAAATAGAAACAAGACATTTTGCCTACCTTGGCAACCTTATGGCACCTAGGTCTGTCAAAGAATTGTCCACCAACCAAAGTTTTTCTACCCGAATTAATCTTTGAAGAATCCTTTTGAATTTTTCCACCTGATAATGGTCACCGAGGTCCTGAAACGAAAGGTTCAACTCCTGGGAAAGGAAAAAAATAAGATCAATCACTTTTTTTTTTGTTGCTTTCTAATAACTTTATCATTAAATATCTTCAGTGTCAGAATTGGTTAAAAGATTAATCTATTTTATCATGGTGCTTTTATAACAATATGGTAGTGCCATTTGCCAAATTCACACTAGAATCTTAGTGATGCACTGCATAATTCTTTGAAAGTAAAGAAGAAAGAAACCACCACTTAAGCATATGAATCTTACTGTCCAGACCCTCTTCCCTCTTTGAGTGGGGATGCCAGTGTGTGTGCTCCGGGTGGAGAAAACAGCACTAAGTGATTGTGGCTTATTGGTTTGGTTTCTAAACTTCTCTGGAAAAAAAGTGCTGGGCAGCAGCCAGCTATCAATATTCCCCAGTTCGTATCATATGTTTATGCATAGGGAGAGGCGTGATCCAGAGAACAGGATCTCAGTGTTAGATGAAGTTACTACCTGGCTTCCTCCGTGATCTTAGGGAGGTCGTAACTTACTGCTGATCGAAACCATCAATAATGTAGTACCTCCAGCCAAAAGAGCTGCACAGGCTGGTATGAGGAGAGAGTGAAAGAGCTGAAATGAGACTGGTCCATTCTCTAAGCGTTCATTTATCATCAATTTTTGAGGAAGGCACTAAGCAGGCAAAGAATGTCACTAGTTCGCATATGCCCCAGCGCAAATGAAGCCCTGCAAAAACATTCTTTTTTTTTTCATTCTTTTGGGTCATAACCTAAATAATAGTATATTCCAGTGTTTCTTCCAGCTTGAAAAAACCTTCTGTTTTACAATGTCAAGGGGCCAACTGGAGCTTTAAACCTGCTAAATGCGACAAGCAGCCAACACATTATTATTTGGCTTATTTACTACTGCAGTACAAAATATTAATGAGAAAGTTTTACAGCACAGTTTTCCCAGTTCTCTTGCAGTTTCTTCTGCCACTTCTCTGTGTCAGTTACTTGTTTTCTTTTTTTCAAAGTATGTTCTTCTCCTCTGAAAAATAGCTCTTCTTCTGAGGGCCCTAGTCAGAAAAAAAGATTTACAGTAATGGATGTGATATGGAACTGGCATTTAGTTGCTTGCTGAAATATTATCTATATGTCTGGGAAGATACCTGAAATGAAGAAGTATATATAATATTATAGGTGTGTAGGTTTCCAGGCTTCTAAGATGTAAACTAATGTGAAGATTTTTCTATCATTTCTGGGTTCATAATTCAGCAAGCAACCTAAGGTCGTGATGATGTGGTTAGTAAAAGACATTTCTTCTACAGCTCAGAATAAAAGGTTTTTCTAAACAGTCGAGCATAAGCATATGAATTCTAAAATACCATGTCTATATATTCTTTCACATGCTATAAGTTTATGTAACAGTTATGTACTTATCCTTTAATTATCCTGAGAAAGGGATATGTTTGTAACTTTCAGATCACTGACAACAAATGCAACTGGGATCAATGGCCATACTCAAACCCTCATTTGAAGTAAAAATGACACACGCTGAAGACAAAGTTTAAAGCCTACTGAAATTCTCAGAACTATGGACATCTTTAAATTTCTAACTAAAGCAAGGACAGTGTGGATTTTTTCCACTGCTTAGTCCCAAAGATGCAAACACTGGATTTTGAAATCCACCTTTCATTCTGTATTTTTGAGTGTGTCTACAGATTGTAATTGGACCAACTCGGTCTTAAAATAAAACACATGTGCCACTGTTTGCAGGACTGGATTTCACACTCAGTTTCTTGTTTGGCATATGGCTACTGTATTCTGAACAGTAATTAAGTATTAATGAACTTTTGAGAAAAGTAATCAACACCATGTTACTCCTAAAAATTCACAAATTGTACTTTTGGCTTTTTCCTCCATTTTCAAAATTATGAAGGGTATTTTCCTGGTGGTTAAAAAAAGTAAGCATGTACAATATGGGATAGAATCCTGCCCCTTTTCAAAACAATACCAAACCCCATGATTTAAGCTCGTAATATTTAAGGATATAATGTTTGAGTAGATAGAGTTAAGGCTTAAATGTGAATATGTCTTTATGATCTTTACCTTCTCTCACTCGGGGACAACGGAGCTGATTTCCTTGAACCTCATGTTCTTCTATGTCACACCAGCCGAGATACTTGAAGGAATCAGAAGGAAGCTTAAAAAAGGCACAGTAAAGTCATAAAGGAAACATTTGAGTTTTTCAGTTTCTGGCATTGTATTTTCTCATATTTCTTGCCTTACTGTGGTAAAAATAATATTCATACATGTTTACAATGTCTTCTGCCTTAATACCATCTGCTGAATAGCAAAATTATGTATGGAAGCAAGGATAAAACAGCATGCATTTGTGTATGCATATGCATGTAAACACATTCCTGGACAAGCTTACATACAATTTATCCTGAGCAGAAGTGAGGCACTAAACCTAAATATAGAAAAGCTGCCACTGCATTTGAGAATATGAGGTTTCTGTCCATTTTGCTTTTCCACTAAAACATGTTCTATAACCTCCTGGGCATCAGTTTCCCAGGAGTGCGCAAGGAACAAAGTCTCTAACGCTGCCTGTAGTGTGTAGAGCAGGTGTGGTTGGAGTCATGCCCAACAGACACGGCACCGTGATTGCCTACGGTGGGGGAACACCTCGGTGCAATGCAGCTTGACATTTGCTTGAACTTCCAGTATTTCTTGCACTGGAAACCATGATGATGGAGTTAAGAGGTGAGGAGAGTTAGAGCATGCACCTCTGACTCTGCACCTTCCAGTGAGAGCCACATCCAGGAGCTGGTAAATGCTGGGGGAATTCGCAGTGTAGGTGTAGTTTACCAAAGCCCATTCTGGTTTACTTCTATGAATTGGCTCAAATATTGGAGAGGGATCTTCTTGCAGGATATCTGTATTGTCACCTTTCATACCTTACACACAGCCTTTTCAGAACTTACTATATACTTACCCGTTGCACCCAGTTCAGTGCATGGTGCTCAAAGGCTGAGTCAAATCCCTTGCCACTGCTGACACCGTATCATATAATCTTATTTATAATCTGACCTAGCTTTGGAAGATAAAAGGAGGGAAAACAATCAGCTTCAAAGCTGAGGAGGAGATTTCTGCCTTAGTTACTCTTTGTCAGTGTCTCTCTTTTATAAACCTGTAATCAGACTGGTAAGCCAAACACTTACTGGGGAAGGTAGCCCAGAACCACAGTTCTGCCTGATGATTCCGCTGTTTTGTGATAAAACCAGTGGAACAGTGTGTGCATCACTTAGGAAGGAGCAGCAGGATGAATAGGATTTACAGAAATTTTGATTGCTTGTAGTCAGACCTGAGGAACTAGAGAGGAGATGTTAAACCAGTAATCAATTCTGTTCAGAGAAATGCAAACTATAACAACAGAAAATACAGGGTAGCAAGGGGTAGGACTTAACACCAGACAACAAGCCACATGATCCTGCAGTCAAATCATAGGTAATCCCCTCTAGTCCCTTAGTGGGACGTCTCACCTCAGCACCATTTGCTTACACTTGCAAGCCTTTCACAGATATGTCCACATGTTAGAAAGGGGAACTTACTGGCAGTTTGTTAGAAAAACAGTTTTGGAGAAAATGAAGAACTGAACTTGTTCAATAGCATATGTCCCTTTCTATCCTGTATAGCCCTGCTTTTATGGGTCCAGGTCGTATGAAAAGATACTTCAATTGCATATCTATTTTAATCCCTTGAGTATGTTTTAGTAGAATATCAAGGCTCCAGAGAAAAGCTAAACTTTGTTCAATAGAGCCTTGAATTCACGTGCATGTGTGCTTTGCTACTGCATTGCCTAAGAACACCTTCAAAAGTATATTTTATATACCCCAAATGATGCTATTTCTTCAATTGTGCATCAGAGAGATTGAATAATTTGCAGATTGACAGCTGCAATTTAGAAATTTACCAAGGAATACTTTTTTTTTTTTTTTTTTAATTTAGTAAGTATGTGCACACAGAACTATAATTTAACTTTCACTGTATAAGCTTGGTGAGAGCTTGCCAGAAAATATCAGCTGTCAGTAAGCATCATTAAAACAATTATAGTCAGGAGCAGAAACGGAGAATAAAAATGCATTTTTAAAATGGTCTAGTGAGGATGGTAATGAAAGTTTCATATTGAGTGTAACTGACAAGCTAAATAGAACATCAGTTAAAACGTACAATTACAGATTATTGGCAAATAATCATGAAGACACATATACTGTTGACCTTACAAAGATTGCCTTGCCTCTTTTAAGCACCAGCAAACCCCATTATTACATCTTTCCTAGCTTTTGTCTGAAAGTGCACACAGACTACACAGAGCAGTATTAACATAGGGAACTACTCCTCCCTTCATGCTTTATGTTTGGGTTTTTTTTTTACTGGGATCAAACCAGCCACAACAAACCATAGGTAATTTAAGGGAAGCTGAGAAAGCTCAGCATTTTTGAAAATAACATTTACTTAGGCATTTTTAGAGGTTATCTTGAGGCAAACAGACCATTTTTTCATGTGTGTGCTGCTACAGATCAGTAGACATTCACACACACAGCAACTCTGTGAAAAGAGGATTTACATTTGGCCAATACAAAGAAAAAATGGAAAAAAACCCACCTCGGAGAACTCTTGCTTAGCCCTATCTTGGTATTTGTTTTGCTTCTGCTTCTTTGTATGTTAAATGAGGTCATATCAGAGAAATATGTAAAAATTCTTTTATATTAAAAAAAAATCCGTTATTCTTCTCAGTTTTGGAAACAACTCATTAGGATGTATTCAAATGACTGCTTACAACTGCAAGACTTTTCAAAGCCTACCTTCCTCTCAGCTAGATACTACCTCCTCTGCTAAGACATGCATACATACACTCCTAGTCCCTTGAAATATGGGATCAAACATTTTAGCTGAACCATTTAACATGATATCTATTCTCCTCTTTTGACAGAAACCCACTCAAAAAATTCTGTATTGGTGATAGAAAATAAAACATACAGTTCCAGAATCAATATGTGATAGATAAGACTTCTCCAATCAGGTGGGTAGTGAGATTTCTGTTGGAAAGAGTGACAGAAGGAAGCATTTTTCATCTCTAAACTGCCCGAGTTTAATAAGCACCAGCTGGACCCTAACATTATGTCACAGAAGATTTTTCTGAAGGAGCAAGCTCAACACCACTTTTCTCTCCCTTGCTTTGTTTTCCTTACTATTTCGCTGCAAAATTGATGCAAAAGCTATGGCAATGAACGAGGCAGGATGCAATTCCAAACAATTACAGATCACACAATACGTGAAAGTAACAAAATTTTCTGCCTTGATTGTGAGGCCCTTTGGCTGGATATGAATCTCCAATGACACCTCTGGGAGCAGCACACTAGATTATATCAGGCATTAAGGGGAAAAAAATTAGATTCATGACGTCTGTCCAGGCTGAGTCATTTCCTCTCACTTTGCCTGCAGTGAGAAATCGGTGGTTATCATAAATCATAGACTTAAATTCTTATGAGAGAGGAATTAATTTCACTAATGGAAACCCTCTGTGGCAATACCATTCCTCCATTCTCTCTTTTTGGGGTGGGGGAGCATACCTATGATGTCTGTTCAGTGGAGATACTTGACTATATTTTAAGAAAGAGGTTTGGAAAGAAAACGTAAAATGGTAAGGGGCAAAAATCTTGTGTGTGACCAACTTCTGTTTTCTGAGGCTGGCCCTCAAGTCTAGTTGTTTGTATCATAGCCACAGCTTTGCCACTGATATCAAATGCATGTACAAAATTTCAGAATACTCAAATGAACATTAAACATCTAACCCCCCCACCTAAAGTAGGATTTCTCCCACCTAGCTGGGAAGCCAGACCTAGCAAATTTTCTTGGCATTCTCTACAGCCAGTAGAGACTCAACCCAGCCTCGATGCCTATTATTTTCAGCTGGAGTTAACTGCAGTCCACACTGCCTACATGGGGAGCCCACAGGCTTTCCTGAGGGTGGACTCAAGGGCATCTGAAGTTTTACGAGGAGGATTCCACTTAGGATTCCACTGCCTAAAGTGTGCTTCGAAATAGGACGATTTCTGATCACATCAAAAAAGCTCAGGGAAATCATTCTATTCCATGTAGCATCACTGAAATATAGAAAATAGCCATTTCATCTAAATAATTAAATGAACTTAAGAAGAAATTGTACAAAGCAATTCTTGGCTAGCGCCTTGAAATCTAGAGCTGCTGCATATGAGCTGAATAGAGGTAGCACAGACTGCGGGGGTAAGCGAAAGGCTCCTGACTAACCCAGTGTATTTCATGCATTTTCCTCAGTGGAAGCCCCAGTGGGGAATTAAGCAGCTGACATATTTTGTAAACTGGAAGGAACGAGTACAGAACAGCTACTGCATTTTTCAAAACATGATTTATGAGATATTAGGCCGTATCTTGGAAAATCATACACTCCTACAGAGTTCACTGATAAAAGTCACACTTTATCAAGATGTCAGTCAGTTGTGTGTCCGTGAAATGGGTCTACTTCTCCTCCCACCAACATCTTGGCAAAATTTTCATAGGCAACAAAATGCTGTAAATTTCCTAACTGCAGTGCAAGTACATTTGAGTCCAGCTGACTTTCGGTGTAGAATATATTAAAAGCCCATGAAATACTTTGAAGAGCTATAGTTGAGCTACTTCTGAAACTACACCAGTGAAAGATATTCTGAGTGAAAAACATTCCTCCTGTGTATTGTTTTAGATATTTGACTGTTAAACAAAGACTGTCAGTCAAAAGACTCCTCTCTCCTACTATAACCAGCAGCCTTGAAAAACAAACATCTTCGACTCTCCAGCACAGGTTCAGCTTTGCCTCACAGCAAATGGCAAATGGAAAGCTTGGTGGAAGAGGATTAAAGTTAAAGCAGGTTATAAGCAAACCCTTGCAAGCAGGATTTGAAAGGCGTTTGTCCCAGTATTTTGAGCAGTTTTGGGGTCTGGTCTAGCCTCCAGTACTCTTATTCTGAGCTGCTTTTCATGAATCAGCAGCCTTGAGCATGCTTAGCTTTCAATGAACCATGGCTGCTTTCCCCGTAGATCTGAAACGCCCTTGATAAAAGATTTGGGAACAAGTAGTAGGGCTATTTATACCACCTCTTCACATATTCAAAGTCAGAACTCCTGTGGTGCTTACTACAGCTTCACATCCCACCAAATCCCAGAACATGTACGATGGAAAGGCCTGTGCTCCTGTGTAGCTGATCCCCAGGAAAGTCTGGTCAGATTGCTATTGAACAGCAAGGTGCTCCAAGCTCCTTCAGTCCTGCTACTATGAAGTGAAAAACATGGACCAGTCTAAAGGAAAAGAACCAAATCTAGCGTATTTTAAGATCATCTTTAAGAAAAAACAAAAATCCAACAAAACCAAAAAACAAAGAAAAGGGTGATAAATCCTCCCAAAGCAAAGAGTTCTTAGATCTAGGTCAGAGCTGCTGAGTTTGCACAGGCTCTAAGAGAGCTGCTTACGGATCTGTCCAAATCACTTGCACAAATAGCTGTTTGCTTGCACATTACAAACCCCCAGTTATTTATGTTGTCTCAGTCAATTGCACATGCCAAAGCTGATCAACAACAATGAACTGCAGGGTTAACTTACAAACGCAATTTGTATAGGTATTTAAAAGATAGCATACTCAGAATTCAGGCTGCGCTTTGTTCAAAATGCACATAATTTACTGCTATGTAGCAGCTGTTGGTTGTATGCAAACATTTGTTATGAGAACTCTCTGAACTTAGAATAGTAGAGGACTTGGACATAGTGTTTCCATGCTCTATTACCTTTCAATTATTTTTTTATAGGAGTATTATGAGACATTATGCAACATTTTGAAGCAGTTCTTTTGAGCATAATTTGCTGACAAACACACCTGTAAGTTATGGTTACAATTCATCCTTGCTGTTAGCTGTATCATCAATTATCTTGCTTTATGCATCATAAAATTGCTCCCCAAAAAGACATAATTAACATAATTAGGTCTTATCACCATAATTATACATTCCTAGCACATTAACTAACATCCCATGCAGCTCTTCATGGATCTAACTTGAAAGGATACAAATTCCACATCTCAATCAACGTGCCTTTCATGCATTTTTACAACAAATCATACAGTTTTGTTGAGACACCTTCTGTCTTTCAGTAATCAGCCAATGACACCAAGAGAAAAAACATTTTTCTTTTTGTTTTCACTACACAACAATCTCCATCAGCAATACAGGTTGGCACATTTTAAAAAGATACTCAATCCTGTAACACTATCTTTGTTGTCAAAGCATGTCAAGCCAGCTGTGCAATGACTACAGTTACTTCTCTTCTTTCACCCTCCTACCTTTCAGACATGTCTTGCTGTTGCATAAAATCCTCACATCTTGCATAAGGCTATTTGTCTACAGTCAAAGCTTATCTTCCCATCTTTGCCCCTGCATAGAGAGGTAGTTCTACATCCTCTGAAGAGAGGTAACCCGCAAGGATCCTGGCTGGGGCTGTATGGATTCACTGTCTCCAAGGAAACACTGTCACCTCGCAACGCAGTCCAGTCACGTTAGGAGCTATTGTTACCAATCTCTTAAGCACATCAAACAAATTCCTGTGCTGATCTAGCTCGTATCAATGAACTGTCTTTCCAGAAGGTGTTCTAAAGATAGGCTGGTGATACCTGTAGCAAGATACATGATCATCCAGATGAATCCTGGTGTGCTCACTCCAGCGACTTCACTTTTCGGAATTGCTTTCACAGTTTTGCCCACTTGAAGTTTATTTTTTCTTTGCATAAGAGATTCTCTGCTTCATTAATAGCTGTTAAATGCCTTATTAATTTATCCAAGAACTTTGGATGACAGGAAACTAGATACTTAAAGAGTCTCATCTTTTATGTAACGTTCTTGAATGTTCTTCATGAGCATCTCTTCACTCTGTTCAATGCCCTTGCCTCATTGGAATGTGCTCAGTCATTTTATAAACAATCTTCCAGGCTTTCTTCTTTGAGTTTGCATCTGAGAATGAAAACAAGAGACTCTTCTCTTGGTGGGAACTGACAGGTCAGTTTTGCGTCTACTTCTATATCATATTTTTCTTAAAACATTAAAGCTATACGTTCTGAAAATAAGTCTAGTGAAGCTATTCACTTCAAAATGTGTTTGACAGAATGTTTGCTTGGTTCACTCAGACAAAGTGTAGACATTGGCAGTGTGCCACTGATGGAATTGCAGCAGCCCAGTGTTGATATGGGCATTGGCTAGTCCCAGCTCAAGTTTACAGATAGCTTTTAAACTCTTAACAGTAGTTATGGGAACCAAATTTCAGTGCTGTGCTGTGTAAGTTTATAACAGAGCAGTCAATCATGCCCTATTGATCTGCATCTCCCACATTACAGGCACAGATCTTTCTTCACTCGAGTTCCTAGGCTCCATACTGAAAGAAGACAGGATAAATACATTAAGACCAATGTGGCAAAAAGTACACAATAAACCCCTCTGCCCAGGGATACCATATAGCCACAAATCTCTGTGGTTCAGAATTCCTACCTTTCAGTTTCCTCACAGAAGAGTTATTCCCTATCCTCCCTTTTCTTCAGACTTCTTCTTTCTCTTCTTCTTGGTCTTTAAAAAGGCTGATCATTATAAAATCTTTCTGTATAGAAAGGCATGTGCCTTCCCCAACAGTGACTGAAGTCTCAAAAACATTCTCTTAGAAATTCTGCTGGCAAACTTCAGTGTGTCACTACAGTACAGGAGCATAATGTTTGTCAGAAATTTTCAGCTCCCACGTAAAGGTTTTTTGTGGTTCCCAATGATGAGTAGTCAGACCGTTGCCTGAAATTTAACAAAGTAGTCATTCCACAGAGGTATCACTAAAACCTTAGGTGGTACGAACTGAGTTTATTACAGGGTGGGCAGAGGACAGGTTATTAAGAGTTTCATCAGCTCACTTGAGCATATCTTTGAGAAAATATAGAGATAAATGCTAAAAAATTATTAATATATTTGTTTCTAAATTAAATGAGACTGTAACTTGGGGCCTTCCTACCTACCCTTTTTCCTCTGTATATAAAATGAAATGTACTTGTTCACATCACAACCTAATGGGCTTCAGATCTTCTATGGCAAATGCATTCCCCAGAAAACATATTAAAAATTGTCTATGTGCTATTTCAGCAAAATGACATATTTAAGATGGTGTCGCCCTTTCCATTATAAACACTTTTTTTCAGATCTTTACAACCTGCCCACAAAAATGTGCTTCTGCCAAGAAATTCAGCAGCATGCCTCACTCCTGCAAGAAAGAAATAGTTTTTCCCACTTTACCCAATTTTGACCAGTAATTTTGTCTTTGAAATGGCTGAGCAGGGCAAATACAGGGTGGGCAGCAGTCTCAACCATGTGCTTCTCCCATCCACATTTGACCGATCAGATGCTTCCCTGCATGTCCTACAGGTACGTGATGTATGAATTGGGCAGAAAATGCCTCATCCTGAGATCTGATTAATGATGGAAACAATTCAAATGATTATGACTGCTGTAGGCCGTAAGAGACCACCACAGAAAGCCAGTAAAATAGTTTGCTCCAGAGAGTTTGTAGTCTAATTGAACAGAGCAGACAGCAAAGAACAGGAGAAAGGAGATAATACTGTCCCTCCCACTTTTATACAGAAAAAAATGAAATGCTCAAACCATGAAATCCTGGTGCTGTGGTAGTCAACAGCAAAAATTGTGAACAGGGTCAGTATTCATACAGGATTCACAGAAACTGACTTCGTTAAGATCAGACCAGATGAACAATCTGGCTTCAAGGTCTATGCATTTAAATGGCTGAGTTTATTACTGACATTATGTTAATCACTGATAACAAATACTTAAATAACACTTTTCTATTATAACACTTTTCTGATTCAGGGATACAGCGGCTTGTAAAAATCAGTTTACTGATGTAATTTCATGTTCTTTACGTAAAAGTCTTACTTAGTGTTAGCTTGATACTTATTGGTGATATCGAACCATTAGGTTAATACCACCAGTAAAATTAGATCTAAAAACTTAATGACATTACAGCAACAGCAGAAAGTTAATCTCTATATAGATCTTACCTGGTTTAACTACATCCAGGAATCTATGGCATTCATGTTGGATGAATATTTCATTACTATAATCTGCATGGATACTCATAGGAAGCACTTGAAAAGGAACACAATGTTAATCGCATATAGGCTCATCTGTGCTTCAGCAGATAAGCAGCCACACTTGCATAAAGTTTGCTGAGTTACCTAGGCAACAAATTTCTTTTTGTCCTGCCCATTTAGGATTCCAGTAAACTAGTTGATTCCCACTGGTAAGACTTGGAGAACATTCACAGGGAAAAGGTAAGTACAGCAGAATAAAGCCTTGGATAGTGCAAGACCAGAGTTAGTGAAACATTGCATCAGGGTTACCACACAAAAAAGGAATCAACAACCAGCTGCATAAATAATTTAAGTGAAAACTATATGTCTGGTTTTCTAAGATGTTATAAACCCATGAATTCCAAGAGGTTTGGAGGGGCTGTAACCAAGCAACAAGTACTAAAACTTGGTTCTCTCTTCTGGAAAAACAATGGGCTTGCAAGTCATATGGCAATACCTGGCACTAAAGGTTGAGTCTTTCCATTGATTTTATGGTCTTTTGATCAAGCCAGAAAAAGAGACGTTTATGGAATGATGAATGGCACTTTTTATTTGGTTTAGAAGAGACTTATTTCAGTATCAAATCTGCATTTTCTAATAAAATGTAGGTCAACAGTTTCTGGATGAAGTAGACTTTTTCTGACACTAAAGAAAGACCACGTATAAGTAATGTTTTGATATCTTTTTCTCAGAAGTTTTTTTTCAAGAGAACAATGGATGTAACTTGCCTTCTCTTGCATTTGGCAACTTATCTGTGCATGTATGAAAGGGAAAACAAAATCATATCCCAAGTGAAGTTGGTGGCATGCAGCACTCCTGTTGATTGACGTGCAATAATGATTTCTCCCATTATATGTCTCACCAAGATGAGAACTATTTCCCCTTTCACTTTAAACACTGCTCTTTACAGTGAACGGAATTATAGCATCCGTAATCCACAGATGCACATAAGCTTATGCTTAACCTTTCAGCCCTTAAGAGTAATGCCATTGAATTCAACTGAGCAGAATCAAACTTGTATGTGCATATAGAAAAAACTCAACAGTTATCTGCCAGATATCTGCCAAATTTTTCACAAGAGATTGAACCAAGCATTCTTCCACAGAGGTCATGGTTTAGAGCTCACTGAAATTGATAGGCAAACTGCCATCCATTTTAATGAGCTTTCTGTCAGTCTTCACTTGTCCAAATGCCATTTTCTGTCTAATTCTCAAAATTTGAAACATTTTATCCAAAGCTGCCAAAACAAACAAGATCAGACACTTGATGAAGCCACCCAGAGATGAAAACTCCTATATCAGGGCAGTCTCATTTGCCTCCCTCCACATCTTAATATGAATCTCATGTTTCATCTTTTCATGTGTTAATTGCCAATAATTCCCAATGGAATACAACATTCATTAAGTACTTCCTAATTTATTGAACATAAGTTTCAGCAGGTAATTTTAATCATGAAAATCAATCTAAATTCGTTTTGATAAACAATTTCCTGTTGCAGTCTTGTAAGTTTCCTTTTACACTGTCATTTGAGGCAGCATCTCTGGTTATTCTCATGCCTAACTTTCATTATTGCAGATGCCACCATATTTCCATAAATTGTTGTATTTATTTATGTAACTGCTGCCAACTGCTAAAGAGTTATATTTCCTTTTTTGTGGAGAACCGATTATCTGAATTATATTGAAAAAATTGTTTCACTTCATCTGTCAAAACCCTGCCTTCCTGAAACTCAGATCTTGCAAATATGGGAACACTTAGGAGTCACTAGAGCACTCCTTTATTAAACTGGCTTTACGAAGTTGTCGTATGTTAGATATTTAAGATAAACAGGTATAATATGTCTAAGTATGAAATGAAAAAACTCATAATACACTTAAGTCATTCAGTCTTCATTATCAATACCAGCAGTTCACAAAATTTTTATACTGGGCAGCCTTTCCTTTGCCTGAAATACTTTGTACCTTTCCCTCCCTTTCTCCCCAGTACCTTCCTGCCCCACGTCATTCATACACTCACAAATGATCAGCTGTGTGCATGCACACGCAATATACCAAATTCCACCTGCATAGCAAACCTGTTTTACACACATATTTATAGATATGTGTGTTTGTACATGTATATATAGTTGCGTGTGTATGTGTGTGTGCATGTTTGCACACACATATGTAACTAATGTGCAAAGACAGGCAGGGGAATAGAGTGTAAGTATTGTTATTCAGATGAGCATTTAATGGAAGACTATTGAATTTCAATACAAATGTTCTTTAAAATGTATCTACTTTCAATAATCTAGCCATTCTTAATTTTGTTTCAATGACACAACATATTTTACTGAACTATGTATCTGCTCAATGTTACTCCATTGCTGGGCCAATATGGCAGAAACAGCCCAGATCTACATATGCTAAGAAAGGAGGGAAAGAACAGGAAAGCATGCAAAAGCAATACAGTTGAATGACAAACATAATTTGGTTGTTTAAAATTCAGAGACACCTGTCCCCATTGCAACCAAAGAAGGAACTGAGAACTATGAACTATGTGTATTCATAGGCAGAACTTGTTCCTGACATCTCTGATTTTTTTAATCCCTATTCTTTCCTCAAGTCTTATTGCCAAAAATATGTAGTTCAAATGAACGTTTTGTTATTCACTGTCTGCAGGGATAATAAAGATGTTCTCTAGCTGAAAAGAGAAAGCAGGGACTCCTATGATCATGGGGAAAAGAACAGACTAGCATTGAGGAGAACTATCTATTTTTATTAAAGGTGTTGTGTTCATGCAGCTTTTGTCAGGAAATCCAAATAATTTGATATCACTTGCTTTCAGTTTGAAAAAATGGCAGCCTTGTGTTACAAGAAAGGAGAAACAGCCTTGTTTCTCTCCAGTGCTTCTTTTACAGGAAGGAGACAGACACACTGTAGCTGTCCACAATTCCTGCATTTAAAGTTAGAAACTGGCATGTCCTGCCAGAAGAAATTAAATGTAATCAAAGCGTGTTTCTGGTCAAAGTCAGAGACTGCATTTGCTGTATCACAGTATATGTGTCCTAAGGGCTACACAATGTTCTCCCTTCAGCAGTACTGTGGGTATTTAAGCATTTTTGGGATTGATTTTCTATTGCTTTGTCCCTCTGCTAAGTATTTGTACCTGCTGCTAAGCAGGTGCGAGTGCTAGCCTCACCAAATGGGGATTTCTGAGTAACAAGCACTTTGAATTCACAGGGCACAGAGATAAATATCTGTTTTAAATCACGTCTACTGACTTCATTAGAGAAGGGATTCTTGAATCATATATATTCAAAACACAAGAAGACCTTAAAGTATCTCCAGCTGGATGATGCACCTGAAGCCCTTACTCCTCACAACACTGTCTTTCCACCCAAGTTCAGGTGCTGTAGCACACCAAAGCTGTGTGCAGGACTTCCCAGGGCATGTGGTTATACACACTAAGGGGAGTACGCCATCAATATGCATTAGTCTTTCCTGCCAACTGACTAGTTTCAATCAGGGTCCAGTAAAGGCAGTCCACTGGCTTGAAACAGAATGACTTCATCTAGTGCCTCTCTCTGCTTTAACTGTTTTCATCCAAAATCCTCTCTGAAGACAAATCTGTATTTTTTCATAGGTTTCTGTCCTGTCCATCCATCGCCTCCCCCTTACGTATTTGCTTTAACAGAGGTAAGATGATAGAAACAGCAGCTTTTCTTTAAGGGGAAAAAACCCACCATAAAAAATTCAACCCCATACTATTCAGATCCATCTTGACCTTTGGACTTCAAAGAGGCCGAGTCCACTGCTGGCCTAAAGGGAGGTTATGAAGGTGCTGTTGAACTACTTTGTGCCGCCCTACTCCCCGGTCACAGACCTGCCAGGCCACTCAAGTAGCCTCAGACATAAACTATACCCATCTTTCAGCTTCTCCACTTTGCCTTGCTCTGCCAGCTCAGTGCTGTATTCCAGCAGTTGGGAAACAAATTTTATTTTCTCCTTGACTCATATTGCAGGAGAAATGGGGACCTATCTTCAGCAGGAAACATTATGCGCTGTTGTTGCTGCTTCAGGCAAGCAAAACTTACTAAAAACCTATGTGATCAGGTGTAATTCTCTTAAGGTAGGTTAATATTTCTGCTGATACTTGTACTTTAACGCCTTCTTTCAGGCCTCCTAGTTTTTGCAGTTGAATTGTTGAAAGATCAGCAGCTGAGCTTCACTAGTATTCCTTCTCATTTTGCATGCTGCCTTTGCTGTTTTGTAGAGCTACTGAATACAAAATGAAGCTGCAAGAGTGTGTTTGCTCTACAGCTAGCAAGGCATGAAGTACTTCTTTCTACAGCTGTGGAGCTCATCCAGAATATTCATAACAGTATCACAGAAGATGTGATTCAATGTGTGACATTTAGTATGCTATTGTGTGACCCAGATGATTAATCCTCATAGCAAAACATAGGCTGGTTTAAATAAACAAAATTAAATATATTTTTATCATTATAGAAATCGCGTGCTATATCTCTGAGCATCAGCTGCTGCTCCCAAATGCTTCAAATTTGTTGGCTTGTTTTTAAATGCTTTGGTTGTTCACTGGATTTTCCTACCACATAAATCCATTGACACTTTGGCCCAACAAGGCGAATCAGTGATTTGGACCGCAGCTTTGGACACAGCGTGTAGCTGCACATCAATCTCCATCTTGTTTTATGATCAGCAATTTACAGCATCATATTGTTCCAATTTTCAGCCTTTAGAAAGACATCACAAGAGTTTAAAGGGCAGAAACCTTAACCCAGTGCCAAACTAGCAGGATTCTTCCTTCCCTGCCACAAGGGCGTTAGACCAACTGTACTTGTTGGTCACTCAGCATGAGGGTTACTTTCTCAGTTCCAGCAATGTTATTTTCTGTGGCTGGAGTCACTTGGGCTGCAGGCAAATGGGTGGGCCAGAGGCAAGGTCCGAGTCCAGATGTGCCCTGGCAGTGCTCCAGCTGTGCACCGGGGCAAAACCATACTGTTCGAACCACCATCCCTCTGCACCTTCCCCTTCCTTGGGAAGGAAATGCACACATGCAAGCCACTGGGCCATATCGCATGCTGTCAGTGATTACGGGCACGGCAGCAGATGGGAAGCCAAAAGGAGTAGCAGCCTCACAGCAGAGGCAGAGCCACCATCCCTCTTCAGGTCTCGGATCTTAGCTGACAAACTGGTAAAATAGCATTTTCCTGCACAATAGCCTTGCCCCATGTGAAGCAAAATTTTAGCCTGCAGAGTTCTAAGTAAATTCTCAGATCGAGGACAGGAGTAAAGACTGTGATTTTATGCTGCTCTGCCAACTGGAGAAAAGCATTAACTGCTGTATCTGTGCAGGTTTAGGTAAGGTTACCTAGGCTTAGGTTTAGGTAGGGTTAAGTCACCAGCAGCATTTTTGGCATACTTACAATGGCATGACACATAAAAGCACAACACTGTCATAGATACTCCTTAGTGTGTGTATTCCACACGTCTCTGCTGAATGTGAACACACACACAAAATTAATAATCTCCAAGCTCCACTTAAAAAAAGGCTTTGTACAGAAACTCTAAAAAGTAAGCAGGGCTTTACAGTACTGAGGGAGATATAAATGTAAAACATGTTTTCCACTTGAAAACCTTTGTCTATGGAGTTGTCAGGATGCATTTCCTGGGGAAAGAGCAAAGACTTCAGTCTTGAATGTTGTTCAGATTATCATGCTTACAATGAAGGGTGGAAAATGGGCTGCCAGATGGTTAATGGCCCTTCTAAAAAATAGCCTTCTATGTTGCTTTTTGGAAATCACTTGTCATGGAACTATCATCATATGATCTCTGTACTCTTGTTGTTCATAGAAGGAAGCATATTTTAGGCAGGTGTTATCAAGGCTAAGAGTGCCTGAATTCACTTGTCTTGAAGACACTTAGCGTGCTGCCAATAAATCTACTAACAAGTTGCTGTATCTAGAAAACGCATGCAAAGTAATACGGAGGCAGTGTATAAGGGAACGGGTTCTGCCAGCTCCTCAAATGGGGGTAATGGCTCCTCCTCAAGGCCCTCTGTGTTGACAGCGGCTGGCGAGTTTGCCACTGCGCATCGTGTTAAACACTGATGTCCCTATATTCCCCCAGGATTCTCTGCCTTCACCTGTCTATTACATTTACCTCATGAATTCTCTGTGTGATGGTTGTAAGCAGAGGAATATGCTGCCAACAGTTTTAAGAGGCCTGAATTAATCTCATTTAACTTCAGGGACCTGAAGACAGGAACCTAGCAAAGCTAGTTACTGAGAAAGGGAGAGGGGCACACAACCTTTTTATTTCATTACAGGCATTCTGCACCAAGGCAAAGGCCTCCAGCCTCTAAACCAAGAGGCACAGAGTGGCTTAATTATTTTCTACTGCATTAGCTTATGGTTTCATGCAAAGATGCTTAGGTTAGGTTTTGCTTACTTATTATAACATAATGGTGAAACAGTAACAGTATTTGCGATTCTCATAGTATGTCCACATTTAAAGGAGTGCATGCACAGGTGTACACACGCAAAAGAAAACTTTTAAAATCTTGCATGCTTATAGTCTTGACTTTTTTTTTTTTTTTTTTTTTTAAAACACTGTGGTTAGAAGTGCATTTCATATTTTCAGGTAAGTGGCCTGAAGTAATTTTTGCACACTGGGCAAAAATTGAATTTCTAGTAATCACACAAAATCACAGGTATGTCAGTTCCCACCCAGTTCTTTGTACTCATGCTTCAAGGCACAGTCTGAGAGAAATCTATGCATGGTCCAAAACTGACTAAAACTAATGAAAATCTATTTTTTGATAGACTACAAAGGGATTTGGAACAGGCTCCAGATGACACTGATTAAATTTAGCTTTTTCTGATGATGCTCTTTGCTGTGGGTGTTTTGGACATGACATGACCGTTTGCTTGATTTAAACATTTAAGGTTATAGAACTAAACATTCCCTAATTTCTGCTCAGAGGTAACTGCACTTTCTGCCTTAGGATGGCTTATGCCTACCTTGTTGTAATCATCATAGAGAAGAGGAAGAACTGGTAACATCCTTGGCTTTTGCAAGTACTCAATACAAAGCAAGCTTTTTTACTCATGGTTCCAAGCTCTGTCCCACATGCATTATGATTCAAAAGGTCAGTAATCAAGAGATCACCTCCTCAGAATACTTTGTTCTATAGATGTATGCACACTAAAACTGGAACAATTCTGGAAAATAAATGAATTAAAAGTATTCAAGGTTAGTCTGTTCAGCTTGCATCCTATGAAACTGTAGCAGTAAGACTAGCTCTGAAATATCGCAACAATTTGCAAATAATTTCTGTTCAAAAATCTGAAGTAAGCTTAAAAACTGTAGCACATTGTATTGGATTCTTTTTTGTTTAGACCAAGAAGAAAATCTGCAGAGGAAAAATAAGTGGAGACACATACAGAAAACAGGGAGCAGCAACATTAAAATTGGTCTCTTTTACCTCTCTGTGGGTTTCACCGAGGGCTTTAATAGCCACTCAGTTGATGAAGATGTATCCTTGGTTCGGAGCTGGCAGGAAAGTTTTATGTGGTCCTGCTCCTGGAAAACAACAGACTGTCACTACACACTGGTAATTCCAAGCAGCAGCCTGGCCCAAAGAGAACATTTCCCAGAACAGAAAATGAATCTTAAGACCAGTATTTCTTTTGTAATAAACTTAAGAAATTTTATTAATTCCTGTGTCAAACTATGCCAGCTTTCTGTCTGTTACCTGTAGGAAGATGCCATTTACAAAGTATATTGATAATGACAAAAGCCTCAAATAAACAGGCTTTTTGTACCAGACTATTGGTGACTGGAGAGATTTGGCATTGCCCAGACCATGATCCTCACCATGTTTCAGGGCAAGACAGACTTCCTGATGTTTCTCATTTCTTAGCATGTTTTGACATATTTATTTCATTCTGTTCAGGCAATGCTTTCACACCATTACCACTTACAAGCATTTCCAGCACTGCCAGTTGCTTGGTTTTAAAATATGACTCGTAACAAATACATGTCAATAGACTAAAAATGTTAAACTATGATTGGGTTTAAGCTCTGTTGATAGCATTACAATACTTGAAGCCCATCTAAACATATTGTTCGTAAAGAAAAAACAGGATTTTTCCACGGCCAATTCCAATCCCTCAATGAGAGCACAAAATACATGATTCAGACACAATCCAGATTTCCTCTACATGTTTTTTTTTCTTCCTTACTTAAAAGCACTTCTACATAAATACAGAATAATTTTTCTGTAATTAATTATGTAGGCATTCTTCCCTCAGTTTGTCCAAAAGATGACTCTTCCATTGGGAAGAGATGATGTGTGTTTATGGCAGAGAGATAGGAGAAAAACTTATCAGTAAAGCAGAAGTCATATCTAAAACATCATTCATATTGTGATTCAACGTGGCTGCAAAAATAAAAATTCAGGCAACAGGCTAAACTCCCTAGCTGCAGAAACAATTTCAATCTTTTTCCCTCAGCCAGGTCCTAGTAGACCTAGTATTTTACTACCAGTATCTGCCAGACCAGTTTCCAGAACACAGTGTCACAAACACATCGTTAAGAAAAAAAAAAACTTTGACTATATGATCACAGTTGAAAGTGAAGAGTGCTGTAAAGACTTTTGCATACTATGCTTTATAGGAACAGCTGCCAACATTTTGAGCTTTGCTGAGCTTGTTTAGAGTTGCACCTATCTGCGAATGATTAACTGCCTGACTTCCAGGCACAGCCATTAACAGTTTGGAGGCTGCATTTGTACGGTGTTTTGAAAGAGCCTGAACAATTTCTAAAATAGCAAGCGGAGCTGAGACTCACCTATTGCTCGTACAGCACATTTATCCTCACCCCCTTCCTCCATTTACCTGCTTGCCAGAGTGACTGTAAGTCTGATATCCTTTATTAGCCTTACAGCTTTGGCCATGGCACTGTGCTATTGTCTATAAACCGTGCTTTAAACTGCATTTTATTACATGACTTTTATCTGTCATTTTATTCAGTTTGCTTAATGCCTAAAGCAATTGGTCCATGACTCAGGCTTCTAATTAATGTTGTAAAATGAAAAACAGTCATGTGGATGTTGTTCCAAGAGCAGTGCTATATAAAGCAGCCCTGGTAGGTGGGGGTAACAGATATGTAGTATTGTTCCTGAGTTTTACAGTACCAACTGTGTCTGTGTATTGCAAATGGTTTCTCATGTGTAACTTTATTTTATAGACCTTAACCAATGCCAGCTGGAAGCCAAAGACAAGCTACTGAACCAATTAACAAAGGTCCACAGTAAGCAGGCAGTCTTCATTCTGTCTGGACCTCTGTAACTACTGCAGCTTGATTCAAAATCCTTGGAGACTGCAAACAGTTTTACAAGCTAAATTCATCTACAATTTCTCATCAGCTGTGTCAGCAAATGCTGAGTATCTCACAAAAGGAAGTCAACTCCCTTCTTGCTGGTATTATTTGGGTTACTAAAGTACTGTTCTCCTCCTCCCCAGCACTGGGTTTTAGGCATAAATCATCCACCTCTTTTTAATCCATCAAGAATTAGCTTGTAAACATCACTTTTAGCTGTCTTTTTTTAGAAAACCCTCATAGGAACAACACTGCCTCCTCCCCAG
Organism: Falco cherrug; assembly: GCF_023634085.1. Taxonomy (NCBI): domain Eukaryota; kingdom Metazoa; phylum Chordata; class Aves; order Falconiformes; family Falconidae; genus Falco; species Falco cherrug. The sequence continues at coordinate 29,264,611 of NC_073707.1, forward strand.
GAAGAGAGAATATCTGACTATGGCGTAACCTTGCTGTACAGGTGGAAAACACGCTGGGAATCTGCTCACACAGAAATTCCAGTGACTGTATGTAAGGCAGCAAGGGAGGGGGGAAAATAAGAGGTAAACAAAAGGGAATAACTGAATAATAGGGCCACCATATCAATGACTTCAACCCTAGTTATTTCTCTCTCATAGTCAAGAAAATACATCTCCTGTTGCAGTATTGACACTGAAGTAACCACAGTACAGCTCTACTGCTGTTCATGGAAATGGGTTGAAGGAACAACCTTTTCCTTTTATTTCACCCACACCAAGCAGGCAATGCAATTATGCAGGCTAGGAACCAGATAAAAATTCCCCTACAGGCAATGAATTTAACCCAGCACCTGTTATCAAGAAAAGCTTGCAAAACAAAGCAGGGGTATTTTTCTGAGGTTTAGACCAGGCACCTGGGTCTAATTATGCTCTCAGACTCAAGAAACTCTCATTGATTTTACCAAGACCCACATATACTTAAGTCCCATTCAGGACATTTAGTTTTCCAACACTCCCATAGGATTACCATCAGTGGAAAAGTACTTCTCAGCTTCTTAGGATAGAGTGACATCTTGTGGTTTCTTCTTTTGTCCATCATGGAAAAATAAAAATCAGCCACAAAAGCTTTGACTAATTTTTTGTTTCTGGTACAACACTAAGAACTTACTCGTTTGAGGAACATCATGTATTTGATCCACAGAAACTGACACAACTGTTTGCTACCATCAAGGCTTGTGGAAGGACAATGAAAATGAGTGTTTGGAGCAGCAACAAAAACATTCTAATCTATACAACATTGCAAGTATTTGTTTGAAGGTAGTATAGCATTAACCTCCAAAAACTGGTGCTCAAGGTCATGTACAAGTGGGATCTTCATAGTTAAATAAGTCATTCTCCAGTGGCAGCACTACTACTAAAAGGATTTGTAGGGGAAGTACTCATTCCAACTGCAGCTCTGAAAAGCATTTCCACCTGGACTCCACTACACGTATGCAAGAGAGAAGATGATAGCATTAGGCAACTGCATCTCATGCTTAAACTCCATCCGCACCACAGAATTTCACTAGCGTGTTATATCATGGGTCACTAACACAGCACAATTATAGAAGTTTCAGTAATTTATTTCCTGGTATAGCCTCCAACGCAAAATACAATTTTGAAAATTTTTTAAGACTACACACCTAAACCCACATATGAGCCACTATTGACAAATTCCCCTTGCCAGAAAAAAATTCCAAACAAAGACAAAATTCCTTTGCTAGTTTTGTCTCAAAAAAACCAACATCATCTCTGAAAGGAAGATTATACAAAATCTCAATTAAAACCCACAATGTGATAGTATTCATATACCTCAATAAACTGGCAACAATCCTTCAGATATTACGACTATTGAAAATAAGCATTGTTTGAGAGCTGTTCTTATTGTGGTTTACAACCAACATCTTTGCACAATTTGGTAATAAATCAATTCAGGTTGCTGAAAACCAGGTAATTCTCAATTTTCAAGAAACTTAAAATGGCTGGTTGCATCTGTAAGGTCTAGGAGAGTATCAAGTGAAATAACTAGCGTTTGCATTCCTGTTTCTACTGTTTTTTCTGTATGCCCATTTAGGCAATTCTCAGAATCAGACTTTGAACATGCTATTCTGCATCATTCCACTCATACCTATGCTCAGTCTAACTGCTAGGGAAGTCTGTGCACTTGCCTGATATCCTCTACAAATACTTCTGACTGGCAGCTGTCCTTCCATAATTCCATAGCTTTTGTTCAAATCTATTTTCAGTCCTTTCCTTGGTATGAAGCGTCTATGCCGCAAGGAACTAATGCAACGAAAACACAAAATTGGTCAGGAAGAACTTTCATTGGACCAAAAATAAACATGATTGCAGGTTGTCATCTGCTTTCTCATGTCTTTCCAAATCAGAGTGAACACCTCCAAAATTAGCCTGAAAAAATGCTAATAGCTAAAACATCAGGCTCCCGTAAGGTTAAAACCTGAAGAGATCCTTAGCATACGGGTCACTTTTACACACAGTAGGTGATGTTCATAGAATCATTTAAACATGAAGAACCAGCCCTGGTGTAATCCCATGTCAAAGGAGCTGGTTTTACCTGCAGTGAGACCGGTTCTATGCCTTGATAAAATTATTCCCTGCTCCTTCTTAGCAGCACTCCCTTTTTTTCCCCAAGCATAACATTTTTAGCTATACAGAATGAAAATAACAACTTTAGTCTAAATTTGAATACAAAAACTGTCTCACCAAGTCCAGATTATAATAGACTAAGGGTAATAAGCAACAGCAATACACTAAGGAGCTCCATTTATCTTCTGTGCAACAGAACAAAACAATTCAAGGACGCAGGGTTAGAAATATGTTCAAATGCCCTTTCTCTGAGGGAGCATAACCAGTCTCCACAGAGAACATCCATCACTTTGCAGTTTGACCTGCATGATTTGCACCAGCAGTATATTAAAAAAAAGTGAACAGTGTGTCAGATTTTGGAAGTTCTCCTTGCACAAATTGTGAGCAGTATCTATGCTGTTTTGAAATGAATGTATGCCAGAGAAGCCTATAACTACAGTTCAGCCAACACACATTTGTTCCCATAGAATTCAAAAGACAAAACTATTGGCTGAGAAGAAACCCAATTATCCAAAAGTTTGTATTTATGACCTGTTTCAAGAGCTCCTCCCTTCTTTTCTCCTATTCTCTCTTACCTTTTAAATAACTTCTGTTCTTTTTGTATTTTGCACAACGAGGGAGGAAATAATTACATGCCTCTCTGGTGACAACTGGTACTTCTCCTCCTCTTGCAAATGGAAACAGCAACTAATTCCTCTGCTAATATTTACTTGTGGTATGTGCCATTCTCTTCTGTCAGTTTATTCTCAATAAACAGTTAGGAAATAAAAAGGATTATGTTGTTCCTTTAGACATTTATTTATGAATAGAACATTTTTAGACACTCAGAATTAAGGGTTTTATTACTTTGAGAAAAATCATTCCAGACCCCCTGAAGGGAGATACTGCAAAGCTTAGGTTAAAGTAGAACAACTACTTTGAGGGAGAAAAATATGTCCACACAAATGACATTACTATTCAATTATTTTACTTCAGTCACATACATAGCTATTCTACACTGACTAGTCTCAAATATTCATGCGATCAAATTTTATTGGAGGTCAATTGCAGAGTCACATGCAGGAGCATTCATAAAAGCAACATTTTAGAATCACATGTGGGAGAGTTCACACAAAGCCTAACACAGTTATAGAATAAAATCCACCAGGTTTAATTCATTTCATCAACTTTGATGAGACAGCATATCAGAGTCTATTTACTACTTTTACAGGAACAGGAAGAGATCACATTTTCCAGATGCAGTTCTTCAACGTTATAAATTATCATCAAGGTTTGCCATTTGCATTATTCAGAGCTGCACACATTCCACTCCTGTCTCATTGATCAAGTCAGTCTTTCAACTGTAAAAAAATTACGAATAATGGGTTTGCAGTTTTTTTGCTTTACAATTCACTAGAACAAGAAACAGTTGTTGACATGTACACAATTTTATTTTAAGGACACGGCAATCACAATGACAGAAATAGAACCATTACTTTAATACTGTAAGCTTTCCTCTGGAAACCGATTTGCACGCAGTTACATCTGAAAGCCTTTTAAACAATATCTTGGGGAAAAACACAGCAAACCTTAAATATATTAACTTCAAACTTTATGTGCTTATCTCCTCTTTTTGGCAGTTGGTGGCTGTTAAAGCTTTTCAAATTCATGGCCACTTATATTCATTGCTTCAGGGTGCATTACCCTTCCCATGAATAACACAGTACCTATGGAAAAAGCGGGAAGGGAAAGTGTCAGAACCAAAAGGAAAAGTTGAGGTTATAAAGCGATGAATACTGATAGTAAGTTCTAGAGCATATAATGCACAGTTTTTATAGGAACATGTCTCGGAGAACTTGGTAACTATGAAAGGCAATGGATCAACAGCCTTAGAGAAGAGGACCTCTTTGTATTCAGCACTGATACAGTACAGACAAGAACAGTGAATCTTCTGCATTTCAGTGCCCCTCTACTTATTCTAAAGGCTTGATTGAACCCCCCCACCCTGAAATCAACACAAAGGTTCACTTCCATTTCAATGGTTCTGATGAAGGCCCATGAAGTGCTGCCACTGATGTCAAGTGGTTATGACACAGTACTAGGCTGGGGGGCTCCAAAGGTAGCAGCTACCCTTAAATTGTGTGAATGCCTAATCAGAGCAATCTTCGTGATCACTTCTGACCCTCACATGCCTGTGCTGCTGGACAACATTCCTCACAGAGTTAAAAATGAGTCCCAGAAGCTCTGCACCAATCACTTAATGATTATTAATAGATAGATACTTGGAGTTTGCAGATTTACCTCACATAGAGCATGCAAACCAGAAGGAATTATCTATATGACTACTGCTCCCCTATGCTATTTAATCACCATTTACATCTTTCCCATTTTATACATTTCTATCTAACCTGCTTAAACACAAATCATGAGCTCTTAGGATATGCTTGAGAAGAACAACCATCACAGATCTTTTCCAAAAGGTTTCTAACCTTAGATTTCTAGATTAGTACTAAACTTTAGGCTTTAACTATAGCTGTTGGCAATTCCTCTTTCTACATGCAATAACAAAGCTTGTGCAACATTAAGAATGCCCCAAGGCTACCACGCTCTACTCTGTTCTGATTTAAACTTTTCTTTCTGGGGAGATTTTTGTATATTGAGTAGGGAAAAGGGCAGGTACCCTCCTCCCAGATACATTTTTGCCTAATTATATGTCTACAACAGCAAGGATACTCAACTTAGTTTTGGCCAAAACCCTAAGAGCTGTGAACATGCCTTGCACACAAGTGACCCTACCTAGCATTACTGCAATCAAAATTGTTTAATAAGCATTGATACCTATGACGGGGATCTCAAATAGAGAAAAAACCCATCAAACGGAACTTTACCAGAGTTTGCTTATAGAACATGTAAGGCATCACAACACAGAGACCCATATGATATTCTCTGGGTTCACGGTAGTATTTTGTCATCTAGACACTTCACATCATTATGACAAATTACAATTTTGAAACTAAGGAATTACTTAATCATTGCCTGTTTTGCTAATAAGTGCTGCTCTCATCCCTTGCCTGCCACCTAACACTTCAAGAGCACCATAGAATTATTCATAGCTGTAATATCTGTCCATTATGCAAATCATTTGGTACCAGGAATATATCTCACTAGTCTTACTACAGCCAAGCTCTTACGGAATGCAATGATTATGGATATTCAGGGCAGTAACACTGCATTCTTTGAAGAAAAATGGTGAAGTTTTCTTCCCTGGGGATTTTAATCACATAATTGTGAGTATTTTTCAGGATTATATCAGGTTTTGGTGTCTTACTTGAAGCAACATTAACGGGGAAAAAAAGGTGAGTCTTTCAATATTAGGTATTTTAGGACAAATTATGGAAAATTCAGAGTACAAGGCCAGTTGATTGATCACAATATGCTATATTCTTTTGTATACTTGATTTACTGTGAAAAATGTGCACAAGTCTGCAATATTCTCACCTGTTCTTCTGTTTCTGACCAAAAAGAAAAAGGGATGGTCAACTATAACTTGGGGATACAGCACTGCCATTCTGCTAATAGCAATCATTCCTAAAGGGAAAAAAAAACATAGGCAACTTGTTAAATATCACTGCACATTCTCCTGCGCTTCATGAGAAATGTGAAGCTCACAAGCAGACAGTGAAGTCCCACATTCTCAGCACTAAGCATCAAGAAATAGCATGAAAAATCTAACCAAAAATGAAAGAGACCTACAGAATAATCGCATGCCTATTTATGCCTTTAGAATGATTAACAATGGAGAGCGGCACAATTTCTCAGGCTGAGGGAGCAGCTTATAAAATTTAAGATCCAGAACCTTATGAGGAGTTATGATTCCTGCTCACTTGTAGAAAGAAAATGCGTTATATTAGACAGCACTGCTGACCTGTTTTAAACAGCTCCAAGCCTGCAGCTGATAGTAAAAGGTAACCCTTAATAACTAAGGAACATGCAACAATGAAATGGGCTGATCTTACAGCTTTTAGCTTGAGTCCTTAAATAATGCAAAGGTTAAAAATAAAATTAGCTGGGAATTAGGCAGAATTTGGCTCTTTGTTATTTTTATTTTAAGATGTATGCATTTCTCCAGGACATTATTAAATAATAATATTTCCTGGTGTTTCATTTACATTTTCACTGCACTGCTAACGAAGACTCATGCATGACAGCAACCTCTGTCCATACTAATGTTACAATGCAACTCAGTTACTGATATTCATGAGAGAAGTAATTCTTCCTTTCCTCAAAGACTGGTACAAGTAGAGGCAATCAGAAATCACCTAAGACGCATATTGGCAACTAATGTAACTCCTTTTTAGGAAAAGCATGTGATAACCAAATAAACCAGCCACCTGGCCTCCTAGCATTAATATGAGCCAGCTATGTTTTCTCATTTAGCACTTTCCCGTCTTGCATTACTATATATGAACTTATTAAAATGCAATTGCAACAACTGAGAACTCCTTCTAATTATTCTGGATCAAATGCCTCTGACCATCTCAATGAGCAGATAAAAAGTTATGAATGCTGAATTCCCATGAAGAAAATACAAACTGTAGTTTGTAGTTTCCTAATAATCAGAAGCAAAATAAGGAAAAAGATTTTGCACAGGATGTTGAAAATTCTTTGTGAAACACATCATGTTAAAAAAATGCTAACATTTTTCACTTTCACAATTCTCTTCTGAAAAGCAGTATGCTTTGTGTTCATGCTATTTAGTTTTCCTGGCTGTACAGCAAGTCAGTTTTAAAAAATTAATTTACAAAGAGTAAGCAGACATCTGATTTTATTCTGCTTTTCTCTTTTTCTCTCAGGTACCTGAGGCAGCAGCAGCTTCCGATCCCTCCTCATTAACTTCTAGAAATGCCTTGTGAAATGCCTTCGCAAGGTAAAGTTCCTTGTTATCTGGAGAAGAAAAGGAAACATATTTCAAGTGGCTCAACAGTACTGAAGTATTAAAAAAATAAATATCAAAAAACAAACACTAGCAAAAACCCCATCACTATCACCCACCTTCTGTACCAAGTAGGGAAGGGAAAGGGCTTTGTACATAGCAGCTGCATTAAAATACCTTCTGCCAATACCTCTAATAGCACACTTACCTTGCTTAAATTTATAGCGTTCTCCTACACTATGCATGATATTAAAATAGCTCGGCACTGCCTAGAGCACTGGTATACCAGATCGAGTAAAAGACAGTCTTGTATTCCAGATTTTAAATGCAACTATTGGGAAAAAGGATTATGACATTATATGGCAAGTATTTCTACATAAAGAATTTTATTTCTGTGTTAGGTGCAATATCGACTTCCTCCAGGAAAATCAGGTATTTTCTTTCTCCTTGACACTATATTTAAAAGAAGCTCAACATAAATATTTATTACAAGAACCACCACGGAAATTGTTTTTCTCAGTCTTGTTTTCCATCCTTCTTTGCCAGTATTTTAATTTCGGTCCAAGCCTACCCCTGATTAAGTCAGTTTCATTACTTTTCTTCAGTGGCTAAATGATCAGACCTATCGGAATACTCAGCACCTTGCAGGAAGCAAGGCACGTAAGACCATTTAATCTGTTTGATAAGTTTCATTGGTAAGACATAACAAGGATTAGATATACATTTATTGTAACTGCATAAAAATAATGACAGAGCCCAACTGGCAGTTAAGAAAGGAATACAAGTTTTCTCAACAGGGAGATACACAACCGTGAAAAATCTAATCTAATCACCCCAGCAAGACAGATAGACCCTTTTGAATTTCTGATCCTTAACGAAACGTTCAACACCAAAACTCTAGCTGAAGGCTGACTAAGGAGGGAAAGCTTGGGACTATTAATCTAATTCTTGCCCATTTATTTTGGCTCTCACAACAACAGCCACTAGTCGTAGTACTAATGCAAGCCAAACCCACAACAGACAGCAGTTTAAAATGTCTCTCCCCAGTAGATCTCATACTACTCATGCTACATACACTCAGAACTGAAGTAGACCTCCTAGTTCAGCCGCTTAACTCAAATCTCACCAACAAAATCCTCAAATCACTCCCTTTGGGATCATGTGTAGTAAAATGTACTAGATTGCTAAATATTGTACTAGTTCTAGGCTTCAGTTCCAAGCTTTCAGTAATACTATCTTGAAAGCTAGGATAAAGTTTCTGTGTTACTTCAAAACATGGAACATGAACATCTACTTATATTGAATGCTAAGCACAATTCTTACAGCTTTTGTCTCGTTAACTGTTAAGTGAAAGGCCACCTGAAAACACAGCGTGCTTGCATTCCAACACTAACATCACCTTTAAGCCTCAAGCATTACCCATAGAAAATAAACCACAAGCTAACTAAATATTAATATCAAGTGTTAAATAGTCATCCCCTAAAGCTTCCATTCCATTATGGACCCATTAAAACTCAGGTTTTCAAAAATGTTTTAAAACAAACACTGGATGTGCAAGAACATTTACACAGGTGATAATGGATAGATACCCAAGGCAAAAAGGGTGACTGACCCATGCACTTCTGGAATTCTTGTTGTGCATGTCTCATGCTACGTGCGTACTGCCTTTGTAAACATGTCAGTTAACAGGATTCTTGGTAAGTTTATTGGTCAATTCTGCAAGTTTTACCTTTCATGCAGCTGTATTTTGCTATCTTTGCTTGAGTCCATTTCAAAGCTCTACTAAGCATTTGAGCTATATGGCACAAAGCAAAAGAAAACAGTAACTTTGCAGCATTTACAGAAAAATGCTGGCTTGGAGCTCTTTATCTTAAATTCTGTCGTGGTGGGTTTTTTTTAATGTTTAATAACAAACAAAGAAATGCCCACTTAGCCTAATCATGTATTTCAATCACATTTTTTTTTTATTACAGCGCTTAAGTCTGCTCCTGTGACCTGTAATATTCACAGCAATAGTCTGTATTTTCATCATGAATGCTTTCTTTTGCATAGTGTGGGTGTTGTTTATGGTACTCCCAACATACCTTTCTGGTCAGAACACTTAGCCCCTCAGAAGACTGGTCTCCGCTTGATGAGCTTATAGACGACCCTAATTCAGACAGCATGAACACTGCTAACATTTACCTTCAGGTACATCAGGTATAGTATTAGGCCTACTTGTAAGTATATTCAGGGTCTGAGTATTAAAAAAAACCTCAGCAATATTTTGTTGACAGGAATAAAAGAAGTGCCACTGAAGCTGAGACCAGCACATCCAATTAGTCTAGCACACTGTGAGACTATAACTCACATAATACTATAATAATAACTATAATATTGTTGTGGCTTCAGAAGATACAAGAAGCCTTACAGATGAAACCTACAGCACAACTTACAAGAGAAACACATCCTCTCACCCAGCATGTGCCTTATACCCTAAACCAAGTTTCTAATCCACAGAATATAGAATGCCTTTATTCAATGCAGTACAGACAGTTTTGATTGCTTTGAAGCAATTCTTTTTTTTTTAATCCTACCAAACTCATGACCTTAAGGAATATCCAGCAAACATCTCTGTGGTTAAGTCTTCCATAAAAGAAGTACTTTCTATTTGGTTTCAATTTGTTGCCTTTCACTTCACTGGATATCTTTGTCCTTGGTTGGTGAAAAGAACAATTCCAGATCCCAATTTACTTTCTCTAGACTCCGCTCTTTCTATTGCCACTGTCACATCCCTCTCATTCATTTCTCCCTGAAGTGAATTAACCTATTTTCATAGGGAAGCATAATGTTGTCACTGAACGTTCAGGTAGTCTCCTCTTTGCCCTGTTTTGTGATTGTGAAGTCACTGACTGCAGTACTTCAATATCTTACAGATCTTGGCATTATTATACATATTTCCTTTATGGCTTTCACTGTGGATAAGGTGGGGCTTACCTAGGTATCTACTACCACGTCATTTTTCTCTAGTAGCTTCTTTGATTCAGAGTTTTTTCAGAACCAGAATGATTTGTTAGCATCTCAGAAGAGTCCCATGGAGATCTGGTATCAGAGTTTAAGTTTTCTGCAGCACCCTAGCCTAGAAACCCATTAATGTGTGGGAGCAATCTGAAGCTTACTTCTAATGTACATGACTCCGTTAGCATCACACTTCATTTGTCATTACACTCCATATGCTTGCAAACTCCTACTCATAGCTGCCAAATGGTTGCTCTGCAAGTCTCATTACAAAAAACCATGCAGGTTTATTGGCTTTTCTAGGTTAGGTCGTCCCAGAAAAATTGTACCTGCATCAGTCAAGACTTTGAAGAGCTTTTTATTAGACTGATGCTCTTCTAACTACTTTATATTGTGAAAGTAAGTCATTAAGACCATTTCACTGCTCACTGAAATGCTGGTCACTTTGAGGTTAAAAGTAGTTGCCATGTAAGGCATTGTACAACAGTAAGATATATCATAATTTTAAGAGAAGGGGAATTTTAGTGTTGAGATTAGTTCAAGGGTAAATCCTAAGTGGTATTGAAATACTCAAGTAGCAAGTTTACACACTGTGTAAATTACAAAATCCCAAATACCAGAAGTTTTTTCAAGATTATTTGGAACAGCTGATGGAATCAGAGATGCAAGTAAGACATGTCAACATGTAACTAGGCAGCCAAATAAGAATGTTGTCCTACTCACCTGTATAAATTCACAAAGAACTTAATTTCTGCAAGAGAGTAAAATTTAAAATGTACATCTAGATTACTGTCTTCTCTTTGGTTGCTCACAATCCATAGAAGCAAAAGCTGACTCGTCTACTTCCATTTTTCAGATTGAGTGCAAAACCCAAAAGAATTCTAAATATTGAAAAATAAGTCTGTAATCCTGCAATTTGATTTATATCCACTAAACCCACATAGAATTTAACTGAACTCAACAATCTGTGCTGGATCTGACTACAGGATTAGGGCTGCTGTTGAAATTGCAGGCGGCTTTCCTTGTCAATAATCCAAAAGCAAGAGCAACAGGAGAGGGGGAGAAGAGTATTTTTAAACGCAACAGAATTTCTCAAAAGTCTCTTTAGATTTCTTTTATGATTTGAATCTTCCTAAATTAAGAGTCCAGACAAACACTGTATTCAAGTATCTGTATTTAAGGTTCCATGAAGTACCAAATTTTCCAGAGGGCTGACACTGAGATGCATGTAAACTTGTGGCTTCAACTTCCCTGTTACCTGACATACTGTTCAGGAATTTGTAACAGCATGCTTTTCAATTTTTTCTTCATTATTTTCTTTTTCCCTTCCTCCTCCCTCCCCATTTTACATTGTGAAAATTAGAAATAGGAAACATTCTGTATTTTCATTACTTGGAATTTCATCTCCACAGCATCAACAGCAGGGTTTTCATTAAACGCATTACTTCAAAAACATTTTCTTATTCTAAATTTATGAATGACCTTTTCATCACCTGGTGGCACATGGCCTTTTAAGTGAAAAGCAAGACTGTTACAGTAAAACTCATGAATTCTCTCTATACACTGCTCTACAGAACACACAAATTCCTCTTTAAATGGCAGAGGAGTTAATTCAGTCATGCAAAACATGGCATTTTGATTTTGTACAGTACAACTGTCAAAAATATAAAATTTTACACAAATCATTAGTCTAATGGATTAAAATGCAAGCACGTTCCATTCTTTCTGCTAACCTCTTGACTGCAGAATTAGTTCCTGATATATAGGTGATTTTTACATGGAATTAAAATAAGAACCAAGCACTGCCTTTGCGATTCAATCTCCCCTGTGTATTTTCCATTCTCCTTAGTTCCATTCTCAAGTAAATACTTTTTTGTATATAGACTAGAATTTATTGGACAGCTTACTCTTCTTCGAGGTGGCTGAGAAACTGAAGGTGTTTTTCTTCAGAAAAATAGTATTTCTTTAAAGAAGGAATTTTCATTTATTTAAATTCTTTTCACATTAGCTAACTCCAGCTTTTCCCACAAATTCACTAAAGAAGTGAAAGCTGCAAAACATCGGAAAAAGCTATGTGATACACTATAAACAATATTTCAAACTTAGTAAAAGGCAAAAGATATGAAAATCACAAACCTGCTGTAAATTTTAAGAGGAAGATGGGCCTTCATCACCACTATTCTGAATAAGACACACAGGTGTGGTCACTTCCTGAGACCGACAATTAAGAACCGGTACTTCCCACCAGCTAAGGACCTATCTGGCTGATTAAGCAGTAACCCACAAAGCAAAAAAAAAAAAACAAAAACCAAAAACCACCACCACAACGAAGAGAGAGCAGTATATAAGCATAAACTACAAGAATAATGACAGCAGTCTCACACTGGCCCATGCTCCTAGATAGAGAGCAACTGGGTTTGCCAAAATTCAGGTCTAGACAGACAATGCTAAATTACTGCTTGTGTGGCTACTTTTGTTATGCAAAAATGAAGCAACTTCTCAGGCAAAGATTACTCTACCTTTTGTGCCACTTCTGTATCTTTTAGGAGGTATTTTATCTAACTTCCACCTGAATTTCTAAATGTGTTGGATATTTCAACTGCTGAAGAGTTGGCAACACAGTGAAATAGCAAGCAGTGTATGTGACTAAATTGCTTTTATCTCAGAACTCTTTCCTGTGCTGCTTCTATACAGCGGGTATCTGGGGAGATGACTAATTGTACAACAGCTTAATGCTCTTAATGCTGTGAACAAGTAGCCTCTGGAGATAAAAGATGACAACCCCCTTGTTGGGCCAATCCCACTTCCCATCAAGGCACTGAAGCCATATATTGCTCTAATGTGGATCTGCCTCTTGCATAGTATTACAATTCCTCTACATTTCTAATGAGATCCAGTTCTGAAATACTCCGTGAACTTCCCCGTGTCGACTGTCCTCAACCCACACACCCCCCCTGATGGATTTCTTCCCTGCCTCAACTGCTCCTGCTGTGAGCACACAAATCCATTATGCAAAAATCACAAAGGATCAAAAAATTGCTAGCAGGTTTCGTTTTTTTCCCCTCCATAAAATCACTTTGAAGAGCTCGTTGATTATCTTCAGGTGAGTTCACTACTTCCTCATATTGCTCCAGAGACAGCACAAGAACTTCTTACCAGACATCGCAGTGAGGTCAGCACTACTGCTGAACAGCTCTGTAATTCCGAGACCTCTCCAGACATCTTTCAGATCAATTTCCTGTTCTACAGTGAACCTGGAGAATGTAATAGAAAATTACAAAAAACCCAGATGTAAGGAGTACTTACTGTTATTAGAAGGTTAAAATTTCTAGGTAACGACAACAGAAACATCAAGATAAATAATGTAAAGTAGGAGATTAGGTTCTAGTAGTATAGTATAGTGACACCCTCTACAGAAATGCTTACAATTTAGTCTCACAGCTTGATTATCTTTTTTTTGAATGCAGAAGCAATCAAAAATATGCTAATGGTATTGTACAGTCCCCAACCATAAAACCTCAGTGCAACATTATGCAGTAGCTAATGTAAATGCTTACTTTTCTTATACAACAGGTTTACTATAAAAACTAAATTTAATTGTAAACATACTAGAATAGAATATCAAATGAGGCAAAGGGCAGCATAAACTTTACAGACAGCTGCTGCCAAAGGAGGAGTAGGAAAGTAAGAGCGATACTCCATTCTTATTTAGACCGTATAAGCAAAGACCAGCAGTTATGAAAGTGCCTATAAAGCGTTTCTGACTCAGCTGCTAATTACTCTGGTGGCAAAATTTTAATTGGGTTTTGATTATGAGTAAAGAATGGGGAAAACAAATAGTTGTTAGCACAAATGCACATGTGAGTATAACCTGGCAGGATTTCAGGGGTAGCTTGCAAACCCATGTCCTATGCTATGCTACAGTGCTGGAAGGTCAAATTGAGATTTATCCCGAGGGCAAGATTCTGGACAAAAGACTGTTCCATTTACAAAGACTGCTTTTCCAACATTTTAGAAATTATGCCTAGTGTCAGCAAGACAAAAAAAGACTCAAGTTCTTTTATGTATGGCCAGAAACAGACTGGACAACTAGAAGAACAAAAAAATATGTCATAATATTAATAAAGATGATGACAGCAGCCCCAACCGGAAAATACTAGAAGTCTATAGACAAACACAAACCACTGATCATAAATGTCTGTTATAGATGAGTTACAGGTTCTCTGTAGAATGATCAAATAAGTTATCAGTGATTTACCTTATGCTGACAGTGACTGGCTCTAACTATACAACACAAAATCTATAGTACCTAAGCCAGTGTTACAGTTTCTCCAGGAAACCATTCAGTCAGAAACAACTCTGCAATTACACTGCAGTCCTTAGTGACAGGTCTTCCCTGTGCTAGAACCAAATAAAATAATATATGCTTCTGTGCAATTTCCTTTTTCAGGATTAAGCTTCCTCAGCTACATGGAAGAACATGTTTTTTTCAGGAGAAAGCATAGCCCAGGAATCTGAGCAGAGAACAGCTGATGAAGAGCCAAGATGTGTGATACCTCGATACGTACAAACCTTGGCAACTTGAAAAAGAATAATCTGGCCATTAAAAGACAACTGGATAGGAGTCAAGTGAATCTTCCTCATTTCCAACATTTACACAAAATGAAAAAAAATCCATACATGATCTACGTTCATAATGAACTTTGAAAAGCCATCAGAATCCAAAAATCTATGATGGAATAGGTATTAGTCACACACAGAGAAGAATTTTATGCAAGTTAAAATAAGATTCAGAGATAGTTTAAGATCAATAAATCACATTGCAAGTGTTCATGTACCCTGTCCAGATGAATTCCAGGATATGCCTGAAATAAAAGCACACGAACTGATACTTGTGATTTTATTGTTATGGCAGCTCTCAAAAGATTCACAAGAGATCAACAAAGATTTATGTAGTGGAAGAAGCTGCTTATGGTGTTTTGACAAAATCTGCATCAGTCAGTGTAGCAGCATTTGTTAAAAATAAATAAAGACAGTATTACCTTAATGAATGAGATGTAGGTACACAGATTACCTGAAAACAGCCAGTAAGATTTTAGGAAATGGAAATGTCCTGTTAGCTTTCTTGTCCTCTTAGAAAGCTGTGAACACTCACACTGGTCAAAAACTACAAGAGGCAGTGAGCTTGCAAGACCTTATGCAGAATTTCAGCTTTAAGCCAAGAGAAAAACCTACAAGTTGCCCATTCATTCAAATTTCCCTGGCTTCTAGGCTCCAAAACTACAGACCAATTTTACTCTCACTACACACTTGTAAAGTATGACAGATCTATTTTAGAAACTTCAGTAAAAACCCTAACAAAGATTAATTGAAATTTGATTCCTAATGCTAGTTACACAGTACAGAGGTCCTATC
This sequence comes from Falco cherrug, assembly GCF_023634085.1. Classification (NCBI taxonomy): domain Eukaryota; kingdom Metazoa; phylum Chordata; class Aves; order Falconiformes; family Falconidae; genus Falco; species Falco cherrug. The sequence continues at coordinate 29,280,119 of NC_073707.1, forward strand.
TGTGCACATAGAATAAATCCAGAAACATTTCATTCTATATTAAAACTATAACATTTTGAAAAACACATTCAACTGTACCTACTTTACAAATAAAAAAGGTACATAAATGTTAAAATGCTTTTTATAAAAATTTCAGCGTGGTGTATTTTTCCCTTTCTGGCTTTTATTTCACCACAGTTAGTATTGAATGTATCAAGCTCTCAAGACAATTCAGCTATTAACTAGCAATGTCAAACTAGTAAGGAATATCAGGATAGGACAGGATAGCAAGAAAAGTTAGCATGAAAAGTAAACTTTGATGTCACAAATAAGGAAACTGCAATAAAGCATTTATTTCCAAATTCAGAGAATCATTATAAAATATCAATGGAAATCAGGTGGGTTTAAGTCTCTGGACCACTACACAGAAGACATACTTATCTGCTAAGCAATGAATTGTGATCCAGAAAGAAAGCATGACAAAAGATGCTTTTGCATACTTTGCAAGGAGAAGGTTTGGAAGATTTTTTTGGGGAAAAAAAAGCGCACACACACAAAAAAACCCCAACCCATCCCAAAAACCAACCAGCCCAACCAATAAAGCCTCAGCTAAATATGCATCTGAAAAAAAGAAAATGCAAACAAGAGTATTGATAATATTGTTACAAAATACTTCCATGAAGGACAGTAGCAGTCACTCAACTACTACACAGAGGCTATATCCCCTGACTGAACCCCCTGGGAAAGGCAAATACTAAGCAGGTGGATGAGTAAAGATCTCTACAATATCTACAGAAGCGAGTTCCTGTTTATTATGACAAATAAACCCCATCACATCAGCTGTATAAATACCAAATTACCTCTGTACAAAAATAAAACTTATTACTTCCCTTTTTCCCTCTTAGTTTTGTCATACTGTAAAAACCCCACTCTAAAGTACTATTCAAAATAGTATCTTCCCTCTTTTCTCACATAGCCTGAACAGCAGTGAGTGTTACAGACAAGCTATTAATAATATTTCACGTTTTAGCTGACATCAGAATCAGCTTCTTTTGAAAAATAATAGGGCTGCTTTGCACTTTGAAATTTAATTTCAAGCTATGCAATCAGACATAAACATTAGGTATGAGTTATCCACAGTCATACTCGGATCTCTTTGCATTCTTTATAGACACTGATGCAGGAATTCAAAATCAAAGCTGACAACCTAGAACACAGAAGGGACAGTCAATCTCATTTCCCTAGCCAGGTACTTGCTGTACCTCTAGACTTTGGAAATGCCAAGTGACACGATACTAGCACTGACACATGGTTATTTACAGCATTTGTTGCATATAATGAACCAGATGGTCACTTTTTTTTCCACAACCTTTCAGGTGCTTCGGATGGTAAAAGTACTATGAAAATCAATTTCAATACTTCAGTATCAGGAGTCATGGAATTAATGCATCTGGAAGCACTAAAAACCACAAAGGGAAGCCCGAGAAACAACCACTGAAGAAAAGATGAGGCATTTTCACCATAGGACCAGAACAGAAAGACCAGTATGCTGAATTGAGAGGAAAGCTTCTGTACTTAAGCAGTCCTAGAAGGTTCACCAACACACATGTTCATGGATATATGCTTCCAACACTGAGCAGAAAAGTATTAATAAGGGATAACGACTGTTTACCAGTTGTTAGCCAAAGTCAAGGAGAAGTGAAGATGTATATATTTATTTACCTATAGTTATTTTTACAATGTTCTTTTGTAAAATCTTTCTACCTCCTACATGTAAAATGTAGTCCAAATAGCTGAACAAATATACTTCCCTTGATTTCCCCATCTTTGGAGCTCTCCCACATGAAATGAAGAACAGAATGAGATGCTTAGGAAGTAAAAGTAGATTTAGAAACTAACAAACAGTTCTCTGGAGAGTTTGACTGAGAACGATGTTGTTTACGTGAAATTTAAAATTTATACCAGCATTAAACTGATGCATTTATGACATCAAAAGACTCCTTAGTTATGCATCTGAACTTTTTGGGTTTGTATAGAGCATTAACATACCATATCAGGCCATCTTTCTTCTATTTTACAGACTTTCAAGACAGAAAAAAGGATGGCTTCATCTTTTATGATGCTGCCCAACCCTTCTGAAATGCTGAATTTTCTGTGAAGTCCTTAGATGCTCAGGATCCACAGAATCAAGAAGCATTAGGGTACGCTTTTCCAGTTACACAACAGAAGTGAACTAGATCCTAGTGTGATTCAGCCCAAAGGCTATAATTTCAAAAATTACTCTGAGTTTTGAATGAGCAAAAGCAAGGAATTCCAGTTTTTCAGATTGGTTCCAACATATTAAATTCTGCAGAACAAAAAGCAAACAAAGGAATGGCTCCATTCCTTAAAATCAACAATATTCTTGCTTAGAGGACAGGTCCTCCAGATCTGAATCACTATTTTAACCTAGCAAGCAGCCTACAATACAAAGCTGCCAGCTGATAGCAATTCCTGCATTTCGGCTGGAATTTCAGCAAGGTTGTCCTGAGGTGCTAGAACTAGCCCGCATGATTTAATAGCCTGCAAACAAACAAGCAAGCAACAAAAATACTCCACTAACAGCAAAAAAACAAACAAAAAACCTCATACAGATGCTCTGACCAAGTGAAGCAAGGCAGGTTATGGTTCTTTCTCTGCCAAAGTCCTTCTATCCAAAGCTAAATATGGGCTGCAGAAGTTGGCTAAGTATACTTCTACTAAAAAACCCTTATAATTTCAACACCATCTACGGCATTTTAAACATATTTTAAGTGTACAAAAAAGCAAGTAGGTCTTTAAAGAGAGCTGGGCATAATGGACCAATCCTTTAAAGCAGATGTGCAGACTGTACTGCTGTTATCAAGTACTAGTTCCTCCTATGCTCTTCAAATAATTATGTTAGAGAGACAGCTTTGTAAATTAGATTCGTGGTCTGTTTCACTCCTATGCAAAAAGTGGATTAAAATGTTGATCACTTTAGTCCGGGTTAAGCTGGAAACAACGATTTGAAAATGAAAATGAGAAAGTATAATTTAACAATTCTGTACAAATCTCTCCTTTGCTATTAAGAGGAATAATACACAATTTCATTTGCACACAGATAATGCAGACAGAAATTGGAAAGTTGTGATTAACTCTGCTTTGGCTACTCATTCAGACCCTATTACAAATGTATAAGTTTAAAAAATGTTCACTTTATAATTGGATAGCATCTTTTGGGATATAAAAATTTAATTTTATTCCACTGCTGCTTTCAATTTCTCAGTGGACAGAGCCTGCAGGCCACATTTCGTAACATGCCTTTCTGAGTCAGAGCATAAAATATTTATGAAGTGTTTATTTAGAGCATTGATAAAATCCTGTAGATCACCTCTGAATCCCTAATGGAAATTCAACACCTTGGGAGCATGCAATTATTCTTTGAATTTTTGTAAGGAAACTGCAGTAATATTATACAGAATTTCAAGCTTGTGATAGTTATCTTTTATAATCTGAAAATACTGAAGGTAATCAGCACCTGGTTGTACCTGTTTTGCCTGAATTCACAAGTGTTCACTAAGTTATTTGAGGCTGTTAGGTAAGAGTGACAGGCTTGACAACTAGCCTAAGGATGGCATAAGTAAGGATACTTTTTCAATCACACAAAACCTAGGCCTCAAACTCATGCCCGAGAACCTGACTACAGAGAATACTGCGTTTTCTGCTTTTAGTTAAAAGCAAACAAACCCCCAAACTACCTCTACAAACTTAATTCAAGTTATAAACATAATTAATATGTTTTCAATGACATTCATGCATTTAACTTTAGATACCCAGACTTCTTAATTTTGGAAGCTAGTTTTCATACCTTCCCTATATGATCAATGGAGAGACACTTCTGTTGCAGATTTTGTGCTCTAGAAATTCAACAGAAGACGTCCAACTTCAGCACCTGATGCACAGGCTGTGAAATGCTTCAATTATAAAAGGAAAGCTTAGGGGACTGAAGAATCCTCATATTTTACTTATCATTAATATCTAGGTAAGTGTTGCCCAAGCCTGCAGAAGAAATAGCCTGGGAGAAATGCCCCTCCCCTACATCTTAGTGCATTGTTAATATTAAAGCTCCTGGGACCTGAAGCTCCAAGAGAAAAACAAACAAAAACGACAGGAATAGCCTATAGTAGGTTCAGTTTGTTTAAAACCTGCAATGCAGCTCTTTGCTGCTCTCCCTGCTTCTTCAGAAGAAACACTACTTAAAAAGGAAAGGAACTCTTACTATGGGGCAGAGAAAAATAACCCAAAATGCTGCTGTTCCCTTGCCACTCTGACTCCAAGCCTAACAGCTTTTAAGAGAAGTGGAATTCCATCGCGAGTTGGAATCAGGGCATGCTGACAGCACCAGTCCATCTCAGCCTAATTTATCCTGGCTAGCCTTGTTTTATTGTGCTCAGCTGGAGTTAGCTTCCTGACAGTGGCCTTTGCTTTGGAAGGGAAGCTGATAAACTGCAGATTCTTGCCCTTCTCTTTATATGCGAAATGTAACAAACTCAAATTTCCAAGTCACCTGAAACCAAAGAACTATTTTAATGATTAAAAGGATTTACTATGGTTTATTTTTTTCTGCTGCCATGTACCCACTGCACAGTGCTACTAAAGTAGAATAAGTAGAAGTGATCCACATCAAACTTGTGCCATGTTGTTATATAAACACTTCAATGAAATCATTATGAATCACTCGAAGGACATCATGATCCAACTATACATTATTAGCGACATTTAGTAGTAAACAACTCTGTTACTAAGTCAAGCATACAGCAAGCATGAAAAATATGTTAAGGTAGATGAAACAGAATTTTAGGAAAGATATCTAAGCGGCGTATGTGAGTAAATATGCCACTAAGCACATAGAACTTATGTCTATAAATGAACTGACAGAAGTATCATCCATACTGGTAGTAATGTCTTGTTATTCTATTGCTCCTCTAAGGAAAAAGAAACCAGTACTTGTTACAACTAAGAAAAAAAGACAAAAGACACAAATTGACTGGAATTACCTCTTGACATTCAACCATTTGTATCTACACAGACACACATACCATTAGAATTTTTTAAATTAGCAGCACACAGAAATCTAATTAGGACCTAAATGAAACATTTTAGCTTTTGTTAATTCAGACTTGCAATATTTCTATGGCTCCTGTCTAAATGGAACATATCCAATGATAAACGGAACGTATCTGTAATGAGTTCTGCAATACTCTGAACACCATTCAGAGTGAATATATTCCTGATGAGTAAATTCTCTTTTGTGCAGCTCACATATGAAAGGGATGCAAATGCAGTGCTCAGCTGTTGCTCAGCCATCATCCTGCACTGCATGCCCCCTAGGCTTTCTTGCCAAAGCAACCTTTGTGTGGGTGCTATGTAACTGCAGACTTGATCAAGATGTTCAAGTTTTACCTACTCTGCTACTCTGATCAATTTGAATGCAGTCTTTCCCCTTCTATTGACAGGGGAGCATATTCTCACCTTGGCAAATACACTTCCACTTTTTGCTTCTTTACAGAATTAGCCCACTCGTTAATCAGCGAGGCTTTGACCAGTGGTTCCAATGTGACCAGTGGAACTTCCTGTCTGGAAAGAACAATCATCATACTAATCTCATCTCCCTCATATGGTATTTCCAGAACTTGATAGATACCGCCTGCTTCATTGGAGCCATCACTGAACTCTCCTACAAAAGAAAAACAACAACGAAAAGCTATTAGAAGTATTTAATTTCATCTTCACTGGAGATAAGGGAAAAGTGAAAGGGTAATACTAGGCAGCGTTTACTAGATACTGGAACTAAAAGTGACCCTCTTTATTCCATTCTGTACAAAATTTATATTGGTTTCTTTATCACAAGATTTGAAGCTTACATCTGCTTTCTTAAAGAAAACAAGTTTATGCAATCACTCAGTTTATAATAAATAATCACACTTCTGAACCTATTAACTAACTGCCACTGGCTAGACAGTGGGAAGTCCAGAAGTTGTTAAAGCTACCAAGACTTCCATTGAAATGGACAGAGGTTTTTTGATTCAGGAGAGAGAATTTTTCAGTGATGAGACTGAGTAAAATATTTCCAATGCTAGACACTGTAGAACCCACTTGGGAGTTCAAGCTGAAGATGAAAACTATCATTAGTTCTGCTGTTCAAAGAACCCTTATTTTACCTTTCTAAGGTTATTACAACAGTAACGGGCAAACATTATTCATTTTAACTAGCACAGCACAAGAAAACTACTTTAATGAGAAGTAGGACTAGCTCAAGAATTGTAAAGAGGTTAGATAAAATGGATAATCATTCCAAAATCCACCACATGGCACCAAAAGTACCTAAGAAGTAATCAAGAAAGAGGCCATTATGAATGTTGTTACCTAGTGACAATACACAAGCACACACATTACGAAAAGATGTCAAAACCAGAGTCCCTTAATTGAGCAAACATCACATCTAAAATTCTAGGTGAAAGAACAGGCAACAGTACAAATGAGTGTTACTGCAACAAACCTGTTAAGGGAAGACTTACTGGCTTTAAATTGCTAAAGGTCCAACTCACCATAGTAAAACTCTCCCTGCTGGTACATCATTGGAATCTGAACTTCACTTTCATCATCTTTAGTGAAAGAAAAAGTTCTTGTATTTTCAGGTCTGAACTGTGATTTCCAATTGCCTTTAAAGTAGATTGCATTGATGACAGCCAAATGAGTTAGAGCACCAAAATCTCTTGAAGACACGAAATCTTTGATCATATCTGAGATGAAAATCAACTGTCAGTCTGCATGTCAAATTGAGCATTAAATCAAAACTTAAGACAGCTTGAAAAACGCAAGAAAATAAAAAGCTATGCTAACATGTAATTTCCAATTCAGATGTTTCATTAATTCTCAAATTAAACCACTAGTGTTTTGTAAACCTAAAGCACAGTGTAGGTGCGTAAACCCTTCCATCAAGTACATGTTAGTCAACTGTTTCTTGATCACCACTTAAATATACCCCATAATGAAATCAAGTGGAAAAGGGGTCACATCAGGGATGTTTATACGGGTGTTACTATAACAGTTCAGCACTATTGTCTTAAGGTCAATTTTTTGTCTTGGCTCCAATCCAAAGAAGCACTTAAATGAGTGCTTAAAGTGTCTAAGTATACCCATTGGAACTTCACCTGGGCCAATTCTGAAGCAAGCATTCATTTTCAGTAATGCCCTACTGACTTCAAAATAAGGACTAATACTAAAAACCCCACATAAATTCACAGCATTTGTTCCATTGACATTAGCTCTTGAAAAGTAAGAGAAAAAACATCTAGCATCTGCTCTATTCATGGGAGATGTCAGCTGAGCATGGCAGCTGCTTTGCTCCTACTCCTAAATAAGTCATTTACATCAGAATACAGTCTGTTACCTGCTTTAGCTCATCTTAAAGGGCTTGCTCGTCAGCAAAACAATTTCAAGTTTGTTAAATTTGGTGCACTAACCAGATTTGTCACTATTCCTGAAGAATTACAGCCTACTTCAGATAGCTTTCTTGCTAACTTCTATTTTTAACTGACATTGCAATACAAGGTGCTAAAATAAACATATTCCTCACTATAATTATTACTTCTTAATCCACAACTTAAAATATAAATTAATTCTGCTTTCTGAAGCATATGACACTGACTAACCGGTGTGAAACTTGTGTGTCATAGGGCAGTATTTCTGCTGGGTTGCTGTTTGTACTTCATTTCATCTAGAACGTTCTTAGAAATGAGATGTGACCAATACTGTCACACTCACTCTTCATGGTTGGAAAAAATGGAAAATTTAAGAAGGAATATACTTCCATTTTTTCTACTTCTATTTGGTACATCATATTCCCTTATATTTTTCAGCCACATCTTGTTAATACACTAATGTAACGTTAAGAATTTTTCTGGCCAGAGAAACCTTTGACAGTTAACGCTTTCTGCTCTGAGCCTCCCATCACGCTTAACATGCTGGAATTGGAAGCCTGCCTGTCTTGTACCCCTTTCCTAATGAGAAAATGAGCCTCCTCCGTCAGAGCTGGCAGGCAGGAGAGAATGAGATCTAGTGGTCAGAGACTAGGCTGAGGGACTGTTACTATCGCAACCTAATGCTAAGAGACCCACAGCTGCCTTTCTTAGCACTGCACCAGCTCCTTCCAGGGCAATGGTTATGAGCTCACTTAGCACATGTGGCAGGTGTTAAGCAGGAGAACTCGCTGTTCTTTCCAAAAGAAAGAGAATTTTACTTTTCCTTCAGACAGACACCATGTTTCTCTGAAAACATTCCGCAATCTGCTGCTTCGCTTGCACCGCCTCTGTTTCTGTAGCTTGAGGTAAAGGCCAGAATTTATTATGAATATAATAGCTACCATTTTCCCTTGAGAAAACAGATCATTTCCAAAATGGAATAAAAGCATTACATGAGGTGCTTTTCCATTTTGGTATCATATATTTCCATAAAGCATTAAGGCTTCTCAAATGCTCAGGCTGCATAGTGATGTGTTAGTTCTTTACACGGGATTCCGATACCTTCCAATGGTACAACCAATGTTAGAGCCAGACCCCTGATGAATTACTGTTAAAATATCAGCCTCCACACTGTGCCAGATGAACGAGAATGAGATTATGATTTGATCCCTACAACAGGGGACTAACTTCACTACCGTATCTTGAGACTCTGCATGTATTCAGAAAATGTCACATCTTTGGGATTCCACAAGCGAAGCAAGCACTAAATCATGCAGATCAGATTATGCATATTTACAATGGTAATTTTGTGCTTACTTCCCTGCTGCAAATTTTTGTTGTGAAACTCTGTTGACAGCCTTCCTAAAATAAGCTACTCTGTCAACATACTATTTAGTTTCCTCACATTAGAAAAGATTTTATTTCAGGGTCTGATTTTGTGGTTCAAAATTATCTTTCCTATTCCTCAGTGACTTCTCAGTTCCTCAGAGAACTCATGACAGTCCACACATGCAAAACTTGGGCTGATAACCCCTGAGCAGACAACTCTTCTGCAGTTAGCAAGAGTACTTATCTTTTGTTTTTGTAATTTAATACCAAAATCAGTATTAAAATACTATTAAAATGCCTACTGTTAAAACATTCTCCTTCAATAAATGTTACAGGTACTGTAATATAGCATGGTAGGGGGAAATGATATTCAGATACTAGTATATGATTAGCAATGGATAACATTACTTAAAACAGATAATTCCTGCACAGGAAAAAAAAAATTCAGAAAGAGCTGATACTAGAATTCTTTCTGTGGGAGGAGGTACTTTAGTCTCAAATGGAACAGATAAAATCCAAGGCAACAATTCAACAACGCTGTATAACTTTGGAAACAAACACTTACTGCAGGAAGTACATAAAAGAATCATGTGGACTTACTATTTGTATGATTCTCCACCCACTTATTGATGTGGGTAGCTACAGCTGCACTTTGGCTGAAATCTACATTCTCTACTTCAGCTCTAAAGTATTTTTTCACCAACTGCAGAAATTTGTCACTGATATGAAATCCATTCTGTATGTAGAGAGAGTTAGCAATATTCAGAACATAATGACTTTCTTCAGAAGTTGCCATATCAGAAAGGTCCTTCAAGAAGGTAAACTCTTCACCTGAGAAAAGAAAAACAGCTTCAGTGTTTCAGAAAAGAAAATTATTCCTTGTTTTTTTCTGCTGGAAATTCACAGAGATATTTTGTGGAAAAAAAAACAAACACCAAAAGGCAAAAATAAAAAAACAAAAACAAACCAACAAAAAGTAGGGTTGTTTATTTAAAAAAACTTGTTTCTAAACCTACACATACCTTCAGATCTGAAAGAACAATCTACAGGGCAGAACGTATTATGTAGAGCTTATTTTATCTACTACCTATAATTACATAATTAATGAGACATTCTGATCCCATCACAGACAAAACTATCAATGTTAGACCTTTCAACACCAAAAGAATAACATTAAACCTACAAGTCACACTTGTATGTCTTGCTACCACAAATTCTTAACAGAATTTTCGTTACATCCTAAAAGCCAGTTGTTTAACCTCAAGTTTTGAAACTAAGGACTTATCTGCAAAAAACAGGTCTAGAAGTTCCCAGGATCCTGCATGGGGTAGTACAGAATCATTTGCTTGAGTAATGAGGAATCCTGAGTAGGATTAAAGTAGTCTGCTTTAAGATACGAAGCTTATACTGTTGTGTCTACCTGAAGTTGAAATTCCTGATTTAAAACAAAACAAAACACACACACACACAACCCCGCCCCCCCCCCCCAAAAAATTTTAAAAATTGCATGCAAACATATATTCCAAGCTGAAAAACATTTAGGTACTTTCACTGAATACCACTCACATGCAAGAATAGTGAATGGCCTAGCTCAAACCAACTGCATAACGTCTTCAGTTATAGGTAAGGGATAATTTATCAAAGTTTTTGGGACAAACTATCAAACCAAATATGTGCTGTAGTCTCCACAGAGAGGCATCATCTGTGCAGTGGTACTGCTAAACACATCTTAAAACACATATTCAGAAGTTCCTTCTTAAAAGTCCAGGACGCTGTATGAATGAGCAATTTCATTCAGGTTTTAAACCAATTACTTTGATATCAAAATTCGTAGAAATTGCCTCAAGTGATTTTTTTGCCATTGACTCATCCCCTCCATTTGCAGTCATATTACAGCTGCCTGCACTAACAGTGTGCTTGCACTCCACAGCACAGCACCACATCCAGATGCATGACTTAGCTCATCCCATACTGCAATCAGGACGGCGAGGTAGCAGTGGTCTCTGCTAAAGAAATTCATCCCATTTCTCAGAAAGGCTGAAGGGAACACGTGGCTTATTGTGCTGAAACAGCCAAGATACTTATATTTCCTAAATCAGTTTTTATATCTGTATGAGACACTACACAATGCAGACAGAACATGAGTGACAGAATTAGGACAAAGAACCTACAGGTTCTACCTACAAGAACCAAACAAGTTATGTCAAAGTAAGAGACATTTCCAGTTAAATTACTAAGATATTCATACCTTCTTATAAGCAATATTTGTAAAACTACTGCTTTCCTCTTCAGGTTTCATTATAATCCCTAAAAAGGATGTTCCTAAAAATCTCCTTATAATTCTAGAGGCAAAGGCAAGCTTATTTTGCAGACAGATATCAAGATCAACAGTTAACTGCAATCACTTAAGATTCAGGTGCCCAAGCCAGGGTTGTACGTTAGCACCTCTCCGCTTATGCAGAACCCACTGAAGCATGCTTCAGCATGCTCAGGCCATCAAACAGGATGCCAAGAAGCCTACTGATTGATAACCCATAGACATGACCGGGCCACCTCCATCGCTGTTCAGGCATCTTTAAGACAAAAAGCATCATAGTAAAACATGATTAAAAGGCCTTACCATTTTTTAAGCTGTCAAAACCCAAGGAATGTCGAATTTCTTTCAAAGTGGTTCCATGGGCTCCAAGCTCTACCATTCCCATGGCTATTGCAATGCTCAGAGGAGAGAAAAGAATATTCTCATCTTCTCTTGAGGCTCGCAACTGATTGTAAACATTCACAGAAAGCTCAGCAATGGTTTCATCAGGAAAATTTGTCTTGAAGGCTTTGCTTTGTGTAACAAGTAAACACAAGAGTCCAAGGAAATACATGTCTTCAGATTCTAAGATCTGCAAGATAAATTTTAGAGAAAGTAAGTTAACCTTGTTTAAGTAACAGAAGATTCAACTTAAGAGAAAAAAGAATAGTAAACTTTAGCCTTAAATCTGTGTGGAAAAAAAACCTAGTTAGACGTCAATGCACAATTCAGTTATTTGGAGGAGACGCTAACACATATACGGCTCAAACTGAAGTAACAATCTATTTTGAAAAAAAAATAACCTAGTTCTTTATGTAACTATATATTTTTAAAATCTTTCAGCCATAGATTAATAAAAAAAACAACTTGTATAGAAAATGACCTTGGAGATACAGCGACAGCCTTCCTACTTTCACTTTTTAATTTTGCTGTTGTCATTGTTAGGCAATGCTGGTCTGGAATTGGTATGTGTTTCTGTGCTTTTTCCACCAAGGAGATTTACAGATCCACATTTCTTTCCTTTGACCTTCCAGGACATGCAACTTAATCATCTAACTCACTCTAAGCCTCAAACTGGTAAAATTGTTTCAAGCAATATAAGAGAGCTTGCTGACACTGGTGACAAACGAAATGTATCATGATGTTGCTCAGTTGCAAAACACATGGCAAGCAGCCAAAAATTATTTGAAAGAAAAATCAGCCGATAGCAACAGTTCTCACTCTATCGCCACTTAGCTCATCACACAACTACTGATACTACAATTCCAGCTCCTGGGGCAGTGTATGTATGTCTCCATCTTTCCATTTTTCCTTTAAACATCATGCTACCTTAGCATCTAACCCGCTTACTGCCAAGTGCGTTTTAGGACAGAACTATCAGGCCAACAGGGCTTGCATTTCAATGCCTTCTTTTTGCCACTTAGGATATCTCCAACATAGAACAAAGCAAAGATTCCTGAAGCAGCAAGTTTGTACAAGACTAAAAGCTTTAGTCCACAAGTGTTTACATATTGTTGTGCCAGTCTGCAGGGTTTGCGTGCATGGGACAGATCTGTGTGAATATGCTATTCTGTTGCTCAACTGAAGTTAATTTGCATGCAGCTGGCCCAAGTGCCTCTGTCTTCTGCTTCCCAGCTCTCCTGTGTCTGCAGTTACTATGGGTTCCTACATACCTGACACACAGACCCTTAGTAAGCTTTATACAATACTAGTGTTATGCATTTCTTCTTCAAAGGACTATGTAGCATTATCTAATTAACTTGCACAGCACTGAATGATACATAATTTAAATCTTATTACTCACATTTTATAGCTGAGAAAATATGAAAAGCAACAGGGCACACATACGTGCCTTGGCAGAAACTGATGCAGTGACTAGTTAAGATTCTTTCTGTCCCCCAGCCACAGAGCAGCCTTTTGTTTATTTTTGCACTGAGAAAATTAAATAGATGAACTGGTGCAGCAATAACACACACTGCAGGAGAAATGGACAGGCTCAGTGAGACATGGTAGGTAAAGCCTTGCTTCTCCCCTGCTCCACACCTCCTTTCTGATGATTGGTTCCATATATGTTAAGAAATATGCCCCTTTTCTCAATTTCTAAAAAGCCTTCCTCTGTTGCTGGCGCCACTTCATCTCTCTGGGCCACCTGATCTATCTTTCTCTTGTTTCTTACCAAGATATCAAAAATATCCATCAAAGGCTCCAGTTTATTTAAGAATGGCACAGAGTAAGTCATTGTCCTGGTTTTGGCTGGGATAGAGTTAATGATGTTCTTAGCAGCTAGTGCAATGCTGTGTTTTGGGTTTGGCGTGAGAACAGAGTTGATAGCACACTGATGTTCTTAGTATAAAACTTACTTAGCAACAACAAAGTCAAGGACTTTGCAGTTTCTCAAGCCTTGCCAGCGAGAGGGCTGGCAGGGCACAGGAAATTGGGAGGGGACACAGCCAGGACAGCTGACCCGAACTAGCCAAAGAAATATTCCATACCACACAATGTCATGCTGAGTATGTAAGCTGGGGTAAAAAGAAGAAAGGGGGGGGAGACGTTCAGAATGATGGTGTTTGTCTTCCCAAGTAACCATTACTCATGATGGATCCCTGCTTTCCTGGAGATGGCTGAACACCTGCCTGCCAGTGGAAAGTAGTGAATGAATTCCTTGTCTTGCTTTATCTATTAAACTGTCTTTATCTCAACCCATGACTTTTCTAACTTTTACTCTTGTGACCCTCTCCCCATCCCACTGGGGAGGTGGTGGGGTTGGTGAGCAAGTGGCTGCATGGTGCTTAGTCTCTGGCCGGGGTTAAGCCACAACAGTCATATAAGCATAAAGCACCAGCTTCATATTGTGCTTATTACTCGATGGCTACATATTTCAGTACCCTTATGAAACTATCCAGCACTTCACACCATCCCATGGAACACACTTCAATCTGAGCCATGACCACTGCTATTTATTTCATGAAGACCACTGCAATCTTTTTATTGCCCAAAACATTATCAACATACCACAAACTTCCCCAATAACTGCTTTTCTTAATAGCAGTTAATTGAATTTTCTTTTTAACCTACCCATTTATTCATTATTGACTTAAAGATATTGTGGTTTCTGTTACATAAAATAACCGGACTTCTCAGTTTTCTTTGTGATCATGGGCATTCTAGATTTCTTTATTAAAAAAAACCCCACCAAACCACCAGAGTATGCCTCTCTCCCAGTGTTACGTAAGACTTCATTCAGCACATCACTGTGACAGACTAAGCCCAGGTATTAGTCTCTCATCCTAGAAGCTGTATAAGGCAAGAGAAAGGCTTATAAACTTACGTCATGCAGGAGGTCTACAGTACTGTCAAAAACTGTACTCAAAAAATAGATAAGCAAAAACTTATCTTCCTTTTGTTGAGGATGAACCCAAAGCATCATCATGGCTTTCAAACTGGCCTGCAAATTTGGGGACTCTCACATCCTAATCTAAGCAAACAAGTGTCACTTAATGTGGATGCAATTATACAGATAGCTAAGCTTTCTCCACCCCTCTATCAAGAACTGTTTGAGCTCACTTTGAGACCTGAGAAGGTTACAACAGATGTAAGATAATCTTCCATTTTTAAAAAAGACATTTCCCCAGGCTTTTAGCCGCAAAGCCAGCTATTCAGCACTCCATCACCGATCCTTGTCATATGTGCTATCGTGAGACAGGCTTAAATAATTGCAAGGGGGAAGGAGGAGGAAAATTTATACATCTTAATTAGAGTGCTTAACATGTAGGTTATACTATTTGAATGCTAATAAAATACTTTGTATCAGACAATGCTAAAACCCCCAAATTATAATCAAATTGAAGTCATCTTTCTTCCTGACCACTCTGGAAAAGCTCCTCATGCAAAATTATCAAATTATAATAATTATTTAGTTGGACAGAAAATAAAGTACATAGATGGGGAGAAATAACATTTATACCGAAATCCTCTTACAAAGTACCAAACACACTTAGTTTTAAAACACGTTTAAATCCTGTTGATGGCAATGCAAGAGGTTAAGCTGTGAAGAACTGAAGTTGCCACTAGGAATGCCCCTTCCACATCACTTTTAGTCTAGAGAGGTTTTCTAAGAATTCACAGTGAAGTTCCCAATATACACATCCAGGGAAGTGGGAATGAGCACCCAGGTATAGGCAGAGGATGCAACCATCTCTTGCTGGCAGTGCTCTCAAGATACTTGTGAAAATATGTCTCTCTCACAATGTATGAACTAGTGCACGATGCAAGAGAAGATATTTTAGAGCAAACTGAAGATCTGTGGGTGATGATCAGTGGGGAGAAGGCTGTAGAACAGAACAGACACCTGATGAATCCTTGCCAGCCAATGTGAAAATGGTCAGATCTTATCCATATACTCTGATGTGTCTGTGGTAAATTCTTCAGTTCAACTCTTGCATTTCTGGTACAAGCATACGCTGTTCTACTGACAACAGGGAATCGAGCTCTTAATTATCATTCTAGTTGTAACAGTTACTGCTTCTCTGATTCTGCTTTACTTTAGGCTATATTAATTTTGGTTTTATGCTTCCCCATGCCTTTTCATGCAGCAGGTCTTGGTGCAATGAACAGCTGAGCACTTACTACGGTGCAGCATGTTCTCAGAATCTCTTTTCAGTAAGAGGGCACTGTGTTTTGTTTCCACAGCAGTACAGAAAACATCATTTAAATTGACTGCACCCTATTCACAAACATTCTTTAACTGACAGAAATGAAGCTGAACATTATGTAATGCATGCCCAGGAAGTTGAACACTTCCCATGAGTATCATCAAACTTTTTAGTCAGTTTTTTTAATTTCTCCTCAGAGTCATCCCCAGGGCAGTCTGTCACTGGTGGTCTGCATCAATAAAACCTAGTTAAATAATACTGCATCAGCTGAAAAGTCCACATTGAACAAAGTTTAAAAATCAAGAACCACCAGTTTCAAATGTTACTGCATTCATTGGCTACCTATACGAATGAAAGAAAAAGCTGTTAAAAATACTTTCAATCCTCAATCACACAGATGTGATACCATCAAAGATACCAATTTCACATTTGAGGGCCAGTCTCAGACAGAATCTAAGTTTTGTTTTATTTTATCTTAATTCATGCATGAACACCACTCTCCCACAAGGCAATCAAAGAATCAGTGCAAACAAACACTCTCCTTGCAACAGCCTCTTCCTGAAAAACTATTGTGTATCACAAATCATCACTTGCTACAGAGGTTTGTCAGAGTATTAGTTTTGCAACTGTACTCAGGGAAAAAAAAAAAAAAGATAAAGCAGAAACAGAACACTAAACAATGGATTATTGCTTCAAAAAGCTGATAGATACCTGTACCTCCAGATGAGACCTTATTGCACAGCTTTACCTGCGCAGGTGTTATTTGGTGACTTCTACCACAACTTCAGTGTAAATTGGTTTCTCTAACATACATACACACACTTCTTCACTGGATCACCAAGTTCACTCAGTCTGACATTCTTACATGATTCTTCCGGTGTTTCTGCTCTGGGTACAGAGAAATGCCTGTTTTGTCTGGGGTCTTCTTTTGCTTTTGGACACCGTTCTGTACACGGCTTAAAGAGTTTCTTGGAGACAACTGAAATGAAAGGCACTCTTCTTTCTAAGTTTTTATTTTCTGTCACTCTCCCCACACATTACTTAGTAACAAAAAAAATAAAATAAAATATATTCCAGATATATGTTGTTCAGTAGGTACTTGCATTAAGGTCATGACTACTTCCATTCCTGGCAACTTTTTAGTTCAGGATTTCAGAAATCTTCTGTAAGGATTTCATCAGTCCTTAAATTCAGCCTACTACACTTCCACAACAGGTCACAACCAGCTGAAAGGGCAGCATGCCTGTTTGTTGGCCCTGTGGCCAGCACAGATGTACTCCTCTATCTGGGCAGAAGGAACACCAGTTTTAGTAACGTCTGAAGAAAAACATTCATAGGCTAGAACACAGGACCGATTAACTATAGCACTTGCCCTTCCTCAAGCATAAGGCTGGCATGACTAAGAGGAAGTAAAACAACATCATCTCCTCACACCCACAAACCCTGAACTATTCAGTTCATTACATATGCTTTCAGAAAAATGCAAAAGGGACAAGCATCCGATGTAAGCCAAGATATTTTGAGAGCTAGCACATCAACAAACTCAAACTGCGTTCACATACATTAATTTTGAGGAGAACTGGACTCAGTGTAGGAAGGTGCCAAAAATTCAATTAAAGGTTGAATTCTAGTACCTTACGCATGCCAGACAGGTTGAAAAGGGGTTATAATTTCCTTGTCTTTTATACTGTAACAGACTGTGGGTTTTATAAAGCAACTCATTTATGGCTTTAAAAACCTACAAAATAAAGCTGTGATATATTGCCTAAGTTCTTCAGCACACAGACTAAACTAAGATTAGTTGCCTTAAAGATTACTCTTGGCTACATGCAAGCTAAACACCGAAGGTGTGGGAAGCACAGACGAGAAAAACTGCTGATTCCTTCTGATCAGTGTATAAAAGAAAAGCTTGGGGAGAAAAGCAAGCGTGTTAACAGAACTGATTACATTCTCTCCTGTAACGAAGAGCATCTGCAGGAACTGACAGAAGTCTGGCAGAACAATTTTATAAAGCAAGAAATGACTTTACTTAGGGAGCAAGCCCTGCTGGTCAGAGGGAAAAAACCCCACCATCTATCTACCTAGGTAGGAGCTGGGTGTTTCCACCTTCCCCTCAAATCTAGCCAACACTGTTTCATGTCTCTGACAGATTAATTATGACAAGATAGAAGTTTGGTGAAATTCAGTCATTGCTGCCTTGCCAGTTAGTAAATATGATAATTGTCGCAGGCACCTTTGTTCTAGATGATTTCTTGTTGGCAATCATACCAAACAACACAATCTCAGAGGGACTGCAGAACTACTAATAACAATTTGGAAAATCACCACAGCTCTCCCTCCAAAAAGAAACCAGTGAACACCAGCAGAACCAAGGAGATGCACTAAGCAGTTAGCAGGATCATTAGCTGTTCACCAGGACCAGGCGGTGGTTGTCATGGCTACCCTGAAGGATGTGCCAAGGAGGCGTGCAGCCCTGAGGAAGAGCTCCTGGACTGGTTTAGACTTGCCTCGGGCACGCTGCCCTGACACAACAGGGGAACATGGCTGCTACCACAGATCTCAAGAATCTTACAGATCCACTCAATCAGTTTGTACTGCAGAAGAATAAAAGAATAAATTTTCAGTCTTTTCTTTGCCCAGGAATCCAACCTTTCAGATTTTTATTTCAAGATTAGGCAAAAATTACATCTCTAGCTAGCATTACTGGAGCAGAAGTATTCTCACATCTGGAATGCTGTGGTTTCACTTCTAGAAAATCCCACAGAAGTAATGTGGCACTTCCTCCCATCAGTTTCTTACTTTGTCCTTTTCCTCCCAATCATTCAGCCACTTCTGCCCTCCAGCACAGGGAATGACAGTGTACTGCGAAACAAAGCTGTAACCTGAGTTGCCTTCACCTGAAAAATAATTTCTTTTACATAACAAGTGAAAACAGGCAGCTATAAAGGGTACAGCAGTGCAAAGGCTAACCGCTGTCATCAAGCATCTAAATGGTAAATCTACATCCTACCAAGTGCTATAAAAGGGTCTACTTACACAACCCACTAGGGCATGCTTACACTGGAGCTGAGATATGGGAGAGCCTGCCTCAAGCTGACAGGAGGTAAACCAAAGTACCAGTTCTCAGAGCAACAGATATGCAATTCATGAGGTATTATTGCTTACAGCCAGAAGAATATACCCAAGGAAAAGGGAGAATAACTAGAAGTCCATAAAATGTTGTAAATTACAGCTATCGTGGACAGTGCAAGCAGTACATGTAAGTGTCTACAACATACTTTGGTTACTGGAAATGGTGACAATCGTGAAATTATACATGCCTCTTGCCACCAGGCAGGTACATAAATGCTAACTGTATGAGTTACATTTAGCCAGCAAGTCAACTCCTCCATATTAGGGCTGGTATTTACATTTTCCATGTTGCAAAAACATGTTTATCCCTAAAAGATGTTTATCCTTAGCTTATGTGAGCATATGACCTTGTCAGACAGAGATTCCACAGATACATCTAGAATCATTAAGTTTGTTTGAATCTGTTTCAGATATGTGCAATGACATCCATATTTGTCTGCACAAACATTAGTAATAAAGTTATGGGATTTTATCACCATCTGTCAGTTATGGAGTCATTGCCTTCTGGAGCAGAAAAACTTGAGGTTAATTTCACTAGAAAGCAGCATAATAACCCTATATAAAATATTGGGTATTTAAACCTCTAGCATATAGTGACTAAGACAAAGAAGACTCCTTCTATTAAAAGTTTGGACTATACTAAATGCTTGCTCTCCAACAGATAGCAAGGCATGGCTGTCAGGATTCTTTATTTCTATTTTATGAATAACCCCGTAACACCAGAAACTTCAAGAAAACCTGAAAGGAAAATGGTACACTGAAAACTTTCATATTGACAATTTCTACCACTAAAACCACTTGGGATTTAAACTTTCATGGAGCTTGGCGCCGAGTCACTAACCTGCTGAAGCAATTATGCAAGCCAAAGTTGTTTTAATTGAGCTTCCTCAAGCATAATCCCTCAGCTCCAATTAAAAAATAAAAAGATATGTTGAGAAGCCATGTCCAAAATACTTAAAATTTGAATAGCCTAAAGCAAACATCTAAATCCATGTCTAGACAATTGAGAAAAGGTGGTCTTATTTCAAAATCCACTACTATAAGGCCTGCAGTTGTGAGGACCCATACACAATTTCTCTATTTGTTTCTTCTGTCTAGAAGAGAGGATTTTTTAGAAATTGTTTGGCAACGCGCTTTTATTTGTGACAGCTACAACGTGCCCCACAAACGAAAAGCTATAAATAAGAATACACTAAATAACCAACCTCTGTGAAAGAAAAAAAATGAAGTATTTGGAGACTATAAAGGCTCAGAATTGGGAGTGTGCAGGTGGCCCTTCTGAGAAAGTCAATGAGGCCTGATTGGGGAGAGCCTCAAGGCTAGAAATTGAAATACTATACGGGATCTACTTTCAACAGATCAAAAGGGGGGTGGGGTGTCAAGTTCCACAGAAGCAGCTTAATCAGGGATAGATTGATTTCTTTAATATTGGGGTTTTTTACATATATTTTTCTGTGAGGTTTGTTAGCCCCATACACCACTCTGAATGAGATTACTCTCATGCATGTTAGTCTTGTGGTGAAGATGTTTACCCGATTTTACTATGGAAGGATAAACAATACCTAGACATAGGAGGTAAAGTTGCATCTTAAGAGGCTCTCAAGAACCAATTCTGACAAGTTCTATTTTTGGAAATCTTCTTTTTCTTTTGAATGAAAAGGCCAACATAGTACTCCACTCACAGCATCTAGGGAAGATACCCCAAATGAGACAACAGCATTATTTCTCCTCCCCCAGGTTTCCTTAGGGCTGTTTGGGAAAGGTAGGGTGTGAACTGATTGTCTAGTAGCTGTTTTCTAATAGAAGCAGCAGAGATAGCACACTGTAATCAGTTACTTTAGATATAACAACAACTTCTTGCCTGCTCTTGCATGTGCTGACAATTCCCTTTCTTACAATAAGTCACATTTCTGTTATTTTACTGTGGATTTCAGTTGATCAGGAAGCTCCCAGAAGCAAGCTCCCAACTATAATTTAATTAAAAGGGCAGTAGCTAAGTTTCACCATATGCAACTGCCAGATGCAATCATTGCAGTTTAAGTCTAAAGGCGATGCTACTGCGTGTACTAGAGCGTAGTCTTATAAGCAATGAAAGCTCTCACTTATGTCACATATATTGCTGTAATGCATTACGATATTACAGTTTCAGCAGAACCAATAAATATTAATAATACATTCTGTGAAAGCATTTACAGCAAGTGAGTTTGGAATACAAAGTTTCATGTGCCCATACACTTTTTCTTGCAACTCTGTATTTATACATAGTCACTTGAGATATGTTACATTAGAATATATACTTTGCCTGGCATTATACAAGCTCTCACAGCCAATTTGAAACCTTCCAATGTTGGAGGACTGAAGGAGGACACTCAGTGGGGATAAACAAATACTGAACATGAGTCCCTCAGTATTCAGGGATTCATAGGAATAGGAGATACTGCATAAAAAGTACCTTAAAACTGCATCTCTTTGGAAGGGACTTGCTGAATGCATTTCAAAAGCCTACCAACCACCTGAAAAAAATTTAAATATCTTTAACAGTATGCAATGAGGAATGATAGTCTATAAATCATCTCAATGTAACAGACAAGGTATATCTTGGCTGCAAAACACTGTTTCAAAAGTTCAAAGCAGAAGTTAATTCTTCGATATATTGTTTAGCTTCCTTCACCAGGACTTCAAAAGAAAAAAGATCAGCCTATGGTAAAACTACATCAACAAGATGAAGAAAGTAAATTAAAATGTATCAGGATTTCAGAAAAGAGTCTATCGCTTCATAAACTGAATGCAAGCGTGACATACAAACCAGCTTGCTTTCCTATAGAACAATACTGGCTTCAGACTTGCAATCAACATTGGGCTCCATTTACACTTAGGTAATGTCACTATCACCAGGAGAGTTGTTATTCGCTTACGTTAACACTACTTAGAGTAGAATTAGTTTTTTACAGTAACAAGATATACAGATTATTTTTGGGGGGGGGGGGAAAGAAACCACCAATTAATCCTAGCATTAAAAGTAGATGTTGTACCCTGATTAATTACAATGGACAATTCATTGTTACAAGGACTGTTATTTATAACGCACGGACATTGCTTCTCAGCTTGATAGTCCATTTCTATACAGAAGATGCAAGACAGCAGCAGCCGCAGCTGTTGGTGAGCTTCCAGCCAGCTGCAATTACTCTTAGAAGCAACTGCATGTATCAGACAGAGCGTCACAACAGGCACAGTCCTGACAGCCAGCAACAGAACAGTATGAAACACTGGCCCACGCTCTCTCTCGAGCACAGCAGTATGCCAGCCCTGCTTCCCCAGCCACCCCGCAGCCCTGGCACCTTCCGTGCTGGCAGCTGCTCTGGAGCCAGCCTGGGGACCCTGTTGGCAGAGGTGGCCAGGCCATTACCATCCAGTTAATAGAGCTGTCCTGGCACAGCAGCTGATGCTGGACAGGGCCTATGAAAGGCTGTTTTTAAAAACCGAGTTGAAAAAGCTGTTTTGGCAAGTGTGCTGAGGCTGACCAACAGAGCCACAATTGATACAAAAATCCAAAATAAAAACAGCCTGTAAAGCTGGTCTCACACAAAAACTTCAGAGAGAAAAGGACAAGAAAGAAGAGTCACACAGAGGGTATTTACTTATGAACCAGCGAACAAGTACATTCCATCAAAGTCAGTAACACAAAAAAATATAGCGCTGCTATATAAGCTTCACCGCTTCAAATATTTCTCTCGGATAACAGCATAAAATGTTACACAATAATGACTTTTTTTTTTCCTAAAAAAATACAGGAAAATCTGGATGCAAAATTCAGCTAGTAACAGAATTTTTCACTCTATTTCACACAGTGTAAAACTCCAAACAAGGCATATGATAAGGATTTCTTTTTGATGTGAAGCATGCTGATCACTGCTCTTCCCAAAGGGGGTGAGAAGCATGGAGAGACCACATGGAGAACGAAATGAAACTTCCCCTCCTTCCTGACCTACAGCCAATTCCAATTCTTTCCTCTTAGGGTTCAGCATCACTGCTATCTGCTCAACCAAGAGTTTTCACATATTTTCAAATATTTTAATGTGTCTCTTATCTCTGATTTCTTCAACACCAGAACTCCAGTTTTCTTCCACTTGAGAGCAGCTCTGCAAATCTCTAAAAAAAGAAAGCAGCCAGGGCATCGCCCAATTACAGACACCAATACAGGCAACTGACCAACTCACATAGTATCTGGACAGGATGAAAAACCAGCTAGCGTGGCATAGTGGGCAGAATTGCCACTAAAATCCTCACTTTTTTCTCCACATCATCATTCAAGTCCTTCCTCCCTCCTGCTTCTTCATAAGCATCTATGAGCTTACCAGCTTAAGAAAAAAGGAAACAGTAGTAGCCTCAAACTGTTCAAACTGGGGGAGCTGGCAGGGTATGAAGAAAAGGAGCAAACTCAGTGCTCTGCATGTGTTACTGAAATTGTTCAGAGAGAATATCTGGAACAGTAGCAGTTTCAAGGGGTAAATGGGAGAGCTGGAAACTGAAAGAAAAAGGCAGAGAGGAAAAAAACCCATTCTGTGCTGTGCAGGTATCTTACACACAACAGAAGACCTGCAACAACCAAAGAAATATAGCTTCTTCAGTTAGAGGCAAAAAAACAAGACTCATTTTACTTGGGTGTGTGTGTGAAATATTCACATTTTTGTTCTTACAGTTTTGTTTGCCCTGGCCTTGGAGATCTGTAGCTGTCAATATACCCCTCTTGGCTCACCATGGACAAAACAGCTCAGTTTAGAGTCCAGTATTCAAGCTGTGCCTGGAAAATGGAATCTGGCCTTGAAGCACACTTCTGTGGATCACTGTTCATGCCTCATTGGTTTGTGTTTATGAGAACTGATGCTGTTCCAAGTATCCACTTGATGATGAGCCATTTAACCAACACATGTGGGGAGCTGAATTTGTCTTAATCTTGCTTATTCTCCCACACAAAAAAGCTTGTATCATGTTAGATCCAATTCTAAATGCTGAAGTAATTCACATGAACAAGAGCAATCATGAAGCACTGAAGAAACAGTCCGCTTCCATTGTTCACTGGCTCACATCTACACAGTCTCCCTGTGGCTATATGAACATATTTGTGCTATGTTGTACTGAGGGTGTTTGGGGATTTTTTTGTTTGCTTGGTTGGTTGGTTTTGGTTTCTTTTAAGATTTTTAAATGGGTTTTTATAATTCATAAACTCCAATACCTTACAGAAAGTAATCATTTCCAACACCCAGAATGAAAAACAAGGTTTGAAATCTCATTGTCTCTCCCTCCCAGAAACAGACTGTTTTCCAGCAAGTCTTAGGTGTTTCCTCTAGGATTTCCCATGGCAAGTTAATATTAATTCTACCTTTTGTTAGAGAGACAATAATTTTACTGCCATTTTTTGTAGTATAAGCTATGATTCATGCACGCTTAATATTTTACATTGATGGGTAATATACACATTCTTATTAGAAATTAGGTTAATCTTTTTAAGTAGCGTGGCTTTGAAAAGTAAATAGGCTAACCTGAATTCTTCTGCCTGTAAGATCCCAGTTTTCAAGATTTCCCACAGATTGACTGCTAATGTCTAAATTAAGGTGTTACATAGGTAAATGGACAGATGTACCTCACAGCAAGGAGTTTAGATCCAGTTTGTGCCAACCTGTTCCATTAACACAGCCACAGCTGAAAAGATATTTTAATTTTCAATCAATATACCTCAGCAGCAAACTCAGCCAACAATCAACTAGAACTCCTTGCCTCATACAGGCTTGCAATTGGTGCAGCTGTATGAGAAGTGTTGCCCATTTTTTTATTCACTACAGAACAGTTCTATTGGATCCAAATACACCCCAATGTGCAAATGGTCAAAAGCTCACCTCTAATCACACGAAGAATCTGTTAATCCTTGAAGAAGCACACAGAGACCAGCTGTACACCGTGTGGAAACTAGACTGTATACCTCAGCCCCCTCTGTCTCGTAATCAGAAAGTTTATCACCGTGATATAGGAAATGGTGTTTAAAATTATGGCTAGCCCACCTGCTAGAGGGACAGAAGCAGGTATAGTAGTAGAAATTAAAGGGGAAACATTACTTCCAGTATGAAACTATTCATCTGAAGTTTTTTTTAAGTTTATTTCTTCTTTGTTCAAAGTTCTCCAAGGCAGAATGTACAGGCTCTCCTCAAGTGAAGAACAATGCTCATAGTTTTGTTGTTTTAAGCAGTAAACTGTCTGCATACAGGTGAAAGCAGCTCAACTGTATCAAGTGTCCAGTCCTGTTTGACATTCAATGGCACGGATTTCTGCATGACCTAAAGAGCAAACAGTAATCAGCTGAGACGACAGCTTCATGCTTGCTTTCATAAAAATACAGGGAAGCCAACTGCAGCAAATATCAAACCTTAAATAGGGGATGTCTCTTCTTAGTTCCCAAAGTCTGCAGTAACAGACTATTAATAGATTAAAAGTGTACTACACATTTTCCCCCCAATGGTAAATTAAAATGCTAGACTTTAAACAGTCCAGTCTTCACTGGATATCGAGTTGTAATATTTGCATGCTTACTGTGCCTACTAAAAACAGAATTAATGATGTCAGGCACAACCATGCACTTGCCTAGGTAAGATTTAAATTTATGTCTCTCTATAGCCAGAAATTAATAGCCTAACATTTGTTTTCCCATGATTCACAGGGATTCAGGAATTGTTATGATGTACTAGGAGGGGCAATTCAAAGACCTAGTAAAATAATGGATTAAGAAAACTCTCAGTACAGCAAGGCTTGAAAACACACTTATCACAACTGTAATTACAAGCCTGAGTGGCCACAGCTGATCCCTAAGCTCAAACACTGCTTACACTCCCTTTCAGTGAGTCTGCATTAAGAAAAAATCTTTACTGTGGCCCTATTAAAGAAACATTTCCTTGTATATGTTTTAAAAGGTTCTACTAGTTTAACCTGTTTATATAGAAAGAGTCAGACCTTGATGTTACAAAATGAGAGCACTAACTACCTCAAAGTCCTCAGGTTGTTCAGATTTTCATAGGTCTCACCACTATCTTTTTGCTGGCTTGTTTCAGGAAGGGAACTGCAAACATATTCACCTGCTATTTGACATCAGCAACTCTCCACTCCCTCTAACTGCTGAGATTACTTTATTCGGGAATGCATACTAGAATTTTCTCCCCTGTAATGTCCTGATCAAACTGTGGATGTCTCAGTGTATTTGGTTTATGATATTGCAAACCAATTGTCAAAGAGGTCAAGCTGCTTACTGTAAAATAAAAGCTTATATTCTCAAGCAGTACCTTTCAAAAACCAGTACTTTCTACGTAACTTTCTTCTAAGCTTGACTGTGATAGCAGTCCAGCTGTTACTTTTTTAAGGCAAGTACTTATTTTTTAATTGGACTAAAAATGATGCCAGTTGAGATAGCCAAGTATGAAAGTATTGTGGACTTAAAAGTTCACATACTGCCAGTTTGGGCATGTTTTATTTCAGGCTCTATCTTTGGTATCAACCATGGAGAAAGAAGAAAAAAAGCAATTAAAATATTAATCTGATTCTGTACACATAGTGGATGGGACAAGAAAACTCACAAACTGTAGTAACAAAACGTCAGACTGGACTTTAACAATAGTATTTTGATAGCAAAGACAATGAAGCTGTGGAGTAAGTTGCCTGGGGAGCTCTCTAGATCTACCCATATCCACTAGATCCCTTTAAGGCGGCTAGACAAGCATGTCAGGAGTCAAGAGACAGTTGACTGTGACTTGGGAGAGCAGATGAACTAGAGAATTGAGTTTCTCATATACAGAATACATTTTCTCTGTCCTCCATATTCTGAAAAAGATACGTACACATACATGTATACATACACATGTACACCTCTACCCATATATATTCTATGCCCCCATTTTAAGAACCATAAAGCTATCTACCCTCTAAATACTGAAACACAGTGCTGAAAAGGACTTTAGTGACCTAATGAATAGTGAACTCACATGGAAGATGCATAAGAGGGAAAGCAAGAGAAAAAGACTACATAAATACACTCCCAATCTATGTTCTGCACAAATGAAACAATTGTTAAGGGAACACCAAGAAAGGTGCAGCTCAAAATCTCTATTGGTTCAATGATTTTGGAATTTTTTGCAAAGCAGGCAAATAAGGTTCAAATCTCTGTTCCTTATCAGGCATGGAAACACAGAAATAGTCACCATTTCCTGAGTTTTGTGGCTGGCATACAAACCCCATTAGGAACCAGGTTCTGTTCACTATTCATCTTTGCTTTTAAATAGAAGGCCTGAAAAATGACATTTTCTTTTCCCCCTTGGCTTGAGTTAGTATTACAAAAATATTTTGAGCTACTCAGAAAATTCTGCACGTTTAGCCACTCAGTCTGTAAGGGGGAAAAAAGTAAAATTACACAACTCAATTTGGCATTTAACATCCCAGGGCAAAGTCACTGTATGTCCACAGGAAGCATTAATAAACCTGGTTGATCTCACTTTATGAAGAGTTGCGATTACCATTTTTCAATAACTGAAGCTATGATACTTCTCATATCTTACAGATTTAAACCAAAATGGCAAAGACTACTTGAATTTAGCTCAAATGCCAGTTTATTGTGAACATGTTCTCTTTTTGTTCCTACATATCATGCCAAAATTCAGGGGTTGGATTTCTCAAAGTGCAGCGCACCAGAGCTCGGTTGAGAGCAAGCAGGAGTAGCCAAGCACATGAGAAAACAAGCCTCTATTTTGGTGCTTAAATGGGAGGTAAATATTCCCGGGGGGGGAAGGCACAAAAGAAGTATGCCTGTTCATTTTCAGAATTATTACATCTTAAGGACTATATGTAGAAATGGTCCCTTTTGCATTTCAGTTACTGAACACGTAAGTAGTATTTAAGAAGTTTCCTCTATGGAATAGAAAACATCACATATAATCCAAGACCCATTACAGCCAATTGAAATACATTAATTCTATTGCAATTTGCATATATGAAATCTGCATGCACACATTACAAAACCTTTCATAGGTTCATAAAATTATTTTTTTTGTAATGAAAAGCATAAAGTCTATTTAAGGCGGAGCCCATAACCTTTCTGCAAATGCAATACCACATATGAAGTTGAAAGACTCAAACTGAAGACAAAGATCTTTGGTTGCTGATACAGGAGGAATTTAGAGGTAGAACAGACATTTATTTTCAAATATAAGGGACCAGCAATAAAAGAAAAAAATGCTGAAATTACTCTGATCTGTTAGAACCCAAAAATGATTGCCATTTGCTGTATTTACCTCAGCAACCTGATGCCTTTCTTATAGGTTATTGATACTCAGCTTCTAAACTGCTACTGAAATACCACTAAGCAGTCGACTCTCATTCAAATACCAACTTGGCTGCCTCTTTCTTGTTTTGAAGATGGACAAAATAATTGTAAATTGCTACGTACCGCAATAGACTAGTAAACTCTAATGTTTCAATTATGAGTGAAAGTGAAGGGATACCTACAAAGGAAACAAAAATCAGTAACTTTTCTAGCCATACAGACACAATGGTTACAATGGAACAACATATAAGCAAACTTTATGAATTGTGTGCTAAATTATCTTCAGGTGTAAGTCTTCCAAGAAAATATACATATCATCAGCTCTTGTTATGCTTAGTTTGATAGAGAAACATGCTACCAACTCATCAGGTAATCACTTCCAATGTACCAAAGTATAGGAAGGTCTAAATACCAACTTACACAATATGTACTAATGCTTGCAATCCCTCTTTCCAGTACCAGATATAATAATGTCATAATTTTTGAAAGACATTTTTACTATACAGGGGCTACTGCTAATATCACTGTGCCAGGCCTTTATACTAGAAACTTCCATAACTTAAGCAGTGGTTCATCCAGTATATGTGCACAAGATTTGCCCAAGGTTAAGTCTTACAATTTTAATAGTTTTTCAGATAAAAATATTCAGATTTTTACTCAAAAACAAGAAATGGTTCTGTTCCCACAGAAACAGTTAATCTAGGCTAATCTGTTTCAGAGGCTACAACCCAACACTACTCAGGCCTAGAAATATTCTAAAACAAACGTAAAAAAATGCACAAACAAGAAAATAAGCGATTTCCCTAAGCATTTCCATAGCTTGCATAAAGACATCAATTACCATAGCTTGTCTTCTAAATTAATGATACACAGTGATGGATTATTCATGCAAGTCGGCCAGCTGAACATTATACTTTGACTCTGGAGAGAAAGTATAGCATATCTTAATTAACTATATTTTGTGTAAGCCAAAAGACAGAAAAAATTTATTTCCCAAGTCAACCAGGTAAAATGTAAGAAAATAAAACTAGTGGCAATTTAAATATGAAAAAGTCTTCAGTAGTCTCCATAATCCATATTTAAAGGGAACTAGCAAGAGCAGGTTGCCTCAAGTGAACTCTGTAAAGCAGTTCCAAATTGCTGTTTTGTTGAACGAAGTGACTTCAGATCTACTCCATTCAAGCGTGGAAAAGATGGAAATTTAATATTAATACGCCATTTCCTGTCTATGCACAGCCTTGCAAGACTTCAGTGATGGCACAATTTCTTGTTTCAAAAGGATATCAAGTATTTTCACAGTCTTGATTGAAATTCAACTCAACATTGAATTTTTCTATGAGTGAGCAATACATTATCTCAAATATTTTCCAAATAAATGATGTATTCTAATGGCCTCCTTGAACGTACATAATATTTATGTGTTGTGTAAGTCTATTTATGATACTTGTTACTTTGATCAGGACAATGCAAAATGCCTCTACAATTCAAACAATATCTCAGATTTGCAATTGTTGGCTTTCAAAGCATTATTCCATCATTGCATTGAAAGATTTACAAAATAAAAACAGGAAGTCTATGATAAATGTTACCATTTATTCTTAGAGTAATTAATATGAATGATTTAGTATCTCTAAAAATCTATACCAAGCTGCTCTAGGATAGCAAAGACCACCATGTCTGATGAATTACATGACCACCTAGTTGCTTACATGACTTCTATTATACAACACATTAAGGTTGTTAAAAGTATTAATCACATTCAAATAAACCTTTACCTTTTAACGAACTAACACCCACATGCCTCACACGCATTACTGGATTTTATTTTATGAGTAGGAGTCGTCTCTTTTTGTTTAATGGTGGAGAAATGCAGGTCAAGTATAGATTAAATTACTTGTCTATACCAAATAATCTAAAAAACCAGTATTTTTTTCTTCTTCCTTTAAAACTATCCTGTCCATTAGCATTACCTTCTCTGAGCTTCCAGAACAATCCTAGAGCCTTTGAAAGCAAAAAATTAATTTTGTCCTTGCTCTCTCAGTGCTTCAGCAATATTGCTGAGGATTCTTCTAAAGCCCTACAATTCTTAAGGAATAACTCAAAGACAGGATACTTACATAGAT
Organism: Falco cherrug; assembly: GCF_023634085.1. NCBI lineage: Eukaryota > Metazoa > Chordata > Aves > Falconiformes > Falconidae > Falco > Falco cherrug. Next base: position 29,310,508 of record NC_073707.1, read on the forward strand.
AAGGATTAGCAAAGAATGGTGAATATAAATTCAATTAGTCTCTACCAATACCAAAATGACAAATAGTGGGAACACACTATCATACAGCTGCTTCCATAGGACTTTCACTACAAGTAAAGATGATAGAGCTAGGTATTAGACCTAGCTCCTTGTAACAATTTTAAATGCAGATTTGAACTTACGTTGCTTTCCTCCCAAATACAAGATATCCTAGCGTCCTTGTACAGAAATATGCTACCTTCATTTCAAGGTTTTATTTTCACAGTGACTGAGTAAAAGCTTGTCCTCTTGAAGCTAAAAGGTATTTTGCTGTCACTTCATATATGAAGACCTACTATCACTTGTGGCAATTCACAAGTGTACTGTGTTTTAATATTGTATGTACATGCTCCTCCCACACATTTGTATCGAAAAATCACCAGTGGCATTTTTTTGCTTCATGCATATCATCCCCTCAAAACAAATCCACTTACAGTCAATTTGTTTCTTACTCACTTTCATGGGTATCTTCTCTATATGCCCTGCTGCTCCATATCCCCCGTAATTAGAGATTTCTTCTTGCTTGTTTTTCTCATGTTTGGTTTTCTTGGTATCTCCTCGTAGATCTAATGCCCTGCTTTCTTTAGTATTTCAGCACACACATGGTAGGGAGCGCAGATGGAAGCTGCCACCTACAGATGACGCCAAGTAGCTTCTGTGCAGGTGGAGACTCCAAAAGCTCTGAAATCCACAGAGGCTTCTGTGCTACTGTGACATTTTCTATGCCTCAGAGATGCTGGGGAGGACTAATCAAAGGCTCTCTCCTACAAACTGAGAATAAGCACAGTTGTTGCATGCAGCGACTACACAGGTGACAGTGAATTGAGGAGCTGCATTCAGGCACTCATGACATTCAGAACCTATCCCCAGTAAGAAGAATGAGAACGCTCAGAGCTACAAAGCACCACAAACACTGTTTCAGGCTGCTTAGTCCTATAAGGCTTCTTCCTTCTATGAAGGATGTTACTTCATGTCTTGCTGAATTCCTATTTCCTATTTAGAGATGCTCTTTACACACCTGACTCACTCAGGTTTGTCACATGAGGGGCAGGGGTAGATGTGGGAAGACGTTATTCATTAGCCATTCCCTTGTCTCTGGCTTAAATAAAAAAAAACAACAAACAAACCACCAAAAACTTTAAAAAACCAAACCACTTCTGGACAGGTTCACATGGGGGTGGGATATTTCACAGACTACTGTTTTCTGTTTGAACCAGTATAAATAAAACTACTCCTGCTTACTCTGAAAAGAAAGCCACATCTAGTACATCTCACAGTTCTGCTTCCTTGCAGCAGCATGTTCAGATGGCAGAATTAAGGAGTTGGACAATGCTGCTTGGAGATTAAAAGAAGCAAAGATCTACAGGCACACACTGCAGGAGCAAAAGCACCATGGGCATAGCAGGGGAAACGCTACAGCACGTAGAGGGAGATCTGGACGGTTGGTTAAGCCTGAGCACTGAAGGAGACTGATAAAAACAGACAAGCAGATGAAGAGGAAAGGCCCAATTCTGATGCAGAGGAGTGATGAAAGGCAAAGGCAAAACATCCCTTCCAGACCTTAACTACTATCAGTTATGGACAACACATAATCTCTGTCTGCAATACTTAGATCAACATTGCTGCAGGATGAAAATGAGATCATAGCAACCAAAAACCAAAACAGTGTTGAATTAAAAGGGTTCAGCTCCACATCTATGTTTATAATGCAAGTGCTAGATGGTTGCTCTTTTCAACACCTTGCCTTACTTCTCTTAAGAGATTCTCAAACACTGCTGCTCTCTTCTTCCCAGACCTCCACTGATAACTTCCTTAGATAAAAGAACAGACATGTTTGTGAATTCTGTGACTGAACTAATCACAGCCAGAGTTACAGGACAAGAAAAAAAGAAAAAGGATGGTCCATAGCACATGCAGTCGTGAAACAAGACCTTCTTTTTCATGCTGGACCATGAAGGTGTAGCAGGGACATTAAGGATCAAACTGAAAGTCTATTCTGTCCTCTTCAGCTCAAACATCAGCTTTACAAAATAAACGTTCAGGTAATATTTGGCAAGTGCGGAGTCAGCTTTGAGGTGGTGTGGGGTTTTTTTTAACAACAAAAACACCTGCTGCCTGTAATGTTACTGTGAATAAACAATGTTACTTTAATAAAGATGTTTTTATTCACCATATGTAAGCACACATGCTTTTTAAGACAGAGCAGGATTACTACAGGGTTTTAAAGGTCCATATCCAGTTTAATAAGAGAATAGTTTATTCCTCTTTAGTACTTGTAAGAATCATTAGACATCTTTCAACTCCCAGTAATTACTTTGGTTTTGGCAGACATTACCGTTTCCTCCTCCTGCTTTTTTGAATAAATCTGAAATTAACAAGTCAATAAACTGACATATTTACAGTAAAAATAACTTGGCTTCCCTCTCTTCTTCCTCCCACTTCTCATTTTTCTTTGCAGATGAAAAGGTTATCGTTCACCTACAGGCTTTACATATACTCACAGCAATTTGGGTAGGCACCTCCACACCTTTCCTTTAGATCAACAGGATCTCAAGTTGAAGACCTGGTCTACACTAAGTTGTGTTGTCTTAGGTTTCGATTAATAGCTTAAAACAGTTTCTTTTGAAAAAAAAAAACCACAAAAAAAAAACCAATCAAGAAAACATGAGTTGCTCCAGTGAATTCAAATGGCTACAGGAAGTACACTATCATTAAATGCTCCAAGAACTGCTGTAATTTAAATGGGGGGGGAAAAGCATTTGAAAAGAGCAGTCTCAGTGTACCAATTAAAAAAGATGTCTTAAATCCTTAAACCTATTCTCTTTGTAACTACAAATTACATAACTGAGATGTATGGGGAAACTGGGGCAGTGAACATCACCTCAGACAGAAACATTAACTGAAAAATGACGTTTTGCTATACTGTCAAGGAAGGAGGCAATCCCCAGTGGCTAAGTGATCATGAGGAGTTCAGACAGGCTGTCTTTGGCAAAGTACCCATGCTCCTAACATTGCCTTGACATGACAAGGTCAGTTAAAAAAAAAGTCACATTAAAGAATAGATGTCCAAGTTCTCCAGCTTACTCCAAACTTCTGCAGGAGAATCAAGGGCTGGGAAGGCGTCGCTGCTCAAAAAGTAGCAGATGCAAAATGCAACTAGAGAGTAAGCATTTGGACTTATTATCTTATTGCAAGGGCAATTAAAGCATTCGCTTTCCTGTGGTGTCTGAGCAAAATTCTCAGAATTCAGTCAGAATTCAAAAAGCAAAACAAAACCAAAGGCTAAATATGTTGCTCAAAAGAGTTAGAAAGGAAACAACAGTTCTCTCTTCAAACAAGGAAATCCCCAAACCCACTGCACACACAGACACATGGATGACAAAAATAGATGAAAACAGAAGAGCACAGGAACCGAAGTTTCCCTGAGGTTTGGAAGAGATCATTCCTAGCTAACAAGTGCTTGGTTTTGTGTATTTAAGAAATTCCACTGCAGACATGGTACCGTCTCAGCTACAATTCTGACAGAACTGATCTTTCTAAAAGCAGCCAATTGTGCATTAGCTCCATCAAATCATCACAGCATTAGATTTGTAGACATATACAGCAGCGTGGAAATAGTTTACATTATTAAATAATTATTTGGTTAGGCATAACTGTAATAGTTCAAGATTGCAGGGCTGAAGTACACAAACAAGTGGAAAGGTATTTTCTGATTAACAGGCTAGCTATTTGGTTAAAACCGAGTACAACCACATAATTTTAATTCTCTTCTTCTAGACGGTATATTACTTGTCATTATTGATTCTTCCTGAAGGAATAGTGTCAAGTCTGAAAAAGTATTTCTCAAGATTTATCATAATATTTAAACACTCAACTAAACCAAAAATCCTTTACAACCCAGAAGGTCAAACCTTATTAATCCCAAAACCAGACACATATTTAACTCATTAGCTTGTATCAATAAGAAATTTTCTCATAGCTACAGCTGCTTTGCAATGACCCTAAAGACCAAAAAAAGGATGCGGATAACTCACACAGCTTTTATCACATTAGCCACAGTCTGCAGTTTTCATAATCACTAGCTTTGAAGTATATTAAACAAAGCAGAACGTGACCTTACAGTTGATATTTTAATCATACCACATAAGAACAATTCTTTATCATACACACATTATTAAGGCCACCAAACGAGATGCCACTCGGAACTACTCTAAACACAAACAGGCAGAACAGAACGCTACTGCTACACAGACAGGCCAAGTTAAGCAGTGGCTGCACTACCAGGAAGGTTCATGCTTTGAAATGCAGAGTCACTAGACCACTTCCAGCACCTACCTCCGATCTTGGCTTGGCTGAGGGATCAACTGGAAGTGGAATGTGTGCATGTGAGACTAATGGAAAACAAAATTGAAGCTTTTAATTTTAAAGTAATGCTACGCAGTGTCGCATTACTTAATAGCAAAATGCAGATTATCTTGTCTACATTTAAATTTAGTACAATATGTGGTTATCTTTTTAGAAACAGAATTTGTGGGAGGCAAAGTGAAAAAAGACGACATGGTATTCTTTCACTGAAGTCAGGAAATTGAAAATATTTCATATAGGAATTAATCAACTTAAATTCTCACAGTACTGTATTGTTAGAGACCTTCTCCAACATAAATCCCCCTTCCAATGACCGTACTAAGGTATTTACGCTACAAAACCCCCACCATATTCCTAATGTGATTGACACACTTCACTTCCACCTGCACTTGGTAATTTAAAGCAGTCAAAACGGCAGGGATGTAAAATAAGTCCAAAGCTTTACATTTGTTATTGAATTGTGGGATTATTATTTGTCTGAAAGTGGCTAGCTTCATTATCTCCAGAAGTTTAAAGAACATGTCTTGTTCTGTCAAGTCAATAATTCAAAATTCAGAAAGTATTTCCTTTCCTCCTGCAGGAACGCATATTGCATTATTTCTCCCCACTCCCAAGTTCCACTAACCTTTTATCATCCAGTTCACAAGACTAGCAGTGCTTGAAAGACATGAATTAAATGCAAGAATTTAAGAGATATTTCCAAATTTCACTACTCTGCTCTTTCAAGTATTTGCGCAAAAATACAAAGCTATCGCTAATCATAGTTGACTATATAGACGTCTTTCCCTACCATGTGCCCATTATACCGACCTGTAACCAGAGATACTGACTGTACCAGAGATAGTGCAAGAGTATATAAAATAAACTAGACATTAATTTTTGAAGACTTGTTTACATGCCAGAAAAATTAAGATGAGGACAACCTAAAGACTGAGCATAGGACAGACGTACATAACTCATATTTGACCTAGGCTTTACAAAGACAAGAATAATATATTGCCTACATGGATTGTCAGAAAGTATTTTTAAATGTATTCAGCTACACCAAAAATGTGTCTTTATGGATGATGAATTGAAAAGGACTTTAAAGAGCCAAGAGTAGTTAGATCTTGATATGATTAATCCTAAGCACTAACCCCTCGCCACTGTTAGTTTTGTGAGATTAGGAGTTGAATTAAATTACACATAAACACAGCATTTACATCTACAGAATAAATTTCAGAAGAGTTACTCCAACAATGTAGTGTTCCTAGAATTCTGCTAGACTATGCATGAATATATACACATTCTTCCATCTGAGAGGATGGGATGAGAAAAGGTCAAAAGACCCAAGTCTTAAAACATACACAAAAACACACCGCATCAGCAGGCTCCCACAGTAAGCAAGTCACTTAGCAACTCAAAGGTGCATTAATCCCAAACCATTTTTGGAATCAATTTGAGCCGGCAGTGCCGTAGCTAAAGCGTTCAGTAGGCTAACATACACACAGCATATTGTGTGGTTTCAACAATGAATATGAAAGTAGATGAGCAACAGCTTCATGAATATTTTCACATACATGTGAACAAATCATTTGCTGAAAATGGTAGATGGAGAGACAAAGTCAAAGCAAATTTAAAAACCCAAACTCAGTCTCAAACTGAACTTGAGAATGTGAACATAGAGCATAGGAAGTCTGGTAAAGATATATTTTGGAACTCATGACTACATTTAATAGCAAACTTAACACCGCCACAAGCCTTCACCTTGTATTACCTCTTAAATTGCCCTGTGTAATTCTGTAGACAACCCATACCTTAAAGAAAAAGCCATTAACTGTTCCTCCATCCTACCTCAGCAACTGTTCCTCATTACACTCAACAAACCCACAACTGTTATGAAAAACACAATAGATGTAAATTTAAAAAGTATGAATCTGGTCCAAGACCCCACTGATTTGGAAAAAAAAAAAAGTAATAAAAAAGAAGACAGAATTTGGAATAGTATTACAGAATTTATGGAGGTAGATAATATACTTTATTTTAAGTTTTAGCACCTGTAGGACTGTGGCTTTCTAGCTTAACTTTAAAATGTACCGATTTCACAGAAAGGATAAAATTCAACAGACATGCATTTGACTTAATGTATGTTATGAGATTTTGGTAAATGTCTCTCACCTAAGCAGAATAGCATCATTTTCTATTAGACTGAACTACTGATCACATTAAAAACGATGAGACAAGAATTGAGGAATCAGAGATTGCAGGTGATTAATATTAGACAATTCGTACACACTATTCTAGTTTTAAGTAGCCCTGTAATACCAAGATCCATGGAGTATTTGATATGTGAGAGATCATACAAAGACCCAATTAAAACAAAGTGGCAGGGGGAGGAGAAAATTCAGTACACGTAATAAAGTATAATAATCCAGATACTTTTTTTCTTTTTTTTTTTTTTCTACGTAGTGCTCTTGCTCACCTACGTGAAGGCGAGGGGGACTGGTTACATGCACATGATCTGCCTGCTCCCACAGACATCACAGTCTTCCCACTTTGCCGTCTCAGTGCTGCGAGAAGTTACAGCCAGCGTTTGACAAGTTTAATACCCTAGCTGTTCATTCACACGTTCGCATCGGAATTCATGTGTCTCATTAACATTAGGTAATAGGCAGCAGTATTTAAAAAAAAAAAAAGCGACTTTTAATACTGATGCATCAGGCACGCAGACACAAACCCAGAACTGAGTTAACATTTTAACAATTGAGCTCATTTTAAATTTAACTTAAAACTTTAAATCTTCAGGCTTACCAGGACAATTACCTCGACATAATACACAAGTTTACTTAATTGTTTGAACAGCCGAAAGAGGGAACACCCGGCACACACGTACGGTCTGCGGCGCAGGGAGGGAGCTGACAGCACGGAGCGTGCCACACGCCAGGGAAGCCCCTCAGAACCGCGCTCCGGGCGGGCAGCGACCCCAAAGGGCACGCAGACCCTCACGACACCGCCTGCTTCGGCACGGACGGGTTTTGAAGAAGTCCCGCCGCAACACTTACCACAGCCCAAGTTGACAACAAAGTGCTGGTGCCGAGCGCCGAGGCTGGCGAGCGGGGCTGCGGCTCCTCAGGGGCGGGAGCGGTTTCCCGCCCACCGCCGCCGGCGGACAGCGCAGGCAGGCGGGAGACAAAGGGCGACCCAGCACCCGCGGGGTGCCGGGCTGGTTTCTCCCCCTTCCCAAGTTCTCCCACCGCCGGGGAAGCACCTCCGTGCCCACACGCCTCCTCTCCCCGCCGCAGCGGGCGGCGCGGCGGGCGCAGCCTCCCTCCCCTCAGGCGCTAACGGAACGCCGCGGCGGCACCTTCCCGCTCGGCGCCAGCCCGGGCCGTAGCGGCGCTCCCACCGGCGGCCCCTGGAGTGGCCAGGCGTTGCTCCGCTACCGACACCCGGACACGCGTGCACAGCCACAGAAAGCTTCACTCAGTTGAAGAAATAAACTAGAGCCACCGCCCACGCACACACCGCCAGCAGCGAAGGGACAGCGCACTCACCGGCCCGCCGCCGCCGCCGCCACACCCCCACCCGCCGCCCGCCGCCGAACACACAGCTCCGCGCTCCGCCGCGGCTGTGCTCCCCCCGCCGCCACCGCCGGGGTAGTCTCACCGCCCCGCCCCGCGGAGGCCCCGCCCACACCCCGCCAGCTGCGCGCTCCGATTGGGCGCTCCTGTCTCAATCTCCCCCCCCTTACCCGCCCAGCTCCGCGCTCCGATTGGGTGTTCCCGCCTCCCTCTGCCCTCCCCTTCCCGCCCGGTTCCGCCCCCGGCCCTGCGCCGCGCGGCATTGTGGGGCTCGTGGTCGCGGCGGGTGGACTACGAGCCCCAGGGGCCCGCGCGGCCGCCGGGCAGTTCCGGACAACGCCTGGTGTGTGGTAACAGCAGCGGACGCTTCCTCCTTGCAGGCGCTTCCGGCGCGGCGGCGAAGCCCACTCGAGAGCTCCGAGGGCTCCGTGGGGCGGGGGGAGGTGAGGTGCCACGCCGCGCCTGCCCGCTGCCTTCCTGTCGTGGCGTGTGGCCGCGGGGAAGCGAGCGCGCCGGGAGGGCGGGGGGTTCCGCCGGGGTGCGGGCGTAGGGCCTGGCTCGCCCTTCGGGGCTGTGCCGCGCCGGGAGCGGGGAGCTCTTCCCAGTGTCTGGGCCTGCCTGAGGGGCGGCGGTGGGGGCGGGCAGGACGAGCGGGGGCCGCCGGTAGGTGCTGCCGCAGGTGAGCGCGGCCTTGGGCCTGGCCGTGCGGAGCAGGCGGGGGATGCCCCTTCCCTCCCTGCCCGGGGGAGGGTCCGGCGCTGCCGGGTGGTTGACCTGATGTCTCTCACCCTGGGGCGGGGGTGCAGTGGGGTGAGGGCTCCTCCCCGTCCTTCTCCCCGTCCTCCCCGCAGCCCTCCGGCGCCGCGGGTGCCTTGGGGCCTTCCCCGCCTCGGGGCGGGGGCAGCGGAGGGGCTGCCCGGTCGGAGGCCGCTGGGCCCGGGCCGCCCCGCGGTGCCCGGCGAGCCCCGGGAGGGCAGCGGGGGCACGGCCGGGCCCGGCGGTGCAGGCCCGGATGTGCATTATTTTTAGCTCGTCCTAAGGCCGGAGCGGAGCGCTATCAGGTGGCGCCGGTGGGCGCCGGCGGTGCGGTCAGTGCCGCTTCAGGTCTGCGGGAGGCGTCCCGGCTCCTGCCCGCTGCCGGCTCCTGCCGGCTCCTGTCCGCTCCGCAGCCGGAGGGCGGGCAGGGAGAGCAGCCGCCCCGCCGGGCTGTGCTCCTCCTGGTGACGGACCAGTCTGGGGGACGTTTGGTGCCTGGGTCACCCATTAGGTTGTTGGTGTAACTGGTGAGTGGGGCTGGTTGTCTGCTGGGGCACAGATGTATGGCTGAAACCCGGGACCAGTTCCTGTTACCAGAGGAACTAATTGCTCTCTGGTATCTGTTTGCTTGTTGGGATGTGTTTGGATGTTTGAAACTGTGTCTTACCTGTTAGCGTTTGATAGAGTAACAGCTCTACTTTCATATTCCCAAAGAGGAAAAAAAAAAAAGAAACGGGGATATGTTGTTGTGATCATACATGCTAAGAACCGTGACCTGTTTCAGTTATATTTTAATGTTGCTACCCAGTGAAATTGGAGCACCATCCGCGAGGCTGTAGTTTCTCATGTTGTAGGCAGACACAAAAGCCAGACTAAATCCATTTTGGAGTTCAGCATTGCAAAAGAACATGAACTAATTGTAAGCCCGACTTCAGAGTAGACTTGGATTTTGTTTTTTTAAGTTGTCTTTCTAAAAATAGACATCGTGGGTATTGCAAGTTCATCTGATTTCGGAATTAGTCATACGAATTGCTCTTACAATAATAAAACACATAAGCAGTTATGCTTTGTCAGAGTGAGCTGAACCGTAAGTGACTATTATATGTGTGTGGAGATGTTTGAAAATTGCATCTCTCTACCCTAGCAGGAGGCATTTAAACATACTTTAAACACTTCGATGCTGTTCTCTGGTGACATTCCTTTTATTGAGTCTTCAGTGAAACTGCTGGCTGTAAGAGTAAAATACGGGATCAGTGCAGTAGAGTGCCTTTTTAGAGCTTCTTGTTATCAACAGTTGATCTGTATGCCCATTCCAATGAATTCAGCCATACCGTCATGAAGTCATGTCAGTTTTTAAAAGATGAAAAGTAGCTCTGTATCTGAAGCGCAAAGCCTTTAAGCTTTGTACCATACAGTCAAAGTTACACAATGGGAGGTAATTGCAATCTGTAATTGAAATACAGCGGTGGCAGGTAAGTTACCGTCTGACATGGAGGTGTGGGTTTTTTTGATTACTTCCAAGTGACCCTTAATAAGAAGTAGATGGTTAACGTACTATGCATGGGGTATATGTATAGTTAAAAAGCGAACTTGGCAATTTTATTTTTCTTCTTCTGTAAGATTTGCAACTGCAGTTAGTAAATTACCTAAACTCCCACCTCCCATGCACATTGTCCTTAGAAATAGAAGCCAAGCTTTTTGCCTCTGAATTTGGAATAGAATTCATGTTGCTACTTCCCTTCCCCCACTCTTTTTTTCCTGAACTTAAATTAGTTTTTCTGGTAACTCAGGAGTCTTGGATCAGGTTAAAGGTTAAGACCTCGTCTTGAATCCTCACTGCAAAAAGTGGAGCAGACCTTCATGGCAGCAAGGATAGTCTTTTCTAGCAGGAATAGAGCTGTAATTTTTGCTGGAAGCCAACCACTGAAATAATCATTTTGGAGGCTTTGTTTCTCTTTAGTATTTTTCTAAAAAAGAGGATTAATATCTGTGTGCTTAAGGTTTTGCAGATCTAAGGTGAATGGAGCCTGGAGAAGGGAATAAAGACAACAGCGCATAGGTAGATCTACTGGTGGCACAGCTGAAGAATAATTGAGATTGTGCCAATTATATCTAATGTTACTGTTATTTTAAAAACTTTTAAAAAAATCATAATCATTAGATACAGCTCTGTTCTCTTTAAACACTGTTTCAAGAGATGGTGTTAAAAACCTTTATTTCATGGATACCTTGCTTGTTTTTGCACTGTCCAATGAGCAGATGTGGTTTTGGGGCACATAACTGCACTCTGTAGTCACTGCAATGGTTATGTTCTTACCAAGTAGCTCTGCAGTTCTGCCACTTAATTTTAGCACATGACCAAAACTGTCAGTAAATGGTACAGGTTAGAGAAAGCAAATTATCACTGTAGGTACTGATAAAACTAATTGTATATTTTAGGGAGTGCAGTGTTTTTTGCTGCTTACCCTTTTTGGCTTACAGGAAGTTTACCGTAGGTTTTCTTCTGCTAAAGTTCAACTGAATGATGTAAAATGTTATTGGATAGATACGAAGGAATGGGTCTATCAAAGAATCCTTCCAAATATATTTCTCCTGTAAAATGTACCAGTTCTCACAGTGTTAGCTGAATAGCTGGGGTAATATTTTAGTGCTGGAGCCTAAAGCTTAGAATGTAAGATTTATACTGACAGTGAAAGCATATACTCCGTGTTAGTACATCTCTTGGAATACAGCTTGGTGCACTTCATGGCTTAACAATGAGCAGCCAGGATTGCATTAACTGGCATCTTAGCATAGTTTTCAGATTTAGATTCTCTTCAAATTCCCTAAATCATTCTGTATACTCTCTCTGATGGTTGATTTTATCTGTTGTAGCATGATTCTAATTGCACATACACAGGTTTGAATCTGTGGGATCACTGTAACCAAAAAAAAGATCAGACTTCCATGCAGATTAATATTTGGCAGTATCCTCCTAGCTTCTTCTTGTCTTTCCTCCTCAGACCAATTAACAAGTTTGCCAAGTAGAGTAACACCTTGGTTTTTTGCATCTTACAGCATTTTGCCAGGATTTTCTGAACAATGTGACTACATTTGGCTGTTCTGATAGGTCACCTTCCCATGGAATTTTATTCCTTTTTTTTTTTTTTTTGAGTAAGTTAAAAAAAACAATTAGCAGATGAAACTAGGGTAAACTTGTCTCAAGACTCTCTTGAGATTGTAGTGGACTGAAGTTAAGGTTTTAGAAGACGGCGTTATCATAAAGCTTGGCAGCTATGCAGATGTCTGCTTTTGGTCACATACCAAAAGAACTAGTGAAAGCTCCTAGATGCTGCAGGATAATGTGCATTAAACTTTGGCTTTAGTAAAGCCATTTTGAAGGCTAGTGGACTTTCTAATAATTGATTTAAATAGTTAGGACAGAAACTTCCGTTTTCATGGGGATTTGGTCCATAATCAGGATCGAGACCCTTCTTCAAAGGTAGTTTTATGTGATTTAGTGCAGCTATGACAAACTATCTTTCTGTAATGCAAATAAATGTGGGGTTTTTTTTTGAAGATTTTTATCCATGCTATTTAACACTAGCAAAGATTGCAGTGCATCTAAGTTGCATCCGAAAGATGTGAAGGAGATCCCTAGCTGCAAAGACAAATAGCGTGGCAATGTTAGCAGCCAGATACTTGCATGACAGCCTTATGCTACCTGATATATCTGCTGGAAAATGGGAAGATTTCTTGACTAGTGAACAACCAGTGTGATATATTGAATATATTTCTTTTCATATGTTGGCAACAACAGTATTTGATGTTCTCAAGTATTTCTTCATCTGTATTTAAATCTCTCTCTTGTCTTCAGTCACAACACTTGTATCCTCTGTGTTAATACAAATCCAAGGGTTTGTGTTTTGTATGAAGGGTGTCAGTGTGTGGTAAAGCGGTAATAGATGGTGTAAATTGTTTTTATATGGGGGTTTAACAGTACCATGGATTAATAACGATAGCTTATGGCTCTTCAGGAAAAAATGAGTTCTTCATGATAGTCCATAGTGTAATAGGTTTTCATCATAATAAAAATCCATCACTTGAGTTAGTATTTCCTTTTCTTTGAGGATACTGCTAACCCATAAAAACCAAGTAATTGTCTGTAATGGTTATTTTGTCCTTTTTTGCCCTTCTTCCTACGTTCAAAAATCTTTTGGGCAGACTAGATTCTAATGTTCAATGACCTGATATAACTTTAAAAAACTTGCTCTGTCGAGAATACAGTACTCCAGATAAAAACTTCCAGTAGATTAAACTCTAAATCCTGTCTTCAGTGGTGCTTGCTATTGTAGTATCTTGCATGAGTATATATTTTTACTGAACTTGCAGAAAGAGAGAATTAAACAGTAAAACAAACAGCTCTGCATCCACTCTGCCCCTTACATGCCAGAGTAGTTAGTGCAGGGAATATGCATGTATAATAAATGGGACAGCTTGTAGTTGCAGTTGAGTGAAAACTTGTTCAGACAAGTTTCTTCCCCCCATGTGAGTAGACCTTGTGTGAATTTATGTAACTCTGAAACAAGTTCTTTAAAGATATTCAGCTTTTCGAGGAATGATGAATATTCACTTGTATTCTTCTATGTTCTTGACAGCCATAAAATATCTACTGGTAGGTGATAAAAATGTGAGAGTCCTGATTGTTACAATTCCATCCATGTGGATGTATCTCATCTATACAGGCCCCTTTCTAAAGGTAATCCTGTTCTGTGACTATAGGAATCTGCTCATGTATGTCATGTTAAAGGGGTGGAACAGTAAGAGAAGCACAGCTGAGATTTTGCAATAAGTAGTTCCTGTTAGAATACTTACATATTTTTCTTCAAATCAGGTGTTAACTGTTGGCTGTTTCTGTAGTGTGACCAGTTCTTCTCACTTTTGGGTATATTCATGCTGCCTAATTGCATGTTCAGATGAATGTGTGTGATATTTGTAGTCATCCAAGTTCTTTGTGCTTACTGTAATCAATAACAACTTTCACTTCTATAATTATAGCAAAACTACTATATACCTGCCCTGGGCAAAAACCTTCTATTTAAACAGCCTGAAGATTTTTAGCCAGTGCAGAGCATAATGAGGAATATAGCCTGAAGAAATATCTTGGCATTTTTTAACCTGTTCAAGCTATTGGGAAGTGATATTAATTACTATAGTAGCTTTTGCTGTTTCTTAAAAAATTCACTTTTTTCACTTCTTAGTAAATATCCATAAAGTCATTAAGTAAACGTATAAATGCCTGATGTTTGAAACTTGTTAGGAGGAAAAAAACTCCTCTAGTGCATGACATACTCCAAGCAAATCTAAAAATTTAAACTGTTAACCTTTTTGTGTGCCTTTATTCCTAACGTGGACTTTAGGTCTCTAAAACTCAATTATGTTATATAAAATATTTTAAAAGGATATTACAGACAGAAGATATAGCAGGCTGTAACAAGGATTTCTTATGAACTGTAGGGTGACTTTTTTTTCTTTTCCACATTATTTCTGGGTCTGAGCAATGATCACTCTATGTTGGATATGATGAGTTGGACTGGGTGGAGAACTTCCAAAACCTACGTTCAGTTACTGGAACAATAATTTTTCCATTGAGTTAACATAGCTGTTGACACACCCTGAGTGGAAACATGACTTAAGACTTTTGCTTATGTAAAACCAAAGATGTGGTATTTGGAATTCAGATGGGTAGAAAGTAGGCACTGATCTCCAGCAGAATCACAGCTTGATATGTATGCAAAAATATGGAGTATTTATAGGTAGTCTTAATGTTAGTTGCCATAATGCATCTGTATGGGTTTTCGGTTTACAGCACGTAATGCTTCTCAAGCTTTTTCTGTATGTGAGTTGTCAGGAATCACACTGCTGCTTACGAGCAGTGGCAAGATTTTTGTAATACATAGCAAATAAAATCACTTCTTTCGGGAAAAATCATTCCGTAAGAACTTGAAGTAAAACATTTTTGGAACAACCTTACTCCTTAAAGTATCTGTTCACTTAATAGATTTCAGTTCAGGTTTTGAAGTTACGTGAAGTAGTCATTCCATATTTACTTAATTCATGTCGTAAGTAATTCCTAGTTTCTAGGCAGTAACAAACTAATGGTGTTTTGTGCCTTTTCATTTTTAGAACCTGTCAGTCATGAGCATTCATAATTATGTGTTTGTGCTTTTGTTTTTTTTCCTCACGCAACCTAAGGACAATATATTTTTCAAGTTCAAGTGTTCTTGCACAACGAGGAAAAAGAAGAAACATTTCAGTGAATGAGGAGTTTTTTGCTTCGATAGTGTTTTCTTAGGGAAGTGGGTCTTTGAATGAGGATGACAATGGAAGAGATGAAGAATGAAGCAGAGACCACTTCTATGGTTTCCATGCCTCTCTATGCTGTTATGTACCCTGTCTTTAACGAGGTAGGCTACATTTTGCTTTGGAGTAATAATCCCCTTTACATGGGGAAATATGTTCATAGTAACAGGTTGCTCATCTTGACTGAGAAAGCTTTGTGTCTAACACCATCTTGTTTCTATGCTTTGTTTTACCGTTCTTTCCATGAATACAATTTCATGCTTATCAAAGGTTGCTAGTTGTCTTGGCCCTGATTCTTTTTCTTACCTTTTACAGAAGATTTTAACAAAAACTGTTAGGCCTGGCATTCTGTGGCAGGAAGTAATGTACAGTTGAACGTGTGCCTGTCAGCTCCATACATTTTAATTTTACTGCTAATGATTATCATTCAATAGGATATGTGTTTTTCTGCAAGTGTTAGACATTGTCAAGGAGTTCTCAAAAGCTTGTCAGATTTCTGCTGTAGGCTGGATAAAGGCAAAATAACTCCAGTGACATGTTTGATTTTTATGTTTTTATTTTGGGAGGAAGTGTTTCCTTGGGGGTTAAACTTCATAGTATCTCTCCTTCAAACAGACCAGTAGCTTAAATGCTTTTGTCAACTCCCTTTTTCATTATGCTCTATAAGGCAAGGCATGAGTACTTGACTTGTTCTGTTCTGATAACATTAGAATTGCTAATAATTATAAACTTTTGTTGCAGCTAGAAAGAGTAAATCTATCTGCAGCTCAGACACTGAGAGCAGCTTTTATTAAGGTGAGAAGTAACTTGTATTGAAGAATGATTGTTTGTAAGGCAAACCCTAAACGATGAAGCTAAAAATTCAGCTGTCTTGTTTCCTTGTATCTTTGTGTTTGAAAACTGCATCCTTGATCCAGGAGTCTAAAAATTAAGTGGAGAATTGCATGGACTGTAAGTTTGAGATGTCTGCAAATGTTATGAGTAGAAATCTGAATGATACGAGTAAACTGAGCAATTTTAAACAGACAGAATCTTGCCTATGTAGTACATACAAAAGCTTAAATCTGGAATCAGTCAGTGAAGGTAGTAAGTTAATAAACTTAGTCTAAGTGTGACAAGATTATGTAGAAAAGGTGTTCATGAGAAGTAGGCATGTAGCAGACTTTGAGCATGGTTTACAAAGTGAATGGTAATGGGATTTCTTTTGTGGATAAGTTCAATGTTTGTATTTGCATCCAGAAGTAAATGGAAAAAAGATTCTTCTAACTTTTCTATACATTCTTAAAGAATGACGATACAGATATTCCTTTTATTGCTTTATTGAAGTGGTGATCTTTTGAAATACTTTAAATGAAAAAAATTGTAGACATGACATATCTTAACATGTGAACTATGCAACTGAGCAATACTTCCTTGTTTCTACACATAGATTGAAGTGTACCTAGATAATCTTAAGTCTGAACTAGAGCTTGTACGAGTTAAATGTTTTTATGACTGGTGGCAAGGAGCTAAGCTGAAAGCAAATAATGTAAAACCTGAGATATTGGTAGAAATGGTAGTGCTAGCTAAAAAACCACACAGCCTCATTCTTACTCGACACAGCATAATCTTTTGATAGCAGTGCAGGTAGTGTGAATACCTTCAGTGTTAGTCTAGCTTAGCTTTACTTAGATATGTCATGAATCAGAAGGTGGTTTTTTTTTTCCTGGAAAAGCAATTCCAAGATGATGATTGAGCATATGATGTGATTCATAAGAGGCACATTCACAAAATGGCATGTGGAAGATGGGGGAGTAGCACCTGTTGAGTGAATTAAATCCCAATGGATATATCTTTGTCTCAAAGCTTAGTGTTTATGGAAATAAACAGAATATAAAATTTCATGAAGAACTTTCTTATTCAAATTGAAATGAGTGGAAAGGCTTATTGGAAAAGTTGCTTATACAAAGTCACTGATGCAGTCCAAGAAAAATGGATGTTGTAGTGGAAGAATGGTTTTCAGTGTAATGTGCTAGTCTAAAGCCATTAGACTTTTAAAATTTCTAGCAAAGTCCCACAGTATATGAACTGAGTCATGTGAAAATCTGCCTTTGTGTTTGCAGTCTTGCATATTTAAGAATGGAAATTTTCTTTGCCATACAGGCTGAAAAAGAAAATCCAGGTCTTACACAGGACATCATTATGAAAATTCTGGAGAAAAAAAGTGTGGATGTGAACTTCACAGAGTCTCTTCTGCGTATGGCAGCTGATGATGTAGAAGGTAATATCTCATCTGTTATGTTGAGTAGATGTGTTTTTAATCACACTGTTAACTAGGAACATGCATTTCTCTAAGCCCATTTTCAGAAGAGGTTATTTGTTTCTTAATAGATTTTTTCAGCATGATAGAAGAATACTTGTATTTCCTGAATATCTCTTTTTGAGAAGTTAAACCTCCCTAAAAAAACCCCCATACTTGACTAGTAAGAGAAAGAAAGAGAATGAATGTTTAAAACTGTGTTTATGTGGGTGTATAATTCAGTTCGCAATGCTAGCGACCAGAAAAAAACATGTATGGAGGATAATATTCACCTTCCTTTTCTCTGCTTCAAATTAAAAGCAGTAGTTATACTGTCAGAGAAAGGGAGTATACAGCAGACTTAGTTATTTGAATACAGCATTTGATTATTGTCTTCAGTGCCCCTCAAGTAAGGTAAGATGGGCTCTCTTTCCAACTTGCAATAACAAAGATTATTGCTGGCACTGTGGTTCTATTGATGCAGAGCATATTCATTGCACTTTTCTAACCATGGCTACTTCGGGGCTGTTCAGCTTACAAATATAGTATGGCAATACTGCTGCATTTTGTGAAGTAGTGTTTTTAGCTGTCACTAGGGACTTGGAGGAAAAACTAATGGTATATTTGAATATGTTCTTTTGTTAAGAGTATATGATTGAAAGACCAGAACCAGAATTCCAAGATCTTAATGAAAAGGCACGAGCACTTAAACAGATTCTTAGTAAGATTCCTGATGAGATCAATGACAGAGTGAGGTTTCTTCAGACAATCAAGTAAGTACTGTATTACGTATTTTTTATTTCAGATTGAGGGGTCAAACTTTTTAGCTAGGTCTGAATGTTCAAATGCTGTAGAAGATGCTAGGAGCACTGTTCCCATTGGAAGAGAGCCTGAACCTCTCATAAATGAGCAGACTGAATTGAGGATATTTAACAAGAGCCCCACGTTGCTAGACCGAACCTAAGTGGCTGATTCCTAGTTTGAATTTCCGTGTCACTGGTGTAGCTGTTTGCATTTGGTATTGCTACATCTTGTCTGGCACTTAGCTCTGTAGAGGCTGTTTTAAGAAGTATTTGACTACTAGAAGGGGATTAAATTCCATCTAAATAGGATAGCTTAAGGATATTACAACTATTTTTTTTATTGCCAAATAGGGACATCGCGAGTGCAATAAAGGAACTTCTTGACACAGTAAATAATGTCTTCAAGAAATACCAATACCAGAACCGGCGGGTATGTGCAAGAACTATTTTTATACAATGTTTTTAATAGTGTTAAGAGGAAGGATATCCTTTTGATCAGAGGCTGAATAGGAGAGCTTAAATGGTCAATAACATAATATCTTTAACAAAAGAATTGTTGTATGGTAGGTCTTAAAAAAAATAAAATCAACTTCTATATCTAAGGTAATGTTAGCCAATTTTCTTACTGGTTTAACCTCAAGATTCTCACTGTACCGAACAATACGTGAATTAAGACTCTGCTCCTGGTGTTCTTGTTTTCTTAGGCACTTGAGCACCAAAAGAAAGAGTTTGTAAAATACTCCAAAAGTTTCAGTGATACTCTGAAAACCTATTTTAAAGATGGAAAGTAAGTATGGCTTTTGTACTAACGTTTTACATAATGAAAGGCCTTGTTGACTAACAGGGGAAAACAGGATAAACTTTGGGGCATAAACTCCCTTCTTCAGGACTTGCCTGTTTTTTTCCTCACCTGTGTCCTCAGACCATTGTGGCTGCTTTAAAATACATTCATGCCTTTTTTAACACCTTTGAGGAGAGGGAAGTTGGTTAAATGCACCACCATACAACACCTGTGTGCAGTATTAGCTTTGAGCTTGAATATGTAAAGATAAATTTCATGGCCCCTGTGTGGTTTTCCTCAGTGTATATAAGAGGACAAAAAAACTTTTGAATGCTTAACTGAAAAAAAAGTAATCTGCCTATTTGAAATATCATTTGCAAACGCTTAACAGCTGCGGAGCTTTTTCTTTGATTTACATTTTTATTGTCCTTTCTCTAAGGTTCCTTATAGTGGTTTGCAGTATTTGGAATTACTCAGCTGATTAATAGTTTTATATCTGAACATTTTTAGCCTGCAGACTGAGGCTTTTTTCAAGTCTTCACCTCGGATTTTTGATGTCACTGTTCATGCGTATCTCGCTGTAGTGACTTATTCAGATGATGGGTGTATCCCCCTCAGATTTTGACAGTACCAAAGTGTTCTATGTGCTGCTGTTTCAAAGATGAGAACTAACTTTCATGTCTGGTCTGTTGAGCTTGGCAAAGGCCAAGAGCGCTCAGGGGATGGTGCATTATCAAAGGAGAGGGAAGTCTTGAGACCAGCTGTAAATACTACGTGGCTTCTATGAAAGCATTCCCCACTCCCACCATTGAAATTGGGCTAAATTTGGTTATGATACTAAAATGAGAAATTTAGGCCTTGGTAGCTTTATGATTACTGAACAGATGTATAGGTAAGTTTTCGTATGAACAAGGTCTAAACAGTCTTGGTTCATTTGAAAACTGTTTGACTGAAAAAATGGGGAAGAGGTTGGATGTGTTGTGCATGTACCCCAGCCATACTGAAGGAGAGCAGCTTTGTTTAGCCCTATGTGAAGTGAATACTGTGCTGTGTATTGCGGGTGTAAACTTAGTGTATTAGGTATTATCAATATTACAAGAAATCCCAGGTAAGGCCTTTATTCCATGTCCTTGTGGAATCAAAAGTAATTTATATCTGTCTGAACTGCAGGCTGAATAAGACACCCTGCTCCCACCAGAAGGTTACAGCGCTAAACAAAATAGTCATGCTCACAGACTTTGTTACTGAGCTGAAAAATTCTGTGACCTCACACGTCTGTCGGAGCAAAAAGATAACTCAAATAGTATGTTGTTTCCATATGCATGCATGCTTAGCAGTTCCTGAGGAAAGAGTTGCAAAATCTGAAATTACTAGGAGATGAAGTGTTCAGCTTTGGAAAGAACAGGTGTTTAACGATCATCTGCTCCACTCTTAGTTAGCTAAAATCTCAGGGTTAAATGATTGAGATGTCAATGATGATCGAGAGCCAAAGCCTTCAAGTTCCTGCCAATAAACATAGTCTTTATAGGATTGTCTATGCAAATGAGTTTATCTGTTTGCCAGCAGTAAGCTTCAGGTAGATTATGATATGGTAAAACATCAATATGCTTCCAATTTGCAGAGCTTAGATGCCAATATACTTAGTTGCCTGACCTTAATGCTGTATTTATTGAATGACATGTTTCTAAAAATGTCTGAAGCAATATCTTTTTGTTTTAACAGGGCAATAAATGTGTTCATAAGTGCCAACCGACTAATTCATCAAACCAACTTGATACTCCAGACCTTCAAAACTGTGGCCTGAAAACTGTATATGTTGAGAGTTGTACTTTTCAATGGTGGATAGGGTACCTTTATATGTAAATTTTAAAGTTTTGACTGTATAAATTATCAGCCCCTCTTGAGGGGCCTAATGCAGGATTTTGAATGGGATTATTGCCATCGTACACCATATTTTTGTAAAACATTGTAGCTTAATCATAATCTCACAATGAAGAATTTTGCATCACTTTTTGCTATTATCATTCTTTTCAGAATTATAAGCCAAAAGAATTTACGCCTTAATGTGTCATTATGTAACATTCCTTATAAGAATTGTAAATATTTGGTGTTCTGTTTCTGACATTTTAACTTGAAAGCGGAAAAACTGCAAGATTATGTATTTAACAATATTGGTGGCAAATATTCAATAAATAGTTTACATCTGTTAGACTGTCTTCTTGTATGCGAACAAAAATGCATAACTCATCTTTCTAGAACTGCAGAGCATTCTTTAAATGGAAAAATTAAAATTATTTGGGTGCTTAAAGCTACTGGCAGTTAAGTTCAGTATAAAATGAGGGGTTTTCCTTAAAACTGAGATTTTTGGCTGTGATCTAATACTAGACCAGTATAATTCTATTAAAATGTCTTTGACAAAATAATAGAGAACCCCAGAAGTGAGATGTGCTTTTGTTTTTGATAGAAACTAAATCTCACTTCTTTCTTAATCTTCTTTTTGTGGTGAGTTAATACGTTTTTACTGCTAGAGTATTCCCAGGTTTGGAGCAGAGGTTCACTTTAGATATATGCAGCACAGTGTGAGTTTAAAATATTAAGGTAACTAGGGTTTTTATATTGGTACCCTTTTGGGAGGGAGGAAGAGAGAAGATAACAACTCTTCCAGTAGCGCTAGTGATGTCTACTATGCATGCCATAAGGCAACTTTTTTTTTTTCAGGGACTGGAATCACGCGAGACCTGGATTGTCAAAGCTTGTCTGTGTAGTTGGTTAAGAACTGCTGATGGACAGATTCAAATTTTATCGCTGTGATTTCATGGTAATATTTCACAAGTTCTAATGGATATCTTCCATGCCCCTTTGAAGTGCACCTTGAGTTTATTTTGAAATAGAGTAAACCTCTGAATGTTTTCAAAATACTTACGTGGCCATAACTAGTAAGTTTAAGGGAGGATGTGAAGTGAAGCGATTTATAAAGCTGCACAAGCTGTTGTAGGAGGATCACTTCAGATTGAAAAAGCACAATTGCTAGAGAACTATTCCTCCTTTAGGTATAAATGAGGAGGAAAAGGTACATCCAGACTTTTCTTGCACGCTGACCTGGTGCTGTATTGCTCGTGTGAGGCAAGTGCCTTATCCAGAGTACAAGAGCCAGGTCCTCAACTCTGGCTCTCTGCTTAAGTGATCTGAAAGGGGAAAATGCTACCTGCAGCCCTCCGAAACAGTGCTGGACGTTCTGCTGTGTATCTGCATGGAAATGTTTCCTTGATGAAAGCGCTGACTGTAGTGAAATATGACAATGTGAAGGAGAATATTATGTAAAAGTGAGTTCTTGGAAATGTATGTTGTGAATTTCTTGGTTACATGAAGCTATAAACGAGACATGGTCCTTAAAGCTTGCTGTTTAGGCAGTTCTCTGTTTTGACAGTGGTGGTTTATGTTTATTAGCAAATTGAGCTTAGTAACATGACAAAGGGATGCATATACAATTCATAGCTAAAACTTCTTGATATTTATTAAAGCTTGGCATGCTTAACTGTCTTTTCTTGGAAACTGGTAGAAGAGAAGCAATGTTAGCAGTTACTAAGGAGGCAGTCTGACAAAATTAGAGTAATATTTAATTTGCATCTTTGAATTCTCTTAGTAAAAAGGTTGAGCAGTCACCTTTCAGATGATGTTAAATTAAGCTCTAGCACCAAAGGGCTTAATGAATACAAACTAGTCAGGTAGAAGAAAGGGAAAGGCACCAAGAGTTTCTGATACTTCATTTGTGTCAGAGTGTACTTGGTGTCTTGGGGAGACTGCACCAGTAGCTGTAACGAGAGACATGAAAGCTTGGGTTATACTTTGCGAATTAGACTTAATTACAGTAAAATTGTGAGATTTTTTTGTTTTCTTGGATTGAGAGGGACAGTAGCTAGTGTTGGCAATCGTTAGTTCAATGATGCTGTGTTTATGTCTGCAGGTATACTTAAAAAAAGATTAAGATTAAAAAAAAATGTATGACGGGTCCCAAATAAGACACAGTGTTACGTCTTGCTAATTGATTCCTTGGATTTAAAATCAAAGAGGCTATCAAGAAATGAACTGTTCCTGTTCCATCACTTCCTCCTAAGAGCTGTATTGGGTAAAGGGTACAAATTATAGGGCTAAGATTCAGGCAGTCCGGCCAATATGTTTTGTTTTATTTGTAACTTTGTTGTGATTTCATGTTGTTACCCTTAAAAGAAATGGAAAAATACTAATTGTAATCAATGTCTGGTAATGGGAAAACTTGAAAACGGATGTCTTCAGGTCATACTCTTCTCTTGTGTGCAGTGAATCCATATCTAGTGGTCTTACAAACTTTATTTTCCACTGAGTATGAGCTGGGGCATGTCTGTTAAACGTTATTGTGGTTTTGCACTTTACTATTCAAGTTACCTGAGTAGCTAAAGATAAGTTTCTCTTAAGGATTTCTAATACAGCAATTAGTGTTGCAAAATGCTATTAGAAAATTTCTGCTGTGAATGTGGGTTATAATTGATATGCTAATGTTAACATAGAGAAAACCAATCTAATAAACAAAATAAAACTTTGTATATTTGTTAATGAAGCAAAGAAATGTCTTAATCAGTTGTTTTGATCTTTCTCAGCCTATAAAGCAACAAAGGAAAGCTTAATTGAGTGATTTCTGGTCAGAATCTTCTTGTTTTAATACTGGTAAAAAGTTCTGTTGACAAGTCCGTAAGATGTGCCAGGTGCCCAGCTGAATCTGAGCTTTGTCTGGAGTGGACATAAAGTGGTAAGTATGAAATTTCAGTGTTCTGGTGTCAGAACTTACATTTGCCAAGGCAAGTAAGATGAGATCGTATGTCTGGATTGACCATTATCTTTTCACATGATCTTACCTAGTTTACCTGTGAAGTGTTCCTTCTTAATGTTCTTTTCAGATCTTTCACTGTATGTCAAAGGAAGCATGACCTGTTTATTCTACAGGTGTTACCTGCTCTCTTTACAGAGAGACTATGTATTGGGTGGGGAATGAAAAGAAGGTTATCTAGACCAGTTTGCCACAAATCTAAGTTTCAGATTATTCCATTACGAAAGGGAGACAAAATAAATGTAACAATGTGTGCGATACTAATAACTGGATTTGGTGCAGCAACGATTATCACTTCCCTTTGGAATAGGCACTGGCTGTTCTGCTTGGGAATGTTGCTTTGCATGCTCAGCTTGGCTCATCTTCTTGCAGGACTAACCAGTGCCTTCTGGAAAAGGTAGTATAGGCAGTTTCTACCTGTGAGGTGGGGGAACTCTGCCAGCTTTGCATAATGATTCAGTGCATTTGTTCCCTTTGTCTTTTTTCACACCAGTATTCTGGATTTTCTCATACTCTTCCGGGCAGGTCTTACTTTCAGAAGAGACTAGTAGGAGATGTGCTTCAGGAGCAGAACCACTTCTGAGCAGCAAACTTAGTGCTAAAAAATAGGGACTGGAAAGATGCTCCTGGGTCATCAAGTCTGGCTTTCTGTCGCAGAAGTTAGAAAGTACCATATAATGTTGGTCATAAATCTGTCAAGTTCTATTTTAAAGCCAGCTTCTTTGTCCTCATTCCTCTCGTTAGATGGCATTTTAAAACAGTCTGAAAGAAAAAAAAAAAAAACACCTTCACACACTGAAGTTTAGTATGCTGCATAAATTTAATTTATGATGAAGAATTCACTGACCTTGTCCACAAGCAGTTCTTCTTCTTCCCTCTTTTTCACTTAGTTTTGGGATGAATTGTATACCATCTTGGGCTTCACCTAGAGATACAATCCCGAGATTTTGGTCCTCTCTGAAAAGAGCAGAGCTTGAATTCTGCAACAAAATTAATTCGTGATGGTGTCTCCCTGGCAGAGGAGGGGGGGGTTTGGCTCAGACTTTTCTGTGGATGTGATGTCCCTTAGCACCTCTGTCCCCCTCTCCTGCCCCACAGTTTGGTAATGATTCTGTAGACTTAGTGCTTGAGCTCAGAGACGATGCAAAATGTTTTTGACTGGGTGCAACGCACAGCAGTTGTTTGCTGGATGGCATTAGCTGCTTCTTCATAACTTCTTATTTTGCACCTTCTTCACCCCTGTCCTGACATGGCTGCTGTAATAGCCCAGGAAGAGAACACGTGTGCTGCGGGGTCCATAGCAGCACGTTGTCATGCCAAGGATTTGCGTAGCATGGGGGAGAAAAGCTCTTCATTAGGCATTTATGCCAGGATTGATTCCTAGGTGACAAGGTGTGATTCTCCTGTAATTTAATATATATTGCCTGTCATCTTCACAACTATTTTTGCAAGATCTGTCCGGTACATGGCTTTTTTAATGCCCATTGTAAGGCTGAGGAGTGCAGCTCAGCAATATTTGAGGTGCAAGAATTGTTTGTGCCTGCATTGCGCTCTTAAAAAGCTTGGATTGTGATAACGATACCTGAACATGATCAGAGTATGCTATTATATGATAAAAGCTTTAATCTCTTCCTCTTTTCTGCCATCTTGCAGTGCTTCTTACCACAGGTCAAACAGCTTTTAGCTCAGTAAGACTTCACCTGGCAGCATATGTAGTAAGAATTTGCAATTTAGGATTCCACCATTCCAGAAAACGTGCATTGTTGGGTAAAGATTGGTTTTGTCGGAAAATTTGTCCTTGGTTAGACTTTGCTATTGCTATTCCCTTGCAATTTGTTTCTTGCTATTAAAGATTCATAGGTGCTTCTTCGGTTTTTCTAAGCTGTAGCCAAAGGCGGCTGTGGAGGGAAGTTTCGTTGTTTTTGTAGGGACTGTCAGGGACTATGACACTTGTGAGCACTGAGAGGAAGCGAAAGACTGAGTGTTGTGAATGTTATGCTCTTCTCGCCCTAGAGACAAAAGTGTTCTACTTTCTAAGTGAATTCAAGAAGGAAATGTGTTTCTTAGTGCTGTAATTCTATTGTTGGTGACAAGGTAAGCAAAACAGATTTTCAATTGCAGATTTCTAATGCACACTCGAATATGCTGTAGAAATGTTTGTGGATTTGCAGTCGGTATTACTGTCAAAGGGGTCGTTGTACCTGATGGATATAATTATTTTAGAGAATATTTTGTAGTATGTCACTAACCTAAAAAGTTTTAAACGCTGTATTTAAATTAGACGTGTCTTTGACACTTTATTATTTCATAATTGTTAACTACTAGACTTTTCACAGAAGGTAATAGCTTCCACACCCCCCCACACCCCCCCAAGCTGCATTAGTCTCCAAGGACAAGTGATGGGTGAAATAGAAGCCTGAGTGCCTGAAGTTTTAAAGTAAAGAGAACAAAGTGTAAGCGACAAGTATAATTCACTTAAACTCTCTTTTTGCTGCTGGGTGTCTAATCTCTGATAAAGCCACAGTGAAAAATGCTGTGGAAGAATTTGAAAGGAGACTGAGTTACAACCTTAAGAAAATGCAGGACAGTTTCATGGTAAGTGAATTTTCTAATTAAAATATTAATTGGAAGGATTTTGCCTTGCTTGTTGAGGAAAACGTGGTAACCATTTTTCACTGCTGTTTGCATAGCCATGTGGTATTAATAATTTTGTGTGGTTTTCTACATCTGCTTAATGAATGACGAACAGAATTTTCTTAAGTGGTTTGGAATGGGTGATCAAGAGTTCCAATCAAGGATGTAACTCAGTAGGGATAATAAATATTGCCTAGGAAGGTTAAGAAGCAAAACTCAATCCTAGCTGTAAGCTTCCTCGGAATCTAGACAGTCTCTGCAATAGCTGTATCTTAAGTAAAATTCCTGTCCACACATGCGATGCTACAGTTGTAGACAAATGATGATCAGTTAGCCCAGCACTAGTATTTAGGGTGCTGTGCTGCTGATGGGAGTCTTGTCAAACTCAAATTTAATGGAGGTTTCTCTGAAGCATCACAAAGAGCCTTGGCTGCTGCAGGTAATGGGAGAAAAAATCCTATCTATTTCTATTCAGTAAGAATTACAAAGTTTAAGGGGCAAAGGAAAACATAACTAGAGCTGAGTTCTACCTGCATTTTTTACACAATTTTAAATACAAAAACCAAAGCAAACATTTCACAGTAAGGCTGTGTGCAAGCCAGTGTTTTCTGTGAGAAATACTTGAATGAGAACTGAGCTGTTCTTTCTAAAAGAGAATACAAATGTCTG
Source organism: Falco cherrug (assembly GCF_023634085.1). Classification (NCBI taxonomy): domain Eukaryota; kingdom Metazoa; phylum Chordata; class Aves; order Falconiformes; family Falconidae; genus Falco; species Falco cherrug. The sequence continues at coordinate 29,337,596 of NC_073707.1, forward strand.
CATTACCAAGACGTAAAAGTTGAGTATATTTTTTTCTTGCCAGCGTAAGGAGAGACACTTTTATCACGAACTACAAGCAGTAACAACTGCTGATGATGCCTAAATAAGTGAAGTTCAACCTGTTGACCTCTTTATGTCTGGAGCTGTTTCTCATGAACATGCAATAATGCTTCTGTAATTCTCTGCCAATATAAGGAAGCAGCTTGCATTAGCAGAGTAATGCATAAAAAAAATACAGCTGAGATGCAAAAAAAAGACCTATTGTAATTATGTCTGTTAGACGCAAATTAAACAGCAAGGCTGACGCACTGGAATAATTGGAGATCAAACCTGCCGTTTCGCCAATTCTCATTTACTGAGGTGTCAAGTGTGATGTGTAACCTTGTACCAGTGCTGCATTTGCAAGGACGCTGAGCCCAGCAGGACATACTTGGTGTTCTTAACGCTCTTTACTGGGACACACGGACACACACACACACACCCCCAACAGCCCCCCCGTCTGAGCTGATGTTACTTTATTAACTCAATTCTTGAAACAGGCAGCGAGCAGCTACTGCATCTTCTTCCACATTATGTATGTTGCAGCCCTAAAATGTAAGAAGAATCTGGTGCCAAACCTTCCTCACTGTTTATTTAATGATTTTGGTACAAAATCATTCTTTATATCTACAGGCTGTAAATTTTGCTCTCGTTACAGCTCTTGTGTTTAGAGCAAGCTCCTGTGGTCCCTGGGTCTAGGGGTTGAGGGCAGGTGGGCTAGAGAGTGCGCTTGGGTCCCTGCCCTGCCCACAGCCATTACACAAAGCAACAGCCTTAACTCAGGGGAATAACTTTGAGCACAGGCTTTTGATTTGTTTCCAGCTTCTTCTGCTCCTGTAGCCTTTGAGGCTGCTTAAAATGGATGGAGTTCATTTGTACAAGGTACACCTACACACTGCCATTTATTTTCATAGCAGCAGTCACTGGGCTTCATTTTGTGCATTCAGACTGCAAGCTCCAGTTTCAGTTCTCCAAGCTATTAGTCACTGTCCTTTGAGCCTAACTTTAGGAACAAGTGGAAAAGTTCATCATCAAAAATGCCTGAAGTAGATGGATTTTACTAGGGGAATGGTCCAGCTGCAAACTGCTGGTGCTTCTGTTCATCTCAAGACTGACTGTCTCTCTGAATCAATTACCTGGAACTAAATTTTAGGAGTTGGCAGCTTTGTGGGGTTTCTGACTTCTTAAAAGCTAATTCAAAAACTGTACCTTTTGCTACTTCTGTGCCTTGCAGGCAAAACTTCTCGTCACTTCAATATTTCCAAAAAGCTATTTGGAGAAAGATGTGGTAGAAATGAATGAAAAACTTGGCCTTGACATTTGTTTTCTTGACCCCTGAAAACTATTCCAAGTTGTGAGTGTTGGTCTCGTGAGGTGTTTGGGGGGTCAGGGGCTGATGATTACAAGTTAGTTGCACCTTTAAATAACGTCTAAAGATGTTTCCATCTGAATTCGTGAACGTGTGGCTGCTCCCCACGGTGGAAGCTGGATAAAATTTTTAGTTATATATGCTGGGTATGCTTACGGGTTGTTGGGATGACACTGCTTCTCTTCTAATTGCCTTTAACTGTACTGTTGGTAAAGTGTATATGGTATACATCTATACATACGCTATTGTCGATTACAGTGTCATATATCATAATGCGATCATAAGTGACATAGCTTAATGTGTAGGGATTTTACATGTTTTGGGTGGTTTTGTTTTGGATCAGTCACAAGACTGTTGCTGTTTGCTGAAATCTTTCTCCTTCCCGTGAAGCAAAGGAGTTGTAAAAGCTGCTGCATATCTCAGATTTTTGTAGCTGAATTACCAACAGAAACCAAAGGGATGATTTTTTTTAATGCATTTTGTCACTGAGCTATTAGAATTTACAAAGCCAACACACACACTGCGCCTCTCCCAGATGATACACCTAAAATTCCCTGTCTTGCAGTCTCTGCAGTAAAAGGCTGCTTTTCTGGTAATGCATCTTTGTGAAAGAACTCAGAGTTGGACAAACTAATTCATGCTATCAAGAATGCAACTTGAAAACTGGAAAGGCAACGTCTGAAATTCCATAATTAAGTATTAACACAAGGATTGAAACTTTCTTTATAAAAAGTGTCACACTGGAACATTATTCCTGAGAACTGCCCTTGTCAGTATTAAAAGATTCCCAGACGTGGCAGAGTTGGAAGCCTGTTTCTGTAGGAAAGTGTTGGGAAGGAAAGGAAGGAAAAATCTGCACTGGCTTTAGCATGACTAACTCCTGCTATTGCTCCTTCATGACCTCACGAGAATTGCTTCCTAGCTTAAACATAGTGTTGGTACGCTTGTAGTTAATGAAGCTAAGTGTTTTGCAAATGCTGTGTAAGTGTATTCAAAGTGTATCAACTCTTTCCCAATGTGTAGAGCATCATGTAAATTGAAAAGGAAAATCAAATTCAGTATCATCTGCAGGTGCACGGAGGATTCTGTTTCCTTTTGCCATGGATCGCTGTTAGAAGAGTTTGCTTACTGTGAAAAATCCCTCCTTTGTGCTACAATATGCAATACCCAAGTCAGAACTGCCATCGGTGTGGCACTTGAAAAATAAATATAAACCCCCTTTAATATCTTTTAACCACCCACTGAATAACCAGTCCCCATTTTTAACTCTTCTCCATGACAAAAATCAAACATTTTTTTCCTGGACACTGCCAGAAAATTAGTGGCACCACAAGATTTATTTCCTACTTTAAATGAATGAAGTCAGATCTTATTATGCTACACATGACAGAACTGGAGATGTCTGCTGTGAGCTGCTGGCCAGCATCCCTTCGACCTGGCGGGCAGCTTGAATTCATGCCTGTTCTGGCGTGAAGAAGTACTAGCTGGGACAGAGCCTGGAAGGACAGGGATGCGAGGCCACGGGTATTGAATCTATACTGGACTTGTGCATCCATTTGTCTCATTTTTCTCGTATTTCTGCTGTATGGCTGGCATCTAAGCAGTCCCTTTTTCTTAAAAGCAGTCAGTCGGTTGTTTTGTCTCTAGTTCCTGCGCGGTTTTGACATGATGACAAAGGCTCGAGGGAGCCAGGGTGGCCTCACCTCTGATGGTAGCTGTCGTTCCAGCGATCCTAACCTTTGCCTGACCTCGATCCATGTGCTTAATTTCTCCCTGCGTCGGTTCCCTGTTCATTATCGAAGGAGTACACACAACGGGGCCCTGATTTCCACTACATTACTGCAATAATAATAAAATTTCCCAAGCATAAAGGAAAGATTTGCAGGCCAATGAGTCTGTCACATTTTAGAGTGCTACATAGTCTTCAGAATGAGAAACATTTTAACGTGAGCAAAGGCACATCACTTAGAGTACGGGAACATTCAAAAACTAGGTGGTATCCTCTAAATATTTTAGAATTGAGGTAAAATAAATAAGTCAGTACCTTTCAGCTAAAGAGTATGGATAATTTTCTACATGGATTATATTGCCGGAAGAATATCAGAGAAGCAAATACTGGGGGATAACAGTCATAATTTTTAGAAAATGGTTGTGTGGAAGGTGCACATCTTTGCTATCTCATTAAAATATCTACTGTGTGTTTTCTCCCGGAGCAGGAAAATGCTGAAGTATCTGGAATTGCTCATTCCTCACCGCAGGACCTGCAGAGGTGCCAGCTGGAACCGATCCACGGGCCCCTGCAGCTCGGTGCTGTTCGGTGAGCCGTGGCGTGATGTGGACAGCTTGTGGCCACCCGTGGCCGCTGCCCACGTGCCCTTCCTCTCCTGGCTGCGAGCAGTGGCATCGGGTGGTGCCCCAACACGCGTCCTCCTCAGAGACCATGCTGGCCTAGGTGGCTGCTTTATTCCAGGTGCAAGGCTTCTGGGGCTGCTGTGTAGTGCTCCAGCTGCCTTTTGCCCAAGAGAAGAACAGGAACTGAAAAGGGGGGCTTGCTCACCCTCCCTGTGTGGTTAAATAGGGTTTATTTCTGCCATAGGTGGGATTTCTGAGCTTCGTCTTTTTTCTAAAGATTGAGAGCTTGAACCAAATGTTGTCTTTAGCATCTTTTCTGTTTTAAGAACACAGTAGGAGCCCTTAATCTTTATGAAAAAAATATTCCTAAGTGGTGTTATTTCAAACTTACTCCAGACATACGGCATTATTTATTGTATTGCAACGCTGAAGGCTGTCAGTTCAGAGTGGAGTCTTGTTGTGCTTCGTCTTTCGCAGAGATGCGAGACAAATTAGGGGTGAAAGAACTTGGAGTTCAAAATGGTATGACTCACAGGACAGGAAAGGAAAGAGTTTTTGCCAAAGATGACTGGAATAATGTAAGTAGAAACTAGGTTTCTTTTGTCCAGATGATTGAATTACGGCACTTTATAAACCAGCCTGCCCCTGCAAGGGGAATAAATCCTATTGTCTGATTTTAGTGATAAAGAGTGTTAGAACAGAATGTCACAGGAAAAACACACAAAAGTGATATAGCTTTAATAATAATAATTTTTAAAATCCCTTGATGTAAGGTGGCAGTGGTGGGAAACAGGCTGACCTTTGACTTCAAGCCATAGTGTGGTCATAGACTCTGCCTCTTCCTAACCCCTGGCTAGCACTCGTTACGTGCTGATACCAGGGTGACAGCAGTGGAGAGCTGGGCAAAGCAGCTGTGTTACAACAATATAGCTAATCTTTTGCTTCAGAGGCTATTTGCAGGAGATGGCAGCAATTCTGCTGTCCAAATTAATTTAAAAATTACATTGTGTAATTGAGGCAAGTTGGCCAAAGTAGTATGGAATGGAAAAACAGGAAAGTCAGAGGAGGATGGTGGTGTCAGAAGGGGTAGGAGAAAATATTTGTACATTAAGCACCCTTGTAGGTTAGACTTACGGACCCAGCTCTGAAGATGTTTTGGCACATACTGTCTTTGTGGGTAAATATGTGCTTACAATACGCCAAGTTTGGGTTTGCCTAATCAAGGCTTCAGTACTGTATGTATTGAAAATAAAAAATGACACTGGTGCAGATCTTGGGAAGTCATTGCCCTGTACTTCCTTGATGTAGTATGCATGTAGTAACCAACAATTACTATTTATTTTCCTCTTTACTACAGAGTAACACTTCTAAGCAGCCTGACCACTGGTAAAACTGAAGATGACATCTTGAGAGTCCCATGCTGGAAAAGAGGCAGATTTTTTGTGATATCTCAGTCTAGGCAGATGGGTTACATGTAGAATATCCCAGGGGTATGTCTTGATTGAAGAACAATTGTGGTCACCTGTGTGAGAGCCATGAGAAAGCATCCCATGATTATTGTCCTGGATCAGAGTAGATGAAGCATCCCCAACGCTTTCAAAGTCAGGGGGGTATTTTATAATTGTAATAGACAGCAGTAAGATGACTTGAGAGAAGCTTATGTGTGGTTCTGGCTACCTCCGTTCAGAAAGGTTGCCTTGAGTGGAAACGGAACCAGAGAAGTGCGGTTAAGAAGATCAAGGGAATTGATTAATCTTTTTGTGAAGAGAGATTAAGGGTTTGGCTTGTTTAAAATCTAATCAAGGTCAGAAGAGAGATTATAAATCTCTACTTAAAAATTTAGGATAGATAAAAAGAGAATTGTACCAGCTAGGAGCTGATGTGACTGTACGAAGGAATCATGATGACTGTATGATGACTGCAGTTGTGTTGGCTACTACAAGTGGGGTTTCCTCCTGATTTGAGGAAGAAGTTGTGTGTTTTTCTGAACACCTGCTAAGGAAGAACCTAAATGGCCTTACGGTGGAATTTGAGTTCTTGGAAGACATTGTGTAACTGAGTGGGAGAGTCTGAGGACAGGAAATTAGATAAAGTCTATAAATACCTGAGGCTTAACTATACGTGAGGAAAGAGGGTTAAAGGCTATTTAGCGACTGCTTTCCACGCAAATATTTGCACTGTATCAGTCATGTGCTTTTGCTGGTCACTGGTTTGGACCAGGAATTCGCTTCTCACCTTCCCTGAATATTGTGGTTTCTTTTTTTTATTGATTTTTGGTGTGCATGTGTGTGGCGGGGGGAAAGATTGGGTTTTCCTTATTTTCTAAGTGAATAATTTGGCTGCAGCCGGCTAGGGATAGTGCTGGTGGTCCTATCAGTGTAAATGCTGAAGCACCCAGACAGTGTAAACTCATTCTGTATATGTATGTATATGATGTACTACAGAGGTGTAAGACATTGGCAAATCCCTTTATCGTTCTGTAGAGGCCTTATCAACTGTAAATTGCTTGGAAGGGGGTTGTCACCTGAAGTGTGAGATGATACATTGAATGGATGTACAGAAGCTCCATTCTTGTGTAAAGCTAAGTGAGCTTCCTCAACCACAAAACTATTTTGGAGTAAAAAGTGCCACTTTTGACTGATTGAAGCTAGCTGTAAAAATCGATCAAAGTTTGTACTTAACTAGTAAAATGAAAGTGTGTATATGGGGGTAATATTATTTAAAAAAAAAATAAACCAAGATTACTTAGCTCAACATTTGCAAAAGAAAGTGTGTTACCCTTTTTAAAAAAATGTTACGTTTAGAAATTTAATTTTTAGGCATTGTCTGAATTAACACATTCCTAGTAGAAGAAAGCTTGTGATTCAGCTTGAAGATTCTTTATACATCCTGATGAGAAAAATTGTTTTGTTTCCTTTTGACTTAAGGTTTCAGCCACCGAGACACAATGTGCATTATTCTATCTCTGCTCTTTCTGTCCTGCTGGCCAAAGCAAGCCAAAGGTGCCTTGCTTAGCACGTCAGAAAATCAGGATATATTTACATTTCATAAAGCAGAGGTCTTCCTTCTCACGAGTGAAATAAGTTATTCTTCAAATGTATCATTTACAGTCTAGGCTATCATGATAATGTAAAATACAGACTAGCAGAAACAGCAGTAAGAATATATCCGTAAAATTGGTAAGAGTTAGTTGTGGTTTCTTTACACAAATATTATGAAACTGAATTTCACTTTTTTTCTCATTTTTATTTAACATAAAAATGAAAGAGCATTTACTAGTATAGACAGGAATTTGGCATGAAGAGATGGGGTTGTATTCCTAACTTTGTTCTCCACGGCCCTCCCCTTAGCCCTGCCCAAAGCAAGGAAATACTGTTTGCTAGTAAAGGATAACTGATTAAATGGAGTGAAGATAATTGCTTAGGAGATTGCTAATAAGATACAGAAGCTTCCAGCCAATTTCACCAGATGAGGTTGAGCTCAGCAACCCAAAAATCGTACCAGTATTCAGTAAGTCACCTGAAATAAGTCCGTGGTCGCAACTGTTTGAAGCTCAAAAATACACCACTACACACACACACACACACACCCCCTCCAATTAGAACTGCAATTAATCTGCACCTTTCAGAGTTTCAGCAGAGTGACTCTCCCACAGAGAAGGCAATACCACTGTATATTCCCCAGGGAAATGAAAAGGAATTACCTTTTTTTTTTTTTTTTTTTTTCCCCCTAGCTAAATGGAATGTATGAAATTCACTCTTGTCATTCCAGTTGTATATTATAGCAAGTGGTGGCATATACGCTTCATCCCTTACAGGGGAATAAACTCATCCCTGAGTGTTGGGGAAGTCTTCAGAACCATCAGTTATGTCTAAAGTTCAAAATATATATGTGCCTTTTCTTCCCCTCCAAGTACTGATCTTATGGTATCGTTATTACCTGTTGGCACAGCCTTTCCATATTTATGATGAGATCAGGACTGGTCTTCTGACCCTGAACGCTTCTGTGTCGACTTCAGAGCTCACTCTCTACATTTAAAGACAAGGCTGATGAGAATTATTAGCTGAATGTGCTTTATTTTGTGCTGAACTTTAAAAACTACAGATGGGTTATTTAATATATATATATAATATATAAAATATATATACAAGATAATTTGGGATCCTAAGAACTGGTGGCATGTATACAGCTCCAAATACAGCTGATGTGTTTCTTTGGTAAATACAGTTTTATATTTGTGAGCAACAGAAGCCATACTGTAGTGATTTTTGTGCGGTTTTGGAGTCTCCAGGGTGAAAAGGGGTCAACTGAGAAGAGATTAGAGCAGATGCCTGTAGCAGTCAGACATGCTACTACCAGTTGATAGTACAATAACCAGTAACCAATTAAAGTTTCTGTATGATCCATTTTGTTGGAAGGAAATGTGAGTTACTGAATGCAATATTTTGTCTTTGTGGTGGCTCCTCTACAGCCGATGTTTTTGTAAGTGAATAGATTGGCTTCTGCAAACCAGCTTCCAGCAAGGAGGTTTTTGGTGCAGACTGTACGAGAGCACTGGTACAGGAGCACTGCTCCGTGCGAGGTTTGGTTATAAAGCTTATGATCCATGTGCGGTCATTCTAGCATTTGGAGATACTAATGCTTTAAACATATTTGCATAACTATTTTGATAAAAATTCTAACTTTTAATTCCATTTAGATGAAATGCCTCTCGCTGAGTAAATGAGAAGGCAGCCTCCTCATTTTACGTGTCATAATCTTTTGCAGAGAGTGTTTGGGTTTTTGCAAACCTAAAGTTTTTTGGTAAGTCTTTCTAGGCTGAGGGAGGTTGTGATGGAATTCCTTTATGTTTTAGGGTAAAAAAAAAAAGGTGTGGGAGAAGTGTAGTCCTGGTGAAAGAACAGTACTGGCACAACGACATCTATAAATTGGCCTTGAATGATTTAGGTATGCAATTATCGTTAGGGCAGCTCCTTTTAGCGCAGCTGTCTGGTGGGAGATGTAAGAAGAAAATACAAACTATCAAACAATAAGAAAATATCCAACTGGCATTTGTGCATTTAAGTGAGAGCTTATTGAATTTCTGGAAAGACTTTATATTGCTCAGAACATCAGAGGTTTCAACCCACTGGCTTTGGAGGTTTGTTCTAGTACTGTAGCTATGCCTGACCAGAATGAAATGCACAGGTGGGAAGGAGATAGATCACTGAATCATAAGATGATGGAAATTACAGGAGGGAAAAAACCCTTTCATGTCATTTAGTGCATTCCCTTGACAGCACAGAACATGAATTCGGTCTCACTGTTAGAGCTTTTTCTAATATTCAGGATAAATTACCCTCATCCTTGCTGCATACCATTCCTCACATTTATAATCATTGCACTACGCTAGGCAGGTTTTTTTCTATTTATGTTGTCTGCCTTCAATGACTCTCGCACTTTGTCACCCCCTTATTTGTCACATACCCAAGTTGTGCACAGTTAGGTCTTTCAGCCTCTCATAACAAACCCCCTCTGTCTCATTAAGGAGAATCGCCACAGTGGTGATACTGAAACGGAATGACCTGCCAGGCAGGGATTGTTAATAAGCTGGGATCTCTGTGCTGCAGGTGGTGCAACTACCTTGATAAAAAAACAAAAAAACAAACAAACAAACAAAAAAAAACCAAAAAAAAAACACTACCTTGTCCTGATTTGAAATTTCAAAATTGACATAACATTTATTTTTTTTTTCCTTCTCAATTCTGTTTTTGGCAGGTATGAGTTATTTTCTTCGCTGTTTTACTTTCCTTGTACGAATGATCAGCTAGCTCTTCTTAGGAGGGAGGCTGCAACATTAGGGTTTTTTTCTCAAATGATCAAATGATCCTTCCCCTCAGAATGTGACATTATTGCAGTGAACAGTTCTGATTGCCGGAGCACATGCAGGTTCCATCCTTAGGATGTGAGAATTGGTTTTTCATCTTGCTTATTATAACTTTGGGGGCCAGATCCCTGTGCGATGGAACTCCCCGGCCGCGGCGGTGCTGTGGGGGTGTCCGTGCCTGCCAGGGGTCTGCTCCCTGGGAAGGGTCCGCTGAGGATCTGGATGCTGCTGAAAGACACTTTCTCAGAATGTCTAAGTCAGTCGCTGTCAAACAGCTGAAAATCAAATGCTGTGTTTTTTAAAACAGATTTAGCAATGCAGTTTTCAGAGCAATAGCTGAGCTTTCCCTTTTTGAGCACACCATAAAGAGATTCGTTCCGTCTCAGCCTGCTCCTTTTCCCCAGTTTTCCCCTCTAAGAAGTTTTTAATTTGTCAAATAGTTTGATGTTATGGAAATTACTTGAACATCACCTTTTAGTCAGACATTCTCTGAGGAGCATGACTTATAATACAATTTAGTCAGAAACGAGTTTATGTCTTTGTAACAAACTGCAAATTACCGGGCTTGTGAAACACAACTTCTCATAAAAGCCACTTACAACCTCGCAGATTCAAGTCCTCGAGCGACAAACGGGCTTTAAACTTCCTCATTTGTCTTTCTGTATGGACTACAGAGCAAAAATTAAGAACCCATTTGGGTTTTAACTAGGAAAAACAACATGGGAATTTCTCAGGTAGTTACACGCTTTGGTCCTGTCATCATCATGCTGTAGCGCAACTGTGGGTTTGTGGAAGAATAATTAGTGTATATTGTAAACATCGGATACTAGTTCTGCTTCACTGCGTGAAGAATAGCCTAGTTGCATGGGCAAAATTGGAACCATTTAGGAGAAATCGCTTCAGAGCTGTATTTAGAAAGGAATGGCAGCGGTCTGGAAGTAGCAGTTCAGTCGTTCGCTCTTTCTATACGGACCCCAGCTATGTAAGTGATCTACGCCACACAGCAGTGCAGTGTGTTCCACCGCAGCGGATTCTTGTCTTGGTCCGTTCTGAAACAGAGGATCTCCTACAGCGCTGAGCCCCTAAGGGTTGATGCTGCTGAGTACCTCGCAGGATTAAGGAGCCCCTAAGGGCTCATGCCGTTGAGTACCTCACAGGATTAAATGTACGTTATCCAGCATGTTGTCAGGTCTGTGTCCTTGCTCTCCACAGAGCCACCTAACGTGTGCCGAGAGCCCTGGCCGGCCCCCAGGAGCTCACTTAAGCACGTGAGCAGTCTTGAACTGAAGCATGAGCTCTGGGCATCTGCAGGATCCAACGGCCTGGGACTTATCCAAACTCAATGCAGTTCATCATAACGTGGGGAGCTTCTTTAATGGTCTTGGTATCCTTCTCCAGGTGAAGTTCAATATTTTTAATTATGTGCCTAGTTCTGTATGAATCAATTTCTTGAATTTTTTTTTTTTTCCGTAGTTGCATATAGTTCTTCATTAAATGCTTTTCTTTTAAGTGCAAGTAGAGTTGTTAATATACTAGTGCTGGTGTGGAGAGAGGGAGAGGGTGTGAACAGGGTGTGATTTAGAGTTATGTGTTTCAGACTTGCCCAAGGAGTTTATGCTCTTGCTTTCCACTCTCCACTCATCTTAATTGTTATGCTAAATTTTTTTAAATTAATTCTCTCTACTAATTTACTGTGATTTATTCTGATGGCTCTCATTTTGTATTGTACCAATATTTCTTGTACCTGTATGCATATTACCTGTCAGAGTGAATTATTGCATCAGTTAAATGGTGGCTGTGATTTCAAAAAACAAATCAGCATGCAAAAAGCAAAGATTTTATTTGGAAAATAAGTTTGGTGAAATTTCAGGTAATTGAAGATGGAATTGAAAGAAAAAATATTTGTGTGTGTTTGCCACTAATGAATATTAAGATTTTAAGTGAATATATCAAGGATGTCATCTGCCCGTTTTCTGAGAAATGGAATAGTTCATTAATTAAAATCTTTGCTGCCTCTTCTGGATGGCATCTTGCAGAAACGATCTGGGGAAGGTGCATGGCAAACCCCATCTGAAGGAGCCTGCATGTCGATGACGTGCCTGCGTTTGGTTACTCCTGTCTGGCAGCTGGATGTTGTGTGTTCAGGGATGCTACAGATCATGGACCCCGTCTCATCCCTGCAGAACAGACCGTTTATATGATCTGCAGCAGTTACTGCCTCAGACTTATTAAAAGTCCTTTACAATATACCAAGTGAATATTGATTAGGAAATTGCTGCTTCTTTTCTGTCCACAACAGACCACGGTATCTCAGTCTCAGCCACTGGTGTCTCGCACCAGCCCCCGTACAATGCCATGGGAGATTTTTCCCATGTCCCTTCCCAGCCAGTGTTCCTGGCTGCAGAGCTCATGTATCATATTTCCAGGCCTTCGCAGACCTTTGCAAAACATAGGTCTGCCAATGCTGATGGTTCAGCCTTTCTCTGATAATTCGGATTTCTTTCTGTGTGCAAAAGCAAGAAATTTTAGACATAATGGCTTTGCTTCCTCTTGTTCGCCTGATTATAAACCAAATACGTTTCAGTGCAGACACATCAAATGAGAAAGGCACAAACTGTGGAAAAGAAAATGAGCGTGATTTATTAGCTGAGACATTGCACTGAGATCGGGAATGGGGCCGATGGTAAACCCTGCCTTTATCTTCTGTGACCTTGGATAAATCACCTGTTAGCTCTTCCCCCCCACCTTCGATCACGCAGCACCTAAGCCTGTCTAGACAAAGACCGTGTCCCAAGGTTAAATGGCTGGAAGGGCTCGCTGGGGTCACCGGGATGATCCCCCTGCTCCCGCAGGTGCCTCTGCATGAGGTGTTTTGTTTCGGGTGTCCCCGCTGCCCCCACGTAGCCATGTGTATCGCGGGTCACAAACCTCTCGGCAGCTCCAAACGACCAACGTAACGTCTTCAGTAAAGGGATGCGCAAGGCGCCGCGGTAGGAGCAGGGGATCACTGGAACGTGTGGTGCATCGTGCCATGAGTAATAGGACAACAGGGCCCTGGCTATTGATACAAAACAAATAATAATGGGAAACGGTGGTTGACAACTCTTTATAAAAGCAAACCAAAATGTGTTTAGTGGCAAATGAGGAAAACAATAAGCAAGGCAGACCTTCTGCAGTGCAAGCTATCAATTTCTGAATCCTGTTCTGAAGCAAATACTGGAGATAATTGGTGATTTCTCTATTATGTTCACAGGTGTTGAGGATCTGGGGCATTCAGCATCAGCTGTGCATCCAGAAGATTGCCGGCTTGTTCCTAGAGATCTGAAATCCCATTCTTCTCTCTATTTCAGTGAAGCTCGTAGATGGCCATTTAGCTGTTACTGGAAACAGAGCAGGAAATGAGCAGAAGGGTCGGAGGCAGTGGGTAAGCTGTTAGCTGTGTCCTGTGCAATTCAGTCTTGAAACAGGTAAAGGAAAAAGGCAAACCGACCTTTCTGCATTTTCCGGGGCTGGGGGGGGGGGAGGGGGGGGGCGCGGAAATAAGCTTCTAAGTGTGTCCTTGGAAGAGATTTCCAAGGAAAATGGAAGAGAAAGTTCAGAGGGATGAAAAGAAACACGACCCTTTACTTTGGATAGGAAATTATCTCATACTGATGTAGCCCAATTGTGATGTTTTGTGACACTCCCTGGAGAGAAATATGGCTACTCTGCTTCTCCTGAATTTTAGTGGAACTAGTGCACACTAGCTGAAGTCCTCCAGCCTTTCAGATTCGAAAGGGGTTTAGGGTTTGGTAAAGGTTCGGTGTTTCAAAGAGACACAAAATCTTCATGTGTCTTCAGTGAAACAACCGTAATAGAAATAAAACTCCTCATCTGAGGTGTTCTAGGGTTATCTCTGAGATAGCTAGCCTTGGTGTGGCTGCCAATTGCAAACGAACTTGGTTATAAAATTCCTCTTCATCGCCACCTTTCCCTATCCCCGAGGTTAATTCTGAAATATGCATGAAACGTAATTAGTGCAGATCCGTTTCTGCCGGCACGTTTTACACAAGTGGCTCGCGGTGGCAGACCTGGATGTATTCATACTAAAATGATTCAGTTAAATGTAATACCACTTGGTATGCAGCATGAGTGTTGTTTGTCTTCACAGTACTTTAATGATGCACTGCAGTCTTTGGTATCGAGGCACTACCTGCATCTCAATGAAGAGCCACAGTTGCTATACAGGGGAACGCCTCTGATAACGTCTTCTTGAGCTCAGCCCGAACAGCATCCTTTATCTACTGCTTGAGATGCAAACCTTAGAGCATATTGTGTTCTGATACGGGGTATTGTGAAATTTTTTTCCTCACTTTGTTTGGTGCAAATGAATGTTTATAGCATGGCAGCAGTACCACGATCTGATTACAAAAGAAAAAAAAAAACAAAACCCCACAAACCCCAAAGAAAAACAGCCAGTGATCTAGTTTACTGTCAAAGCCATCTATATGTGCCCACCTATCTGAAAGCGCAATTCAGAATCCTTTCCCTACGGACAGAGTGTTTTCAGGTTAAAGGAACAAACATATGCCTCTAAAGCTTTAAGAGAAGTTAAGATTATTTGGAACTCTGTTTTCGAGAAGTTACTTGACTGTTTCATTAATGGGGACACTAATGCAATCTCTTCGTAGGTGCCTGCATGGTTAGCAATTATCCATGTACAATTTTTTATTTTTTTTTTTTGGTTACCTGTAACTCTGTGCTAAAACAGCTTTAGAATTGTTGGAGCTTATGCTGGTAAATTGTCTGCCGAGTTGTCTTTCTCAAATAGTTTCTGGTGCACCTGAAATCTATCATCTTCAAGTGTAGCTTGTATTTGGATCAGGCTCCGAAGGCATGATCAGTATTTGATTTGTTTTTTTCCTGTCTCAGGAAGCTGAATCAAAATGCCAGTTGCCCACACGTAAGCAGAAAATTGTCTCGAGCTCAGTGTAGATGCATCACGCTGTAGCAGAAACACAGTGGTGCAGGCTTGGAGCCAGAAGAGGTAACGACAACCTTCTGCCAGACCTTATAGCCACACGTGTACGCACTAAGTCAGTGTTTGAGCAGGTCAGGAGGAGACACAGGACTTGGTCTTGACATTGGGGGCAACGGGCTACTGAAGGGGAGGATTTTCATCCCTTTTCGGCTGTGGCAGGTAACCCTAACTCCATGCGATGGCTGAAGGAGTTACTGAAAAATCTGAGTCTTCAGCACTGGTGTCCTAGCTGGTTTTCAACTATGGCTGTTGGATTTTGCCAGGGCAAGTCCTCTTCCATTTATAACTGACTAAGAGTCCTTCCTTTGCTGCCCTAATGCCACAAAATACGTGCATGCATTTATCTTCGCAGTAGCAGATGTTCCCTGGGCAATGGACCAACTCCTGTATGTTTTCTGTTTGAGACTTCAAAGAGATTTGGACTATTAAGTATAAAATTAATTTTGTTATTAATAAAGTGTTACTTAGCAAGAGGAACACTGTTTTCAAGGTACATATGTTTTCAGTTTAGCTGTTGAAATTGAAGGCTCTGTGAGCCACAGAATCGGAATCAAAAGGAGAGGATGACTAAACCCCATAAGACAGCAGCAGCACTTGGATGCTTTTATTTTAGGGACAAACCCAGTTTTTTGGTAGTGGTATTCAAGAGTTAGATCAATGCTGGAATTTGGATGATCAATTTGTGCTGATGTAACACCGAAAAGTTAAATACCTGAAGCACAGACAGTAATCTGGGATACAAAGCGCTGCCGAGGAGGCGATGCCAGTGCGGCAGCACTGGGCCACCCTTGACTTGGAGACCTGTGTCAGTGCTGGGCTGAGCGGACGGATCCTTATCTCAATCTTTTTGGAATATATGCTTCTTTGGGCTTCATACTGCGTATTTAGCATGTGTAAAACAGGAGTACTGAAGAAGTTGATACCCGTGGACGGGAGAAAGGGTACTTTTTCCGTCAGGATTCCAAAATATCACTGTATACCGAACTCATGGAAAAAAATCATGCCCTGGCCAAATGGGAACAGCTACTCCTCAGATAGTCTGGGATTTCTGTTAAGAGTGATAATTAAGCCTACATTTAAAATTTGGAAAATTCCCTGTTTGAAGTTGGGGGAAAATGGTGGTTATTGGTGGTTAGAAATGTTTTGCTTGCTGTGGACCATCCGTCAGTCTCGCTCTGATTCCTGCATACAGCACTTCACAGAACTACTGGCTCAGAGGAACAAAATAAGAAGTTGCTGCACGGTGATTTGGGAGTGCATGCTAATACTACAGCTAATTCTGGCTGCAGTGAGCGTCATGGATTTAACATGAAGCGTTGCATTTTTAGTGCATTTTTCTGATTTAAACATTTCTTCAAGAAAGCTTGTAATGAAAGTAATACTCATGTGAAGGAGAACAGAATAATCTCAGAAAAGCTTAAAATACAAGTCTGGTAGTCTGTTTAGATGAATCAGCCTCTTCCATAGAACAAATCTGTCTCACGGCTATAAATGGATGTGATCTAGATCACAGATTTATTTCCCTTAGATATTTAGAGTAGTTAGTGTCTAGATTTAAACCTAACTTCTTGCGCTGTGGCTTGTGCTTTTTATTACTAAAGCTAGTTTTGCTTTTTAGTATCTGGAGCCATGCCTGGGTGTGAAGTTGATAAGTACATCTAGGGCAGGTACCTGTGAAAATCGTGTTTTCTGGGCTGTAAATGTGCATCTTCACTTATGCTTGTGTATGAGCCTTTGACATCTCCTGTGCTGTGTTTTATTTTCCCCCTCTGCTGTTAAGTCTTCCGCTCATTCAATTTTAGATGCCGATTTTCTTGAGCTGAGCAGCACCTGCCTTCCAGTAAGTATGTCTATTGAGTCTGGCTTGTTCAATATCACCCACTGATAGATACAGAATTGTTTTATATAATAATCCACTTTTTATCGTACTGGAACAGTGCCACCATGTGCAGAGGGTCAGCCGAAGCTGGGCCATGTGCTCGGTTTCCACCGGCATGTACAGCAAAAGCTGAATGATGCAGTTAGGATATCCTCTGCCCGCTTTAAAAGGCGAGATTTAACTATGCAACTATACACTGAAAATTGTTTGCAATTACTAGTAAATGTATTAATAAAAATAGCTATCTGAAATTGCTTAAAGGGGGGGAAAAAACCCCTTTTATAACCTCTCATCCAGAAAACTAGTCTTTGCAAAAGCTGGGATGCAAGACATAGAATTTGATGTTAAATTTAATGCTTTCACCATCCCGAGTGATCATACCCTGAACTGCTCCCACAGTGGCCCGGGGTAAGCTCGAATAGGTAAGTGTACATGGAAATAACCGGTTTGCCAGCTTCACTGTGAAATGCTTGTTTGTCAAGGAACCCTTGAATTTTACTGCTTTGGTAATCAAATCTTGCAAGATCAATCATGAAACTTCAATTTCTAGAAGTTGTCTGGAGCTGTAACCATAACTGTCCCACCCTGAACCAATTTCCCCACCTTTCTGAATTTCTCTCATTTTGGGGTACAAGCGCGTTGCTGGGTCTGGTGTGCCTTTTGTCTGACAATCGTGACATAGTAACAGAGCTTATGCGTCTTCATGTCACTTCTCATAATATATTTTTTTCTTTATCACTCGATAGGAACTTCTCCCTCATGCTCCTTGTTTAAATTACCCTGGATGAGTTGATCATGAGCCTCTGCCTGCTGGATGCTGGCCACGGAGGAGAAGCGGGGTCTCGGGAGGCAGCCCTGTGCCATTAAAAGTTGTTCTAACATATTAAAAACTTCTAGTAATGGAGTCTTCATTAATTCCTCAAATAATTCATTCTAGACTTATGTTGTCCTGGGAGGGAAAAAAGAAAAAAAAAAAAAAAAAAAAATTTTAAAAAGCAGTTCGAGGTCCCCAATGCTTGCCTCTCCTCCCGTGGTCACGGACAGCGATTCCCTTCTCACAGTGCACCAGCCTCCAGGTAACTGGGATCGTTACCATGTCTTTCCTCCGTTCCCTCTGTGCTAAAATAATCGCATACCTATGCCTTGTTGCTCTCCTTGATCCAGATCTTCCCCGTGGACCTCTCTCCAGCACTGGACCTGATTGCAGGGGAAGCCTTACCAGTTCTAACGCTTCACAAGTGCTGCAGATATGTAAATATATCCTTAACTTCTGGGTTTTGTAAAAGAGTAACAGCTGAAATTATCATGGTTTCTGACTCTGTCCCCACTGGCAGGTTGTACCTCCCAGATCCGTGTCACTCGATCCTTTCCATCAGCCAGCTGGTGGGTGGGGTGGTGGAAGGGAGCAGGACCCCTGCCCACTGCCGGCACAGCCACGCAGCCCACCCGCCCGCTCCACCTGCTTTGCTTCTCTCTTACAATAGTTTCATCTTGACAACTAATTAGGAGAATGCCTGCCTAAAATTAAGATGTATGAAATGAACTGCTTCTTTCTGTTATGCTGCAGTGAAGGGAGATGAGATGTGCTTTGTCCTTGACGAGTGAGTGATGCTGCTGCTCACCTCGTGGTACCCTTTGCTGCTTACCACTAATGTGATTATATTATTCCTGACTTTTTTTTTTTTTCTTTTTTTTTGGGGGATGGAAGTAATGCTGTCATGTTTTTCTTTTCTCATATTTTTTCTGCCCCTTCTAGCAGACAGGGAGAACAACTGCCTTTTTCGGTTTCCTGCTATCGTGCTTTTTTCCATGATTCCTCAATGAGAAGATTTCGAGGTTCACTGCTCACACTTTGAAAACATCCGTCTTGTCCGATTATGATCTGACCTATTTCGAAGAGAGCTCTTACCCTTCTGTCATTGGTGTTAACTACCTGCTTGACACCTTTAATAAGACTAATTAAGTAATGCATTGGGCACCTTGGCCTTCTTGGCATTGCTGATACCTTACTCTCTCTAATGAACCAACACTTTCCCCTGGTTTTCCTCTTATTCCTCTTTATGACTCTGGCAAGTGGCTTTTCACTGTAGTGTGTGCCTTGGGAATCTTTTTAAATTATTTTTTAATATTTTATTTTGGTTTTGTCCTTTCATGTTTGTGTGATCATACTTGTCAGTCATCTTGATTCTGTTAGTTGCTTAGAAAGCATTACATATATGTATATATCTCTCTATGTACATATAAAACCTGAGATTAGTGATCTGCTGTGAGTCATGATAGCTCCCATGATCTGTTTTTTTTCTTTAATGTTTCCAGCATGTTTTTGAGAAAGTGCATGATTTTTTAATATACATTATAATCTCTTTTTTCCTCCTCCTTTCCTTTCTGAGCAATCTGTACCGTACCCTCTCAGTATCCTTCAATACTCAGCAGCGAGCTTAGAATGCACAAGAAAATGCCAACATTTGCGTTAAAAGGAAAATGGTTATAATCAGAATTTAGTTTTTGCTCTGCTTGAGAAGTTTTTAAGGGCAGAAGCAGTCTTTGTAATTTGGTAGGTATGAATTATATTGGCTTCTCAAATAAACGTAAAGGGCAGCTTCGCCCTGCCTCACTTCAATGGGATTTTTTTACAAGTATACAAGAAAGTATTTTTGATAATTTTGAGCAGTTGCTAGACCAGTATGATGTTTATGCCCTAAGTATTCAGATCAAACATTTTATGCTGTAGAGTTACTGCGGTTAAGTTGCATGCGCTGGCTGCAAAACCCAGGATATTTTCTTAGGTTTGGGTTGTGTTTCTTCACAATGCACTTTTTAAAGTTGTCTTTTAAAATGTCAGAACTAGTGAGAAACTTTGAGGAAAGAATTTGGAAGGTGTTATGCATTTGCTTCCAGGAAAAATTCCCGAGTTGTTTTTGCAGTGGACAGTACAGTGTGGCTGTTTTACTGGTGAGATGAAAATAACAATGAGCGAGTACGAAGCATCTTCACACAAACAGTGGCTCAGGCATGAGGTGACGTGTAGAGGATTCACTACGATGCCTCCTAAGTATCAAGTGCCTGACAGTCCTAAAAATAGGATTCTAACTGTGATAGTACAATTAAAAATGACCCTTTCTGATGGCACTGCAAGGTGATTTCTTGACTTTGGATTGAAGTAAGGCGAGGTGTGACTCTGACCTAAGTTTACAGCAAATGACAGCAGAGTTACCTTTGAGCGAGTTCACGCCCACTGACCAAAACAGAAAAGAAACAATCACAGTGGATTTTAAATGAAATTTCTCCTAACTTGTAAATCTGAGCTTCCTGATGAATGCTAACGTACAGCTGCTGTCTTCACAGTCTCCTTGAATTTCACTTCCCAGGGGTTGGTGATTTATTACTGAGGGTGTCAGTTCTTCGAAAGAAATAAGGCCAATCCGCCTCACCACCGAACAGCCTCTGTCAGACGTGCCTCCCGAGCTGGAAGTGGCACGTGGCCGTATGCGCGGTGCTGCCCCGCTTCCCCCGGCTGATGACTCCCAGGGAGCGAGTCTGTGTCTTCCTGGGAGCTTTAATAGTGTGGGAGCAGAAATCTTTTTAAATAATTGAAAAAGGGGGGAGGGGGGGGGGGGGAGGGGTAGAAAGTAAGAATCGGTGTCAACTGCTCTGTGATTTGCATTTCAGATTCTAGTGTGTTCTAAGTTCAGAGCACATATGTATGAGATTATTTTAATGATGTATATAGCAAGACTTTGTATTTCATCACGGTTTCTGCTTTCCCCTAGGTAATTAGCTCAAACACAGCATCTACTGTTGTCTTCTTGCTGACTGACAGTGGGCAGAAAATCAAACCATTTACTGGTTGTCATGGGGATGCTGAGTTCTAGCACTGTGGCGCTGGATGCAAGGGAGATGAGGCTGTTCACCGGGAACACAAGTGGAACCGTAAAGGTGTAGGAAAGCTCATTCCTCTCCTTTAGCCTTTCAAGGTATTGGCTTGTCTCACACTTTTACCCATACTGATATAAAATGTCAAAACAACAGCTTATTGTTTTCCGCCGCCTTGCTAAGAAAGATGTTGAAGCCATAATGCTGTTGGGAAAATGGAATTTGATTTCATCACTCACCTAAAACCCTAGATATATACACGGACCATGTCGTATAATCCTTGCTTCAAGGACTGTGCAACATATGGTAGAAACCCAGCTTTTCTGACTCGATTATTTCCAGTTGGCTAAATGAGAGAGGCTGTATCAGAATCATAACGAGGATCTGACCTCAGTGGGTTTTGCTGCCCTTTAGCGCAGCTTTCTAGCAGCATCTCTAACGTACCATGCCTAGTGTCATATCAGACGCTTGAAAACCAAAGCAGGACGTTTAGTTGGAGTACTCCTCAGTCAGAGAGACGTGTCATCAACTGGTTAATACATTTGTCATCTCCAGATTGAGATTTTGAAATGGGAGCTATGTTGCTTACGATCATAACCTGCTAGTTTCTACACTGGCAGTGTGCACTTAAATGGTGGTGGGTTAAAAGGTGATAACGATTAAACAGGTTTGTAAAGCTCTCAAACATCTGGTCACATTGGAAACCACTGCATGAACTAAGGAGGCTTCGGTCTTGGACCTTAGCATATACGTTACAGGTGAAAAAACCAGCTTCACAACAAACTGGCTAGTGTGTAGCGCTGTATTAACCTGAACGCACATTAAACCCTCCCCAACTTCCTGACCAAACTGATCACTTCAGAGGGGGCCAGCTCTGACACATGCCATTTCATTTGCTAGCTCTGTACTGAACCCCATCCTATACATCAGGGAGATGTTAGCAGAAAATCCATACGCAGAGAATTCATGGTGCTGCAGAGCGAAGGGTGGTGGCGGAGCGAGCACTAGCTTAATAGAAGCAACGCACCGACTGAGCAACTGAGCTGCCCGAGGAATCCGCCGCCTGGTTCCCAGCGCGGTGCTTGCTCGCTACACCGTGCTGTTGCTCAGCTTTCCCGGTGATGCTTCAGAAAGTCATTACATTTGGTTCCAAACACATCATGTAGCTTGTTTATCCTGGGGGTTGGATGAAAGGACTGACTTCAGTCACGAACTCGCTGAGAGTTGGACGTACGCTGTGTAGCGGCAGGAAATACAGCGGTCTAAATCCAATGTACCAGCTCAAAGTATATCTGGCATCTGGTGGTACCTCGCAGGCAGAAACTGCTTAATATAATGGCAAACTCTTTTAAATGTTATGTTCTGGCTGCCTTGATCTCAGTCTTGCACGAGCTTGATCTTTCTTACCCTTCTCCTTTCCCCATTATCTGGAACGCTGATGCTGAGATTAATGTGAATTATACTCTTGGCTTTGTCTAATAAGAAGTGCTCTCGAGGAAGGTTACTTCAGAGAAGTGGGAAGCCCTACTAAACAGTAGTAATAATATGCATTTCCTGGAAAAGAGGCTTCTCTTAATGCTACATTAGGACTTGACTAAGTACAAAAGTTCTGTCTTAGAACATTAGGTCTCTTAGGTCTTCAATTTACTATACCTGTCTTCCATTTCGACTTTTTCAAAAGTAGCATTACAAACCCATAGCCCTACTTGAAATCGTTATAAAAAGAAAAAAGCAGGTACAATGGCGGTCTTCTCAAAGAATAAGCTAGGGGAAGTCCAAATTTTAAGAAGAGTCAGAGATTTAAGTCTCTGTCCTTAAGCTGGGGTCAGGTGCTCCCAGCGGGGATGCTATAGCAAGGGGATTCCTTATTTCAGTTTTCATGTCTTGTAAATAAAACGTGAAGGTGAAGCCTCCCTGAATCCAACTTACATAAAACAAATGTATGCAACACCTTTGAAATAAATTCCTGCCGTGATGTATGCATAGTTGGAATAACCGCGGGTGAAGTGCATTCCAGGTTTAATGGCAAATACATCTTACCTGAAATTACTGTCAATATACATTCTTGCTGCAGGAATTATATTGCATTTAAAATGACATGTATCACCAATATTTCCCAAACTGCATCTTCTGAAAAGTTATTTTAATCTGTAGAAGCCAGACTGTAAATGAATGAATATCAACCCAGGAAAAGCACATATTGGTGTGTGGCAAGTGGCTTTTGCGCAGGCGCTTAAGGCTCTGATTAGAGCGATGGAGTTTGTTTTATTTTCTATGGTGTCTTTTCAATGAGTTGTTGTTTCTTTCAATTGTAGATACAGCTTTGATTGTTTTAAATAAAGACGAGTTTTATCTGGCATGGTGAGCAGAAAGGCACTGTGAATCTGTAGACGATAAAACACAGCTGTACTATGCAAAATGTTGCAGGCAGAGTAAATCCTGTTTGTACTCTGTGCGTTAGACAGGACTAGAGGCCTCTGTTTTGGTGACAGTCTCATTTTCTTCCTCCCAGGCTATCGAGACTATTATTTCTCAGCTGGGATCACTTGACTGACTGGTCTTTTTTTTCTCCCTAAAAGCAAATGGGAAAATTAAAAACAATATTATTGTTACTGATTATTTCCACCACCACTTTCTATCTGGCAAAGTCTTATTAAATTACTATAGGTACAGGCAGCTATTGTTTTTCTCCGATTGTAATTTTGGCATGTCCACCCGTATCCTGCATAATCTTGCTATTATAATTCCTTGGGGAGATACAAATTTTTCTATCTGCTTTAGTTTGTCTCTTTCCAATCAATAAAGAGAAACAGAAAGAAATTTATCAGTGAAATGCTCTATTTAAATTTCCTTGGCTTTCACACAATTCTGTGTAAGCACAGTAATCCCTGGAAAAGCATCAACACCGCTTCTTCAGGTGGTAGGTCTGTACCCGTGCTGTAGAGCCGAGTGTCATTTGAGGTTAGGTTGTCTCTGTACTTTGTTGGTAACAGATGCTATGAGATACTCATACAATTATGTATCTATTGGAGTCACTGTAGTGGCGATGTTGGCGATATCACTGATACGTCTGCTGATGAGAACACATCCTCTGCAAGGCTGGTGCTGCACAAGCTGGGTGCAGCGTTCAGTGCCGGCAGAGAAATCCTATTTGTGGTGGTTGCCGTTTTTGTGGCGGTTGCCGTTTTATCCTTTGATTTGCCAGCAGACAGCATTTTTATGGCAGCTCAGTTCAAAATTCAGTTCAAACTATTAGAAATAATAATCATGTTTAAGACAATACTGATAAAACACTTCTCCATAGTAGTAAGGTGTGACTGGATTAATTTGTTTGTGACTGGTTTATTTGTGTATCTTTTATGAGGGTAATTACAGCCTTCTACCTGAATAACGTAAAGCAATTTTCTGTTCAAGCTGGAGAAGGGAAGGGGGGGTTGATACCAGTATCATACTCTCCGTGCTGCATTTTACTGCCATGTACTCCTGTCACAGATAGCAGAATGTTTATTGCCTAATAGATCGGCCGGGAACGTGCCCTCGTTACTGCACAAGGCTGGCTCTGTCCCCACGCTGGCTGGTGGCCAAGCTGTATTACTTTCCCAATGTGACCAAATCAGATCATAGGAACAGGGAATGGTTTGGGTTGGAAGGGACCTTTTAAAGGCCATCTAGTCCAACCCCCCTGCCATGAGCAGGGACATCGTCAACTAGATGGGGTTGCTCAGAGCCCCGTCCAACCTAGCCTTAAATGTTCCCAGGGACAGGGCATCTACCATCTCTCTGGGCAACCTGGGCCAGTGCCTCACCAGCCTCATTGTAAATTTCATCCTTACATCTAGTCTAAATCTACCCTCTTTTAGTTTAAAACCATTGCCCCTTGTCCTGTTGTAACGTGCCCTTGTAAAAAGTTTGTCTCCATCTTTCTTACAGGTCCCTGTAGGTACTGGAAGGTGCTGTAAGGTCTCCCTAGAGCCTTCCCCTCTGCAGGCTGAGCAACCCCAGCTCTCCCAGCCTGCCCGCACAGCAGAGGGGCTCCAGCCCTCGAGCATCTTCCTGGGCTCCTCTGGACTTGCTCCAGCAGCTCCGTGTCCTTACGCTGGGGGCACAGAGCTGGACGCAGGGCTGCAGGGCGTCTCTTGAGAGCAGAGCAGAGGAGGACAATCCCCTCCCTCGACCTGCTGGCCACACTGCTGGGGATGCAGCCCAGAGCACGGTTGGCTTTCTGGGCTGCAAGCGCACAGAGCTGGCTCATGTCCAGTTTTTCATCCACCAGTACCCCCGAGTCCTCCTTGGCAGAGCTGCTCCCCATCCCTTCATCCCCCAGCCTGTGTCGATACCGGATCATTTTGAGAGTCAAAGACAAACGCATGTTTATATTGGGAAAAAAACTCTGGACAAGTTTTTTTCAAATACAAGCTTTTTTTCTCCCAGAGGTGTGTAGGGATGTGTGTGATTTACAGTGGAGGGACTGAAAGGACACTTGGGTGCATATCATCGTACAGGCATCAAAACAACCTTTTTCTGTCTGGCACATCATGCATGAAAGTACAATGTGCACACAAAAAGAATTTAACAATATTTCAAATGTAATGCTATATGTAATCTTTATTCCTCATTGATTTCACTTTGAATTGGTATGCTTTTAGCTGTTTAAATAACTCACTGGCTTAGATGGCGTGTGTTCCTTTGGAGCTTGTTGTAGCAGAGATAGCAGGTAAAGCATTTCAGCCTTTAATTTAGATGCTTTTTGATAGTGAAGATTGCAAGTCCAATTTTTGCTAATAGAATTGGCAATTACACAGGCACTGAAAGAAGACACGAGCCAAAGCTCGTGCCTCGACTTCAAGGAAGCAGGACTGAAAGCCCTTGAGAATGTACCTTATTACCAGCCTAATAGGGGCAGTGAGAAACGCTTCGCTCCCGCCCGCTTCTCCCATCCTCTCGTCTCAGAGACCGAAGGAATCAATCTGGGCGGGAAAGTAGTTCAGAGTCTACAGGCAGGCAGGCTGAGCGCTGCTGCGATGGTCCCAAATGTAAAGCTCGTAGTGCAGAGCTCCGTGTTGGCACCACAGCTCTGCGTTACCCCGAGGTGACACGCGCTGTGTTGGTGCTCAGAGAAGAACCTGACACGAAGCCCCGTCCCTTCCAGGGACAGCTGTTAAGTGGTGGGGGTGGGGGAGGCATTAGCGATACACAGAACAGCAAAGGCCTTCAGACCTTCTTGCTTCCTTAGAAGACCTTGACCAGTATTTTAATAGCCTGATCTTTATCAAAAGCACGTTTTTAGTGACCAGTGTTACACCCATACAGGAACACAAGGAATTCTGTTAACTTTTTAAGGTGAACTTCCATACAGCACGTGTCTATATTAGGTTTGGTAAGAATTATTACTTTTTTCTGTAAGTTTGGCTCAAGATTGGTGGATTCATTTAAACTTGGTGCTGGAAAAGTTATTTGGAAAAGCAGTATGGAAAATGCCTACCTTAAACTCCGCTCTAGTCCTCCAACGCCTCTGCAGTCCACATTAGGTGAAAAAACAACTTCTCCAGGTGATTTTGTTGAGAACTGGAGGTGACGTATTGTATTTTCCTGGGCGTATAATAACCTGGGAGCTACTAAATTACTGATAATTGGAGGGGGGGGGGGGAGGAATTATTTACAAGTTTGTCCTCAGAATGACAAAAAAGCAGCCTCAAGGTGCTGCTCGCTGTTCACCTCCACACTTCCAATATATTCTCAAGGCTATTGCTTCTGTCTACTGTCACAGACCTACATCAGCATTTTCATATCGTTACCTTCAACGAGGAGCATTCCCTTAATTTCTGCCTTGTTTAGTTCTAGACTATAAATAACACTAACCGCTCACGAAACCGAGTCTTGCAGAGCCCTACCCTGGAGGCTACTCAAAACCTGAACATTTCATTGGTTTGACAGTCTTTACAGACTAACGTCTTATATATAATAATCATCATGCCAGTTGGAAATCCATAATTATGGCCCACTCTAAACGGTAGCACAGTAGACGAGAAATAATGTCAAGTACTCCGCTGAAGGAAGTGTGCTGAGAGTGTTTGTCAAGCCATTTTCTCTATGTGATTCTTATTCTGGCTCCCTCTCCCCAACTCACCAGTCAGTATGATGGGAAAATAAATACAGGTATTTATGCCCATTTCTGGGAATGCTGTTGTCTCGGCACAGACAGTACCCAGGAGGGCTGTAAGAAATAAATTGGTGATCTATTGCGTGTATATGTCAGCTAGGATGCGTATCTGTTTGACTGCTTCGGAAAAGCTAAATATTTTAGATGAGGAAGGCTTATGATGCTGTGAATGTCACTGATATGTCAAAGGAACAATAAGCTTATTGAGCTTTTAGGGGTCGATTCTTCAGCCTCCTGCTGTTGCCAGTACCCTGAGTAACCTGGTGTAGAGCTATTGCCAATGCTGCTGGGGAGCTGGCTGTTGGAGCCCCGGGGCTCCCTGGAAAATGTGCCTGCTGCTGCTGCTGCTCCTGCAATCCCAAAGACCCTCTCCAGGAGTCACGAACCCAATCTTTAGGTGGTGTAAATCGGCCTTGCTCCTTCTAGATCAGCAGAGTCAGAGAATCGATGTTAGCTGAGGATCTGGCCCAGTAATTAGGCAACCTTTTTTCTGTTCAGACAGCTGCTTGTGTGTAGACAACTCATTGATGTAGTGGCTGGGATGTGCAAATGAGGTAGAGCCTGTGTTTTGTGCTCATTAAAGAAGGCACTAGAAATCTCATATGGCCACCATCTGCCGCGTTGTTTGTTGAGTTTGATCGTTAGTCAATGAATGGTTCTACTGAAATTCAGTGATTAATCTCCGGGATGTGATTCTCTTTATCACGATGAAGGATGGCAGAATTTAGCTCATTATAATAAAATTGTATGAATGTGCAAATTCTCTTCAAAAGACATTGGGATTCATAAAGCAGTTAAGTGCAAAAACTGGGAAAGTTAGCTGTGAGGTTTTGTAATGCCTATTTACAAACACAAGCTCCTTGATAAAAGCTGGGAATAGCTCCTGTAGATACGCAGCGACTAAACCAGCAATGTGGTTGTGCTTGAAGGACTTCAAGAAAGCGTACAATGTCTGCAGGCGACTTTAATGACCGACACCAATTTCAGCAAGCTATCGTGAGGCTTTTCATTCTAGACAGTAGAAGGAATATTTCATTGACAGGTGTTTCAAAGTATTTTCTGTACACTGGCTTCGCTCAATTTCTCTATAATGAATAAAGTGAAATTTAGGGAAAAGGCAGGTTATTAATGGCCCTGATTTATTAAGCATGTAACAATCTTTAATTTTCTCATCCTAAAAAACCCAACAGTTCAATTAGAGACCTTGGACTTTTTAATTGCATGTTGGAATAGTTTTTCAAGCAACAAAGCATTAAGTCTTGTTATGGATCCATTTCGGGGTTTATGTGAAATGATTTGACCATAACTGATACTGACAGGGAATTTAAATAGTCTCTGCTGGTACCTTCAGCTGTTTTCTGTCTTCAGAATGTAAAATGTATTCTCTGTAGTTTCTACTGGGCATTCTTTGAATCTGCATCACATGTCTACAAACCAAATTGAAAAGCTGTGGGTTTATTTACGATGTTCTAAGAAATCTGTTCGTAGGGCTATTGATTTCGGTTTTTCCCCTTCCTCTTGATTTCCCCTTCATCTATATTCAGTTTCAACAGTTACTTTCAATCTATATTGACTATATATAAATATATATAATATATTTTATATATATGAAACTAGAAAGAAAACTTAATGCAGAAATTTACTTTGGATCACAGTATTCATGAATAGAAAATAAAGATTAAACTTTAGAAAGAACAATTATTTGTACTGTAACTCTGTTGCATTTTGCATTGCTCAGGGAAATGAATGCTTCTAGCAACCAGCCTGCACTATGTATTGCCTGTGGATGACATTTATTTGCAGATTTCACAGAATGGCAGAGTGGCTGGGGTGGGAAGGGACCTCCGGGGGTCACCTGGGCTCTCCTAGGGCAGGTCGCACAGAGTCCAGGTGGATCCAGCGAAGGAGACCCCACCGCCCCTCCGGGCAGCCTGCTCCAGCGCTCCGCCACCCTCAAGGCAAGGAAGCTTTTTCCCATATTCGGATGGAGCTTCTCGTGCTGCAGAAAGCTTGTCCCATTCACTATTTAAAAATAAATTTAAAACTGGAACAATGAGCTTGTGCAGGACAGAGGCTGCTGCAGTGTCAAATTTCTCCGCCTGCCCATTTGGCCGCACTTGTGTTTTAGGAGCTCGGAGCAAATGTTGTTCCCCGCGGACGTTTGCAGCGGCAGCCGGGGGAGGCAGCTGGTGGCAGGGTGCGATGCCTGTGCTGGGGCTGGATCCCTGACAGCTACTGATGAAGCGAGTCGGTACCTGCTCACAGGTCAGGCAAGGGAAAGTATGGACAACATAGGCAGAGCACAAGGAAGTCTGTCCACTTTCTGTATTTATTCTCCAATTCAATAAGACAAGTGCAAAAGAATCGGCTTTATTTGTGGCTTTATTTTTTTTTCTTTAGTGTTGTTTTTTTCCTTTTTAGCAAAGGGGAAAATGGAGCAAAGCTTCAAACTTCAGGTCTAAGCTATTGAGGGAAGTCCACGGGAGTCCGTTAACCGACTCTACTGGGTGTTCCAGGCAGCTCAAGAAAAACTATTTCCCATTCCCACCCACTGCAAAATGGGATTAGCAGGAGACTTTTCCTATCAATCCTCCCGGGCCAGGATTACAAGCAGTAAGCAGTGGTCCTCAGGAAGCTTTCAGACTCCTCCTGTCTGTGTTCAGATACCCGGGTGTTTTCTTTTTTTTAACGAGGACTGCTGCCTGGGTCCCCGTGAGAAGGCATCCAGCCCACTCCTCTTCAGCTATACTGGCTCTTTCTGTGGAAAGCTTGAATATTTTAGGAACAACTTTTCCCTCTTTAGGCAGTCCTTGGGAAGAAATAAGAAATATAAATAAAAAGTAGCTATGGTACAGTAGTTATTCTGACTTTTAAAAACAACACTTCCAAGAACAGCTATGGTGGAAATAGATATTACAGCTCTACATATGTCTCAGGGGAGATGTGTGCTTGCTTTCTTTGTCTTTTTTTTTTTCTTTTGGGAAAAGGATGACAATGGGTATATTTATATATAGGAAAGTCTACCTATTTTATCTGAAGACTGCAAGAAATTATTCAAGCTTCAAGCAACTCTTTGTTCCATACTTTTAGGAAGAAAATCAGCAAATTGAAAACTTTTTTGCCTTTCTCAGGAAGAATATTGCAAAAAACAAACACAAGAAAAAAGGCTGATGAGGATGAAGACGCAAAGAAAAGCAGCTCCTTTTCTTGAAGAGGAATCTCCTAGTTTTGGTATGGAGGGTACACAGTAATTTTGCTTGTAAGTAATTTATAAAAGGTGGGGGTTTATGCACTGGTATTCTTTGATCTATTATGTCAAAATTGGATAAAAAGCCAATTCAGACCCAATTTTTTGCAGAATGATAGAAGACTTCAAGGTTTTATGTTAAAATACTGAAGTTGTCTCTGATGTGAACCATTTATCTCTTAACGTAACAGAAATTATATTTCAAGTAAATTCCTGCGCTTCCTCGAGTTTTTCATGCTTTGCTTTGCCCATCCTCCTGTCAGGAACATGCACTCATGTGATGTGCAAAGAGCAAATGGAATTTCCCGGCATCGCCTAGATGTGCTGAGCGCATCTTGTCTACGTGCTGGGAAGTGCCTCCTTCAAATGGAAAGGGGGTGGTACAGTATGATGCTAATATAGTGTACATAGCTTTATTATTACATTTATGGACTCTGTTTTCTCAGAGATGATGTGAGATTTGTTAGATGATATTACAAAAGATAACATTTAGTCCTGCTGACAATATGATGTATTAATCTTTGTCTCTTTGGTGTGCTTCTAAGCATTCAATTCTTCGGTAACCATCTGTAGCATGTACTATACAAAATACAGGCAAAGTAAAAAGCAATTGTACTAAAATACTTCCTTACATTAAATTTTCTGAACATAAAATCTTGAAAAACTTAGAGCATGAAAATACTTTTCAGATAATAGTTGCAGATTTAATCTTAGCAATACCATCCAAATCAGCAAAATGAATTAAAATCAAAGGTAATTTTGTTATATGTTATATGTGCGGTCACTTCTATACAGGATAAAGTATTTATTAAAGACCGAAAAGCAGATAAAAAGACCGAATGAAAAACATTTTTAATATATTTTAAATCAAGAATATAATATCAGAGCATTCCTTCTAGATTTTTTTCTATAAGGCATATAGAAATCGGACCTGAACAGGTCCTAACACCAAAGTTTTTATTATTCTGATAGGAAAACAGCAAACTGCTAAATGAATGCTGTTTTTTGAGGTCTGCATCTTTCCGAGGCATTGCCATTTTTCACCTCTTCCCAGCCCTGGTAACTAACACCTTCCAGCCCCAGGAGTGCCTGGCAGACGGCTTTAGGGAGGCAATGACAGAGATTTTTTTTCTCCACGTTTTAGAAGTGCCTAAGGATATATAGATCAAGTTGTTCCACTTCTGGTACATTTTTACAAGCACATGAAAAAGAAACTGGCTTTTGGGTGTTCTTGTAAATATTTTACTAAAAAGTGGCCTCATGAGGGATTCTGTCTTTTGTTAGAGCCAGATTTCTCAGAAATAGTGCTTTTAGTAAAAACTGCTCTGGGATCGCATCAACATGTCCTAGTTTCCAATTCTGCAGCAATGTGAGGCATTTCTTGGGAGTGTGTTCTTTTTTGGAGACATTTATGGTAATGTATAAACCTTTGGACCAGTTGCTAATTTTTACATAATTAAAATTTAATTTTAAAAAGATGATTAGGAGCCTTATTATGTAAGTTGAATTTCTGGCTCACTTGCTAAACATCTAGCTTGTGTTTGTACGACTGGGTCAGTTCACACAGGATTTGCAAAAGGCTGTTTACCTGATCTGAAGCCCTCCAAAATCATGGAGAAACTTTGTCTTGGACTGAAATGGCTTTTTATCTGACCAGAAATTGCTACAACTAGTTCTGTTGCTTATGCTTGTTGAAACAAGCTGCACAGACCTGCAAACACATCGGTATCTCCCATCCCCTTCCATCCTGCTGTGGAAAGAGCGGCTATTTCTGAAAGGGGGGGGGGGGGGGGGGCGCGGGGACATTTCAGAGTAAGGACAGAGTACGTGCTACCGATTGGATTTTCTGTTTATATGTTAGGCAAAAAGCGTGAACTTTTCCCCAGAACAATGAAACATGAGGAAAGAAACTTTTAAATGCCAAAACAACACGAAGCAGTGAAGTGGTAAACAGCTATTTTGACATAATTTCCCTAGTTATGTTTGTACCTAAGCACAGGATATTCTGAGGTTGGTTTTGAATCTTCCTTCTTCAGAATGGAAAAAAACAAAAGAGTAAAAGCCTGCCTGCTGAAGGATAGTTATCGTTTCAAACCTTTTTCTTCAGCTGTGTTATAAAAGGTATCTGCCTAAAAGCAAAGCACTACTTAAGTGTTCTTGTGGCTGTTTAAAGCTTACTACTTAGCTGGCAGGCAATGAAACTTTTATTCTGCGTTCTTCCCTAAAGGTCTGCTTCGTGCCATATTTATATACATCTATAACTATAAAAAAATATTTTAAACAAATATATAAAATGTATGTATATAAAAATAATTCTCCCCAAGTGCTTTTCAGACAGATGAGTCTCCTAGTTCTGTAGCTAAGAAAAAGACAGAAGGTGACAGCGAGTGTAACAGCTAAATGTAGGTAACGGTGAGCAAATGGTGGATAACTGCTCCCGGGATCAATACGTACAGATTCCTCCTGCGAGCCTGACCTTGAGGGAGACACTTGCGTTGTTTGCTGTGTTTGGCGAGTCCAGGAGTGATGTGACTTGTGGGCAGATACAGATTTATTTCAGCTGATGTTTTCACATTCTTTTTCCCCCAGACATTTTTGCTTTTGATAGGGGCCCAGACGGATTCCCACGGACTCTAACATCTAAATATTTCAGCAAGAAATTAAACACAGCACCTGAATTTTTCTCAGTGTTTTCACAAAACAAAGTAGTAATTAACACTATTAGTTATCTTCAAGAGGCTTGCCCAGTTTCCCAGCACTTACTGTACTAGCTGCATTCATCTCATTTGGGAAGGATCCCATCTAAAGCTGGCAGAGTTTTAGCTTTTTAACTGAAGTGGAAGTTGGTTTTAGGAAAGAAAGTCAACTTTTTGTTTCCCCTAAAAGAGAGTGAAGAATTGACTGTGTCTTAAGGAGTAACAAATAATCATGTTTTTATCCTGCACATCTGTTTAGAGGTCCAGAACACTTTTTGCCTGTAGCTATACTGCGTGCCTGGTGGAGTAACGTTATGAAGACTAAGTGAGCAAAGCTAACTTGTCATAGTAGCGCAATTGCATTTGGTTTTCCAGTAAACCTGGATTTTTAAGGTATTTTTAAGGTATGTTTAAGCCATTGAACGCTGGAGCCCTCAAGGAGATTGATGGCACCAGTGAGTCTGACTTTGTTCTTCTCCCTGAGAAATACTTCAGGGAAAAGACAGAAGAGTGGTGCTCTGAAAATCTGGGTCTTCCTAGCCTGTTGGAAAATAAGTAGACCTTCATTATATTCTCATTACTCCAGCTCCCAGCTCAGAAAGGCAAAAAATAAAGGTCACTAGCTTTTACCATCTGTGCTAAAATGAGATGAAGGTAATAGAGAACTCCAAGATTTATTGCTTAGCAGCTGATTTGAGGCTTCAAGTAAGTAGTAAGACATATAATCCTATTTCAACAACTTTTTACTTTGTAAGGGCATGTTCCATAACCCACTGAATGTGATTGGAAAAATCAGAATTACTTTCATCAGGCACTGGATGGGGCTTTACAGGTTAATTGCAAAAACGAGTCTGAAATACTGACTTCTCAATGCGTTTGACCGAAGAAAAAGGATTTTTATCTGCGAACAGATTTTTTAAAAAATACATCCAAGGGTATGAGGGGAAATGATATTTGGATATTGTACCAGATGATTGCTGCCCAGGTATGATGTTTAACAAGATGAGCAGCTCCCCTCAGTCCATTTGGGAAACATAAGCTTCATTCAGCTGCCAAATGGCTGAAGATGGGAGAGTGAAAGCTGGGCAAGAGGCTGCTTCAGCTGACTTGAGAAATAATTTTCTCCTTAGCGTAGTTACAGTCAAAACCGAGCAGCATCAGACAGCTCCTCTTTTCCCTGACCAATGCTGAATACGCAAGTGCCTGGTGATGGCTTAATTGCTCATTAAAGAGAAATTTTTGATGAAACAGAAGAAAGTTGGAAGTTTTCTGAAAGTAAACGTAGTGCTAAAAAGGAGGCTGAAAAAAACCAATTACTTCAGTAGCCTGTCTTTACAAGCACCTTCAGACACAACATTCTGCTTTAGGTGTTCCTACTAAACAAGCAAATAAAGTCCCAATAGATTGTCAGCGGTATCAGTCTCCTTAAAATAGGTATTTGGTACCTAGGTGTCATCCTGCTTCAGACACCTTTCCACTGTTCAAGTCAGGCTGGCTCGTGGCAAGGTTTGTGTAACTGCTTAATTTGATTCATTAAAGAAGTTGACTTCGTGCATTCATTAGTGCCTTGCATGCTTGATGAGGCTTCCTGATGGCTTTGCAATTTGCTTTGCAGTTTCTCCCTTTTCTGTAGCAAACCTCTCCGAACAAACCAGCTAATGATCGGACCACACTGTGAAGGATATATGACACTACTAACCATGTGCGCTATAGCATTCAGGTGATGGTGGTCTGCAGATACAAAAATCAGCTGTCTGAAGGTCGGTGTTTGGTGCTCCTGTGTGAGACACTTATCAGCTTTCGGCGAGATGGATAGCAAAGGTCAGTAGCTAAGCTCAGGGAGAGAAATGAGGTGACAGAACCTGATTGTGTCAGACACTTTGCAGCTGACTCAGCAAGGCCAGATGTGCAATCTTGAAATTAAATACTTTGAAGCTGAATTAATTGTCGTATGAACTTCATTTTTTTTTAATCAGGTGCCTGTTTTCATCTAACCGGGGGATGTTACTTCTCAGGAAGGATTTCATTAGCAGTGCCCCTCTGGCTCCATGTCTCTCCCCATCTCTTCCAGCTTTTCCTGTGAAAGACAAGGTGTAAAATACTGTGCTTTTAATATAGCCGAGTCCAGTATTTCAGAGCTTTCCCCAGTATTTTAACTATGCAAACTCATCCTTGTCAAGCAAAAGACTAAGCCTCACACTGCCACATTACTGAGTTGCTCAAAATGAGAGAAAATGATCAATAATGCCATAAAAATAGTGTGGGCAATGGTAATTTTAAAAGCAAAACGTGAATGAAGTGTAATCACCATGTGTGAATACCGCCATTATCCAACTAAATAAGCACAGCTGTTAGGAAATCTGTATTTTATATCTAAGTGGGCTTGGCTTTCGGTGACCACTACATAGAGAGGGAGCAGCTGGGCTGTTAATACAAACCTCTGTCACCGGTGTCCAGTTTGTGCCACTGAGTATTTTGAATGTATTGTGGATGCAGCCCTGCCTCAAGCACGCTGATTAGGAAGATCTTTCTTGCAACGGTGGTGCTGCAGGCGCGGGCACCCTGCACCCATTTGTTGTTGGAGGCTTTGAACCATCGCTCATTAAAGCCGAGAGCAGCACTCTGCTGCCTTTTGGATCAGATTCCTTTTACAGCTAACTTTAACAATTCCTAGTCAAGACCGTTCTCATTTATGCATGTGTTTAAATTGCTTTCTTGTATCTGAAATTAAGTATTAAGCCTTGATAATGTATTAATTAGCTTTTTTTTTTAATGTACCTTTTAATTAAGTGAAGCCTGAAACGCAGCTTACATCTTTAAAATTCTAATCCTTTAAATCATTGTGAGTTTCATCCTAAGCTTACTGAAATCAATAGATAAACTTCTGTAGCTTTCCCAAGAGCTAAGTACCTGTAATTATAGCTGTAAGGTGAGGTTCCACGGTCTGGACCAAAACTTGTCGAGTTTTTTGCTTCTTGTTTCTTACTCTGTGCAAAGGGTATCGTTTCCTGCCTAAGCAGTAATGAGCAGGGTTCCGTGAGTATTGTGTACCTTTGATTTTATTTTTTTAATGGTCTCTACAGTGTTAACAATCGCTTGGGAATAAAATTCAGTCTTCCCATACTGGATTTATAGCTTGTTAAATGCAAGTGAACTTTCAGCTTAAGTGGCTGCAGCAATTTTGATCTCTGCAGCTCATCCATGTTCTGATGAGCTAACGCTCATCTTCTTGTTAACAATATACGAGCGTATGAAATTCTTAACAAGTTAATTCCTCAGGCCTCTTTCCCAAAGAAATTAGTACAGACTTCCCACCTACACTGTTCAGATGAGATACTATCAGGTGTCATAGTAACAGCTTAGTGAATACCCTTTAATTCTTATTCATGAAGTAGTCTGACTTTAGCGGGAGGGATATATGCACATGAGAAGAAAGAATCTTGTCCTTAATCTGGGAATGGAGGAATCCCTGAAGATCAGCCTGCTGTATATATGTAAATAGCAGGGTAAACCTGCTCAGTCATGCAGACGTTCAGTGAACAGTTTTAATGCTCTTGTTTCAGTGGAAACAAGAAAATTTGATTTTCTAAAATTTTTTTTTTTGAGTCCTTAATGGTAGGATAGAAGTTACAACAAATTAAAAAAGTGGAGATTTGGAGAAGGAAAAAACAAACAGGCAAAAAAAGCCAGTCTAGTCTCCCCGAGTCGAACAGGGGATTGACTGCCTCTGTCAAAAAGTAAAAAGCAAAGTTTGGTTTAACACTGGAAGGGTTTTGGTCTGGGCAGCACGTACGGGGAGGGAGGCCTCTCCCTTTGGTTGCTGCAGGATTTCCAGCTAACCTTTAATACAGAGATTTAAGCAGGGAAGAAATCGAATATAATGAGCAGTTATCCAAGCATCAGTGAAGGCATGTTCCCAGGGATTTCTCCCTTGAGGCTGACAGGGTTTGACTCCAGTGCCCAGCGGGGCACTGGCTCTGGCTGAGGATTTCCCAGGAATGGGGGCATCCCCTGCTCTTTTACAGGCACCAAAGTTACCTTGCTGTACTTCACCAAGAGAAAGGCTTTTTCTCCTCCACCCAGTCCATCTGTTTCCCCGTTCTGGAGGAATTAAGTTCCCTGACATCGTCAGTCGTCCATCAGATCTGTTAGTCCTGGGCAATGAACTCGAAGGGTTCGAGGGAGAGATGGATTCAGTGAGGTCCTCAGGACCTGAATGAGCCGTGGCTCCCTAACTGGGAGAAAAATCACCCAAAATCTAAGCTTGGCAGCAGGACTGGAAGCAGAAGATTCAGTGGTGTTCTCTGTGAAGTATAGCGCTTGAGGCCTGCCTCATTTTTTATACTTTTTCCCCCCTTCTTCCAGCAGCCTGATTTTCACAGTGTACCTCACCAAGTGTATAACTGATTTTGATGTGGAATTCACTCCTGTTTTGTAGCCTTGAAAGCTGTATTTGATGAGAAGAGCCTATTCCCGAAAGAAATTCATGATCATGAACAAAAAGCAAGGCAACTCTGTGAGCGAGTGTGCAGTGGAGGCAAGATAAAAAGAAAAAAAAAGCAGCAGGCAAAGCTGGAAGAAAAATAAACCTCCTGTTACAAAGGAAGGTGTGTATAAAGGATGCCGTATACAGAGAGAAAATGCTATTCGTTTTTACAGGGCACTCCCTTTTTTTCTTAGGGGCAACTTTTTCAGCAATTACTTGGGATTTTGTCCTCACACAGCTCTTAGGTCTTAACTAGGATCCCATCTCTGTAGCTTGTCCTGTGTTTTTCATCAAAGTAACTGAAATCGATGAGGTTATTTTTATGGGGGTTTTCTGTCTGTTTTGAATCATTTCTCTGACTGAAGTCCAGCTGAAGTTACTAGGCATTCAGATGTCCTTGGAGTGTTTTAAAATGCCATCGATCAAATCCAGGTCTGATTTAAACCACATTGTTTGGGTCCAGTGAAATTATTTGTCGGTTGTTTATCCTCTTCCAAATTTAAGGTTTTCTGTAAGAGTTTCCAGTTCTAACGCTAAAAAAGGAAATGCAAGTGTGAGGCCAGGCAAAAATCTGCTGTTTGCAGAGATTTTCTTCCTAAACATGTGCTGTCCCCAAGGTTTAACATTCATTAATTCAGATTAAGTAAGTATTGACCCTGAACTTGATCTCACACTTCTACCAGACATCCCTTTGTATCTGTGAAGCCATACAGAAATGACAATTAGCAGCTGAGCTGGATGCTTGATTAGGTTAGGTGGTGTCAAAACATTAATCATGGCAATCGTGACTCACTCTCCCTTGCACTAAAAAATGAAAAAAATGTTTTGTGTTTCTTCAGATATGAAAAAAACCCACTCAGTATTCTGACATTGTTTTACTCCAATCTCCTTTCTGAATCCGAAGGGCAAGAAATATCTGTAGACAATATAATTTCCTATATTTTCCAGCTTAATAACTGTTCTGGGTAAATTTTGGGAAAGTAATTGACTATTCAAGTGCTTGCCTAAACCGACATGTTTTAAGAGGTACTTTTTCAGAAAACTTGAGCCCTGATTCTTTCTCACTTGGGATCTTTGCTGTTCGTTAAGGAGCAAGGTCAGATTATAGGAAGAAAACAATGAGCTGGTTTCCAGCCTCAGATGGAGCTTCTGCTCAGGAAATACGGCTCTCTGCAGTATGTGGTCCAGTGTTTGTCTCATCATTTCCACTGGAAAATATTTTCTCACTAGAAAATGGACTTTATTCCAACCAATTTACATAACTTACCAAAATAGTGTTAGTATATTGGCTCATCCTCCAGTTTAAGTCAATCTGCAAAATATTCTGTTGTGGAATAATTTGCACGTGCAATTTGCCAGACCAAATCCTGAAAAGATTTGAGGCATTAGTCCCACTGAATTCAGCAGGCCTGTTCAGGTTTTCGTATGCTTGTAAAAAAAAAAAAAACAAACCTCAAATGCGTAGTTGTTTACAAGGTCAAAACTTGTTTTTTCCACTATCTTGTAAAATTCAAAGTAAATAAAATCTCCTCCTACAAGAACACAGTTGCATAGTAACAAAATAATGGGTAATATCAGGTGTGTGGTCAGTCATTCAGAGCCATTTCAGAGCCACCTAGCAGCATGGGTGTAAGAATCAGCAGACAACTTCATGAAGTAAAGCAAGCTGAGAAGAGTTGAGTAATTAAGGCAAAGACTGAACAATAGAACTTTTGTTTTTTGTTGCTCTTTTTAGTTTTGTTTTTCCAGAACCGTATCTTACATGTTCTGTCTGCTAATTTTTTACAGCTGTCCTGTATTATTGCCTTAATGACTTTAGGACCTCAATTACACGCATATTAGATGCTTAATGTTTTCTAAGGGGTGAAAAATTATGCTTGCTCTGAGAAACACTCTTTCTAATTTAGATAATTAAAATAAACAAAGAGCATAGTGAAATGAAACGAGTATGTATGTAGGTTTGTAAGTGGTATGGCAAAGATACAGGAAGGTCTTAACTACGGGGTAGAAGGAGACAGGCTTTGGCTGACCACTGTACAGCCAGAGGGTGTGAAAAGGCAGAGATGATTATTATGAAGGGTGACAGAAAGATGTATCTGCCAGCACAGCGGGAGCAGAGGGGACTTTCCCTTTTGACTGCCTGATGCTCACACGAAACGTTTTCTTCTTCATATCAGTTAAACTTAATTTCAAACCTGAGGAGTTTCAAGCAGAGGCCAATTTTTAAAAATTGATCTGCTGTAGCGATGCCCTTTCTTGCCTCCCCGAAATGGAAAGCAATTGTTGCACATCTGCCCCAGATCAGAGCTGTGCAGGTCTGAGGTGCAAATGGGCGAGAGCTTTGCTTCTACCAGTGACTTAGGCTCGACTATTTCTGCCCTTGGGGCTTGAAATTAAATCTCTATACTCTTGAACAAAGAAGATTCCTGCCCTCCCACAGCACCTGCTTTTATTCCTAGGAGATGGCGACACTCTAAACTAGATGGACACTTTAAACTAGTGTCACCAGTATCTGCAGAAAAGCTTTTTTGGTCAATCCCAGAAGTTTCTAAAACAGCACCTGTGGCATTCTCTTCCTGTGAAGCTTGAGCAAGGTTGAATTTAAAAGGTGCAGAGTGACAATGAATGTTTGTGAAGCAGCCACGAATAATATTTTTGGTATAGATACAGCACACCCAGAATGGATAATACATTACCGAGTTCCAAGGTGCTTGTGACGACTCCTCTAAGTGACAAAAGCCTTATCTCAAACTCATCCAGATTAAAACCTTTCTAGATGTTCTGTCATGTATTTCCAGTGCTTTTAATGTCACAATGGTGCTCTGGTTTAGACTAGATTGCTTTTAGGCTAAAGCCATTTTGTTCACACGTGCCTGTTCAGCTAGTGATAGATTGAGGAAGTTCTTTGCATTTGCACAGTGTGCCCTGGGTAAAGGCTGGGCTGAACTGCAGCATCGCAGCCCCTGCGCTGACTACGGAAGATCAGAAGTTGCCACTGATTTCCTTTCCTTTGCTGTGGGAAGAAAGGAAAGGGGCAGGGGACAGCAGTTCCTCATGGAGCCACACAGGACAAGAATGTCCTGAACCCTGTGTAATATAATGGTTTCAAATACAGAGCTCTGAACTCTGTTTCAGAAGTGGCTGCAAGGTAAATAACACTGGCAGGGAAATTGAGATAAAGTGAGTATTTCTTAAGGTCTCGTCATCCCATTAAACTGAAATGTTGTTGCCTCCATTAATTTCTTACCGAAGGCAGCCCACCTAACACTGCCCGGTTCGGGACAGCAGCCTCTTGGTACAAAGCTGCCACTCGCCTGTTCTGGACCTTGGTGCATTAATCAAACTGTTTTTCGTTATAAGCTTATCCGTATCCTTATTTTAGTCTTTATTTTTCAAGGCAAACCTACTTTAAATCCAAACGGTGGCCACATGTGATATCATTTTCCAGGCAGTCGTACATGTTAATCCTTTAAACAGCTTTTTGGAACAGTTAATGTATTAGTGATGGCTATTCACATGAGACAGCGTTGCAACAGTAGTTAGTGACAGCTATTAATAGAAGATAGTTAAATATTTTAAATTGTGTTTGGAATTACCGCTGCCTAAACCCAGGTTACTTTTGCTTAGGCTTTGAGGAGCGGAGCCTCATCTCTTCTCCCAGAAGACCCATAAGTTCACTATTGATCTCAACAGAAGCTGTTTTGGAAAACTTGACTGAATTAAATATATATTTATCTCTGAGACTTAACATGTTTGGGCACTGATCCAAAAGCCCATTAAAGTGAATGGGAAGAGTCCCATTGGATTTATTCCTTTTCAGATGATGCCTTCAGGACACTGCAGGTGATAAACAGGATTACGGGTTTGGTGGAGGATTCTCAAAAGACCTGAAGTGAGATGCTTTTAAAATCCCTGCCTTCAGCCCCCTAACGTGATGGAAGTCTATACTCTAGGTTAACACATGAAAGATTTCCTATTTCTTTGTTTAGTGCTTGTCCAGTGATACAGAAGATTCCCATAAAAGAAAACAAATATGCGGTGGCAGTTCTTGGAATGGAGGAGAAGGGTGCGTGGGTTTTGGTGATCCCTTTGAAAAGTACTTCTAAGTCAGTACCTGAAACTAGCATTTCTAAAGCAAAGTTTGGCATAAGCTTCCAAGCTTCAGTGAAAAAAATCTTATTCTTTAAATGTCACTTAAGGTCAGATTTATACCAGTGCCTTTAGTCATCTTGACTTAAAAATACTGGATGGAGGCACTATGTAACTGAAAATCCAGGTTCCTGCCTGCCACAAGAACCACTCTCTACTTGCAAGAGAGTATTTTGCAATAATTACAATAACATACAGGCTTGGGATTGTGTGTAAGGGTGAGACAACATTTCTGTACGTAGCATCCGCTGCTCAAATCAGGGAAACAAGTCAATCATCAAACTTGTTTCTCAGGAGGGAAGAAACCCTCTCTTATTTATGAAACAATTTTCACTATGTCCGTGAGCTGGGCATTCAAAGGAATATACTACCTTAAGCCAAATGATACTTGTAAGAAAGCCATAAATATGAATTTTAACTTTCACTTACATGGAATTTCGTGTGATTAGGTCTGACATCCATTCAGATACAGAAGTTTACTTTGGAAGGCTGATATACACAAAGTCCTGTTACAGATCAGAGAAAACACTCCCAAAAGATGGAAATGAGCTCCTTACATGTGAGCTAAAGACACTGAGCAATAAAACTTCAGAAAAGTCAGCACTGTTTTATCTAATTTTCTCAGACAAGTGTAGTACTTTGAAGATAAGTCACTTTCCTGGTTTCAATAATTTAATTGGTTTCAATCATTCGGAGGGGGAAACGTGCAATAAACCATGCTATAATGACAAGTGCTTAATACCAAAGCTCTGTTCTCATTGTTACTGCGATGTCCCTGGCTTGGAGACTAGCTCCATCCCCGCGATGCCAAGCACTCCGCAGCTGGCAGCGGATCTCCATCAGGCTCTTCACCCTTTTTGGTGCTGCTCTGGTTCTTGAAATGGGGCAGTGGGGAGGGACAAGCACTTCAAACAAGCTTTGAGATGATGGTGAGTATCTCCTGATCCGCTGTTCTCTATACTGTGTAACAAAGGTATAGGTCCCCCTCTGCTACTGGCGTCAATTGGAGTAGGTTATTATTGTGAAGTGTTTTTCACCTGGTAACAACCACAAATCAGTGTAGCAAATAACTCTAAAAGAAATTGATTCCTTTAACAGTATGGTGAAGTTACCTGTCAAAAGGATCATCTCTGACTTTCAGAGACATGCTGATTGTGTTGACACCTCTGTTGAATACACTGTTAAGCAAACCCAAAAGCATCTGGAATCAAATACACGTTGTCTACAGCTTGATCCTACATCTTGGAAGGGAGAAGTTTTGTCATTTCCTTCGATACAGGCAAAATCAACTCCTTCAGCTCCAGCCCTGCTGACGGTGGGACCGGGCAGGCGATGGCTGGAGAAGACCTTGGTCCTTGAGCGCTGGGCTGCATTTGTGCCATTCCAGCCTGCACAGGGAGGCTGCAGCCACCCCCAACGTCTCTAAGAACTTGGTCCCCAGGACAGGTATGTGGCCATGCATGCACAGTTACGCTTTGACACCCGGTGTTACTATGTGTACAAACTTTACCCATGACCTCCTCGCTAACATTAGAGGGAGCATGAAACATTTGTTACTATTACAAGACATTGCTGGTGTCAGATTCTGGTCCTGTGCCAGAAAGTGGCTGTAGCTCCATTTTCTTCTCAGCCTTCCCTAATGAGTATCTGCAACTGTCTCGTTTCAGAAAAGTACGACAGACAATGAAAGATTAAAAAAAATACTTCAAAAGGCAATTCTACAGTTTTTATTAATACTTCTTAAATGTGTGCAACCAGCATGGAAGTAATGAATTCATGTTTTTAAAAGCAGGCATATTTGCATCTCAAAACTTAGAAAGG
Organism: Falco cherrug; assembly: GCF_023634085.1. Taxonomy (NCBI): domain Eukaryota; kingdom Metazoa; phylum Chordata; class Aves; order Falconiformes; family Falconidae; genus Falco; species Falco cherrug. The sequence goes on from NC_073707.1 coordinate 29,380,553, forward strand.
CAGTAAGTCTATTTTAATTACTTTTTATCTTTCTAATACAATCTTAACAAGTACAGCCACTGATTTGCACTTAGAATAAAAAGCCTGCAGCGTATTTAATGCTGCTTTGAACCACTGTTTCCTACCAGAGCCATTCCTAGACTTTCAAAAAATTTAACTTACCAAGAAGAACCTGGCTTTTATCGTGTATTCATCAACCAAAGGTCTATTCATTCAGGTAAGTGATTACTAGCTATTACAATTTGTTTCCCTCACCATTAGAAATACGTAAACAGACATATTGCATCAAACACCATCTCTGACTGCTGCCAAGTGTCCTGGAGTCAGTCACTGGCAGAAAGGTCTCTTTTCAGGCTGCCTGTTCATACAACGTGGTACAAGCAGAGCACTGACAGTGGGTGGCCGCAACACTAAACGAATTTCATATCCTGCAAAGGTCATAAAAACAACACCATCGGAAGAACAGAGGAAGATGAGTAAGGAACTTAAGAGAGGATAAAATAGGCTGTAATAAACTGAATGACTGATTGACTGGCATAAAGCAGTTTAGCTGTAATGCTGGTGACATCAGTAGAGATGCTTTGGAACTGCGGTCGATTCAGGCTTCAAAAATATTAGAATCAAATATATAGTCAATAAGTTGAAGATTTCAAAATATGAGTACTCTCAAGAATGACAGCAAAAGCACACATGTGAGTTAAAAATCACCTGTATCTCTTAATGTGCTACCCACACCAAAAAGCAATCAGTCAAACACTTTATATTTTCAGCTCCTGGCATGAGTTTATTGGAGGACCAAAAGATCTCATTGGTACGCTATCTTTAAATTGCTTTTTTTCACATTTTCATTTTTAAATGTGTTTTATTCAGCATTACCCTTTGAAGAAACTCATCAGGTTAACAGACAGATTTGCCATGCTTATGCTGTGCGGTGTTTTAATTTTTTTGAGTAGTCCCTGAGCCTGTTTGTGATGTTAAGTGCATTTTAGGGGCGGAATGAACTTGGTTGTAAATCACTGCACATGTCTGAGTTGCAGAGGGATAGATTAGGTCTTAATGCTGCAGGGGTGGCTTCATTTTATGTTCCACTCCACATAAGCAGGGTCGATAGCAGCTTCAGTAGCCATCAGATTGTATTTATAGGAGGGCTCTGAGTGGGGAGCAGGATAGGAAGCATTATCATGTCTGTCTTTCTGTTGTGCTGCTCATCTTGAGGGTCAGATCTGGGGGGCTTTTAGCCGGAGGTGTGTTGGTATGCAGGCAGAGATACACAAAAGACCAAAGGGGGAAAAAGAGCTTTGCTACCATGTCCTTTTTACACGCTCTTCAGCCTTTGTTACTTCACCTGTATCTGCAGGTAGCTTCCACCTGCTGTGGTTTGCCATAAAGTGACAAGGCGTCCTCTTCTGTGTGAACTTGAGAAGGATGTTGCCAGTTTTCACAGACATCTAATTTCCTTACCTATCACCTTTACAAAGATTGCACTAACAGGCTGTTTGGAAGGGGAGATTATCAGTGATCTCTCTCAACCTTGTGTTTCATTACAGCAGACCTCCAGGCGTAAAGGCAACATTCAGAACATTGCAACTCATTCACAGAGCAGCATCGGTGGTACCTACCGTGAGTTTCAGGGGATTATGGATGCGGTTTTGTGTGGGTGGCTAACAGTGCCGTTACACAGCTGCTTCAAGTTGTTCAAACGAAGATGATGCTAATGTTTGTTTTGGGGGTGAGGAATTCTCCCCACTCCAGGCGCTTTTGTCTGTCACACCATCAAAAAAAAAAAAAAAAAAAAAAAAGATTTACATCTAATTTTGCCAATGTCCTCTACCTTCAAGAAGGCTTCGTCATGAAAGAAATGTATTGCCATAGCAACGAGGAATTTTTCAGATGGCTATAAAACTGGTGAATTTCCAAGACAGAAAAGCTTGCTCAGAGCCCAGAAGTACCTGGATAGAAAACAAAACAGATGGTAAATTCTCTACAGCTTTTGCAGAATCATTTTTTGCCAGTAGTCTCCACTTTCCCCTATGTCCTAAATGTTTGTTTTACAATGAATTTGTGATGCGTGACAGACTCAAGACTTTGCTCAGTGGAACTGGAAGTCAGCACCACCATAGCCTGTTCACATGAACAGCTAATCTGTAAAGGACAGGAAAGCTGCTAAGCTGCTCTGAAAACATCCGTGATCTTCTTTAGATTCTCAGCCATCAGAAGCATTTCTTAATACTGTTATACAGAATGGTATTTCCTAAAGCTTAAGGAGTTGTGATATTGGGTACTCACCAAGCAAATGCCCCTGTCTTGTAAATGACTTCTAACGATGCACCTGGCCGTCACTGCAACCTGGTATTTGACTCTTAGCAGGGAAATTGTCTTTGACTATATATAAAAGGGTTTTAAACTCTGAAGGATGGTGTGCTACTAACACAAAAGTAATAATCTACTTCTGCAAAAGGATACGTACTGCCATGTATCACAGATTCTTGCCATGAACACAAATTACTTTCACGCATATCAACACTTTGGCTCGCACAAACAAATTTTTCCTTCTGATAGGAGTGACGGACCCCTGCAGACAGACTCCATGTGGTACCTACTTTTAGAGTTTGATCTTATTCAAAAGATAATGGCTGATGCTGGTGCAATTTTTTCATAGGAAATGTTTGCAAATTGTGTTACAACTCTTCTTCCGGGCAAATAATAGTTAAAAATAATCATTCTGAGTGCAGACTGTGCTCTGGTTAGGCTTGTTCTGGTGAGTTGTGAAGCAGTGTCAGCACAGAGTCTGCTCATAAGCAGCTTTAGTAGGAAAGAGCTCTCCCTCACTGAAGTTTCAATGTGGCATTTTTCCCAGAGAATGAAAACTGGTATTTTAATATAAATAGGATTCTCCACATATATCAAGACTTCGCTATTACCTTATCATAAATTACTAGACATACCTTTTTGCCTTTATTCTAGCCATTTTTCTGACAATCACGAGAAGTATCAGATTTTGCAACAGCCACAAAAGGGGAGTCCAGCTTCATCTTAACACTTCTGCATAAGGTACAGCTGTAGAAGCGATAGAAAAAATGTGTTATAGTTCAGCTGATTTGAGACTGGCTTATGGAAATTCAGGAGGAAGAAGCAGAAATAAGTCTTCAGTTAAATAATATATTTTTGGTATTGTACTTTCGTTATCTTTTGTTGTTTTTCACAATGTAAAAATTGAAGGCTTAACATAAAAAAAGTTATGAGGATGTTCATGGTATCAAGCTCTTATCTTGCTTCTCAGTTTAATAGGAATTTTTCCACTGGTTTTGGCAAGCAGAAGATCTGGTTCCTCCTGGCCTCTTTGGCACCCATCCCACTGGAGGGATGCTGCTGAACCCCTGCTCTGGGCATACCGAGAGCCCTGCTTGCTTGACTTCTGAATATTGCAGGCTGGGAGCAAAGAATTGGAGGAGTCCTTCACTGCACAGAACCAGTAAACCCAGGACTGCTGGGCCCTGACAGTTGGCACTGCTTTTGTGTTACACCTTGGGAATGTTAATTTGGTTTTTAAGTTAATTTCTGCACTAGTTTTCTGGTCCTTAAGCTGCTTGTCAACTTGTTAAGCAGAAAAAGTGATTTACTACATCTAGCAAGGATGCTAAGAGGGAATTGGAGATAACCTGACTTTATTTTTATGATGGAGTTTGCCAGCATCGAATTTTAATTCAGAACCATCACATTTTCAGTGGTAAACCACTGCTGATGAGCATATCCATTGTCACGTAAATGGGTCATTTTTAAGTCTTCCATTTGTCAAATGTCTACAGGGGAAGTAATAACTACAGCTAAAAGAGAATATAGTCACAATATGCCCTGTGCATAGGTTTTAAGACAAAATGCCATGTCTCGAGTGGAAGAAGTTAAAACTATATGCTATTTCAAGCCCGTTCCTATCAATGATTATTTGTGCTATGTCCTTAAAGAAAATGCATGTTACACAGCATCCATATAAAGACTGAGGCAGGTTTTCCCCTTAGAATTTTTGGTTCTCTTCAACTTGTGATTTGATAAAGCATTTACTAAGATGTGCCACTGGTCTTTGCTGCACAGTGAACTACAAAGCACGAGCGATGGGACAGTGGCCTGTGCTACCAGATTCTGAGTCTTGACCGTGCTTCCAACTTGCCAGAGAGAAATGCAGCCTGTTCTTCATGACCCAAAGCTAGATTTTGGGTAGTTGATTTTAAAAAGGCAAAAATAAAAGTTATTTCTTCATTCAGTAGAGAAAGTGACTTTCTCTTAACAAAGAACAAGCCATAGATTCCTATTTTAGAATACAGCAGAAGCCTATTAGGTTATTTATTGTATCAGTTTTAACCCATCTTCAGCTTCTCTTCCTTCTCACAGCAGTCCTTCTGCCAAGATTTTTCACTGTCTCTGAATAAAATGAAGCATTAAAACAAACAAGGATTTATACTGGAATATTTTTCAGAAAGAATCCTAATTTCTTATCCCAGCTTTCCTTGTTCTTCATCCAGAGACAGTTCAGTCCCTTACAGCTACTGCAGGAGTGCTTGGCACTGCTGAACTGGGGAATAGCAATCACTTTTCATTTCTTCATTTCATTACTGTAAGGCAGCATTTTTGGGATTTTATTACAGTACCATATGATGGCAATCAGGAAATGGGTGCTAAGGGGGAGACAAGAAATTCCCCACACTCTTTCACACTACCATTTTTAACAATATGCCTTTAATGAAAAAAAAAGTCTACCGTTTTTATGATGTGAAAACTAACATACTTCTTAGACTATGAGTTTGAATCAATGGCAGATTATTTGTAGGATATGCAAATGGATGCCATAAAAAGAAGATAAATTCCTGTTTTTGATGATTACACAGGTTTTTTTATTTGAATATCTTCAGAAATGAATTATGGAGATTCTCAGATAATGACAGGCATTTAGAGAATTATGTAGGTCTCTGAAAGCAAGGAGCTCTACGAAGAATGTAGGATCAGTAATTGTACCTTAAGTAGTAGCTCTCTATTGAACAAATGTTGAATAAGCCTCAACATGTAGACAAAAGCAGTTAACTTTGTATCAGCTCGAGAGATGTGCAATAGTAGTTTGACCATAATACACATTATGTGTTTAGATTTTTGATGTTCAAGTAATAAGTGCAGGTAAGTTCAGCTTAACTGGTAAGGAAGATGAGATTGTTAATGTTCTGTGACATTACATTTCACTATGGTATCTTCTAATGCCAAGGACATTTAGTAACTGACGAAAAAACAACGTTCACAGTAATGATTAGCATTAAGTAAATTTTCCTTTCCTTTGATTGTGTAGGCTTCATGCGTTATTGGGAATGCTGAAAAATATCACAAAGTGGAAAAGATGTGCAATAATCACGTAAAAGAATAAGGTGTAATTTTCTGAACTTACAATCTTGTTCCTAAGTACCAGTTCTAGTCATTAAGTGTTACAAAAATGAGAGAGAAAACTTAAATTTCAGAATAAAAAATCTGTTTCTCTAGCAGCTTATTCTTTGCCCATGCATTAATTGTCTGTTTATCTTAATAAAACTATCACGGAGATGTATTTGAAATCCAGATTGATTAATTCATGCACACTGTGACTTGATATCTAATTCTTTCTTTTGTCAGCTTGCTGGAATTGGAAGAAAATGTCTGATCTTATTCCTCTGCTGGAATGATTTTTACATGAATTTTCCAACAGTGAGATCTGCCCTTGTATTTACTTGCAGGACTAATGTTTTAGCCTGCAACTCTGGCATGCCAGCAGATATGATTAATTTCTATTGCTTTTGGGGGCAAAAAAGGACTCCAGTGAAGTTGTTCTACAGTGAAGCTTTTTCCCCCCTTTTTTTTTTTCTTCTTTTGTTTTTACTACAACATCTGTTTTGTGCTTACTTGTTTATTTGTTGAATGTTTTTAGACACAACTTGAATCTTTTTCTTCTTTATTTGTGGTATTGTCAGCAATTTCCTGATACATATTCTGTCTTGTCTTTCCTCGGTAATGATCCAATAACTAGACTGCAATATTTACTTTATAAAGACATCCTTGTTTATAGCCAAATACCTCGCATATGCTAATTGCTTCATCTAAAATTCCGGTGGAGCCATGACCAAGGTTGTAATTTTAACAGAGATGTAGCTAGCAGCCAACACCTATATTGTAGCAGCCACACCCTTATGTAGTTATGAGACAGTAAGTACTTTGGATTCTACTAGGATTTTATTTGGAGAGCGGGCTTCTTTGTAGGGTACCAGTGCTTACCATGATTACATGCAATTACAGCATTTTGTAAATAGTTTTCTGTGAAAAGCACAGCAAGAAATCTATGTGGTAAAGATCTCTGGCGTCCCTAGCAGTATTCAGGCAGAAGTGAGACACCCGAGTCCAAAATCACAATGCAAACCCATGGAGAGTAGATCGTTGATACCGAGACTAAAGTTCCCGAAGCATCACAGTTCAGTTTCTGCTCAGAGGTGTCCCAGCTGATTAGCTTGCTGTTCACAATCGCCTAACAGAACTGGGACCCAAACCCCATCTCTTTTTGAAGTTCATCGGTGTAATCTCATATTCATTATCAGAGCCAAGGATATTTCTATCTAAATTGCTAATTATGCAAAGGAGGGTCTGCTGGGAGGTCAAAAAATGTTCATTTGAGACCTCTTTGATTGAGATGATGAAGGGACAAAGTTTCCTCCTTTTTAGGAGGGATATGGAGCAGAGTACTTCAGAGGTGGATATATTTGCAGTTGCAGTTCTTAAAATGAGAACAAGAAAAAAATTCTCACATAGAATGAAAGAATTTGCACAATCACTGCTTTAGATCAGCTTCCGGAGACACTTTCCTCTCCCATCCATTGTGCACTGCCTTTAGACAGCTTATCTAGAGACACAGATACCGCTCTAGCGATCCCTAAAGGGAGCTAAGCAGATCTGTTATTAAATTGTTGGAGAAATCTTTCCAAAGTTTGCATCTTGCAAACTTGTCCCGAACTAATAAAAATAATTACTCCAGACTTTCTGAATGCTGAAGGCCTGCTGCAAACAATTCAAGAATTAATTACAGAACTGGAAAAGTTGCAAAGATCTTTTATAATGGAAAGTTTCCCAGCACTTAAACACAGGAATCAAGGGAGTTCTTTTTTTAACATAACAAAGACTTTGATGATGCACAAATCGGTGTTTTTCCATCATCTTTTCTGACCCACTTAGCACTGAATTCAATGTCAATGACTCCAGCAACGTTTGTCTGTTGATCACAGTGCTTTCTGTACAGCTTATTAAAAGTTATTCAGCAACTCAGAAATGATAGCAATATGAAGGTGCTTGTAAGAGCTGATACCCCTACAAGCCCAGAAAAATAGGATATGAGCTTTTGATTTTTCTTATTTCGATAGGCCATTGCAGTGGTTTAGCAATGGAAGGATTTTAATAGGAGCAGACCAAACCACCTTATCACATTTTGCATGTAGTCTACTAAATATATAGGAGCTGGAACAAATGAACAGTAGAAGTCTAGTGAAAGTTGGCAAGACTACAGTCTTGCAAAGCCTAGCAAAACCAAAACTGCAAACTTTTGCTAGATGGAATTATTTTAATGATTATATTAAAAGCTGCCTTCTCTTGAGAAGCATCTCTCTCTCTTTCCCCTACAGATGTGCTAAATAAGCACTATTTCCTCATATATTTAAGCAATTTCAGGGAAAGTTCTTTAAAAGATGGTATGTTGCCATTCTGGCTGTAAAACTTGAATGTGATCTGCAATCCTTTTTGTGTCTTATTCTTTCATTTTTTATATACTTGTGAAATAGCTGAACTATTTCTAGCAGGGCTGTGAGAAATAATTTGGTATTGCAGTTAAGGCTAATCATTATTCACGTATTAACTGCCCCTTTACTCTTTCTCGTATCGAATTTTTGAAGAAAATATTGATAATGACATAGAAATACCTCGGCAAGGCTTTGAAGAAGCTCTACAAAGCTATTACAGAAATAAATTGCAAAACTGAGGTGCACTCACTAACCATATCAAGTGAATATCAATATATAAAGTTCAGCGGAGGATTTCTTAGCTTCAGTCTTTCTAGGAAGTTCATGCACGTTATTGTAAACAAAAATAATCTTAGACATACTAAGACGTACTATCTCCTGATGCCTGCTTTTTTCTCATTCCAGAACAGAGAAAAACTGAGATGCTGCAGTTGTGAAATTTGAAGGAAAAGGTTATTGACCACTTCAAACATCAGAATTGTTCAGTTCAGTTTAGGTAAATGCTGCCTCAAGACAGCTAAGACCTATATGAGACCTATATTAATGGCAAGTCATGAAAAGGCAGCAACAGTCTTACAAATGGCTCTGTGAAAAGCAGCATTGAGAGACTTGGGATATCAGATAAGAAAAGCAGTGCTGTGGATCTGAGGAAGGGAAGAATGGGTGCAAGGTGAGTTTGGGCTCCCAGCTATATAACCGTGGGCATTAAAAAATGTGTTATTATAGATCAGTACCTGGGGGGGGGGGGGGGGGGGGGAAGAAGGAGCAAACCAAATTCAGCCTATCCTTTTGTAAAAACCCAACTGCCAATTCCCTGTCTACCCAAAAAAAAAATGCTGTCCATCTGTTTGAATACAGTACTGACATGGTAATCTTTGGCCTCGATGGCTACATCTCATGATGCACACACCTGGAAAAAGCCATTGCTGGCACTAAACGGGACAGCAAGCCCCTCTCAACAATGGACAGCACCGCGCTTATCTCACCATCCTGCTTTTCGCACCAGCTCTACTGGAAAACCTGCAAGAAAAGGCCTTTTGTATCCGTGCTCCTCAGAGGGTCCACTTTCAGTTACGATGGTGAAGCTTTTGAGCAAACGGGAAGGATCATCCTGGACAGAGGTGGAAATTTCAAAGGGCTAAAGAGTGGAAGGTCTCAAGGCAAGGCTTGCCACCTGGCCTCACCCTGTGATCAGTAACTCTCTCTTGCTTCTCCACTGTAACATCTGCACATGAACAAGAAGTTAGGTTTTCTCTTTCCTACAGTTTGGGAAAAAGTGCCATTTCTTTTTTTAATATTTGAATACACCTGAATGCTTTAATACCCTTTCACATGAAAAGCAAAGACTGTCTAAACAAACGAATGGTTAGACAAAGGAAAACAGTTGTGTTGTCTTTGGCTATGAAACAGCAACTACATCATTAAGTCTTTATAATTTCTTAAGCCATTTTAGTACATCTATAACTTCATTTGCCTTGCACAGACACTAGCAAAGCTGCTGTTTTCTTTCTTCTGATCTTTTATTTTCTTTTCTTAGGGCTTTGCCATGAAAGCCACTTTAATCTTTGTAGATAAATCTTCAGGTTTTTGATTTTTTTTTCCCTCTTAAGACTTCAGCTGTCTTAAGTCTTTCCATTTCATCATGTTTAAATATTTTAGACAATTTGAAGCCCTATTTTTAAATGGATATGATTAAGATTAGGCTCTAATAAGTGCTAATCTTTCCCTCCAACCAGGGAGATAAAGCCTGTCTTAAACCTGAATGGCTTAAGACAAGTTCATTTTTTTTATCTTTACAAAGTGAACAAATAAAACACTATCCAGCAGCCGTATTCACTGGGAGCACTGAAGATAATCCCTTCCATTTATTACTGCAAAGTGCTTTTCTTTGTAGGTATCAGCCTGCTTTACCTTCAGATGTGTAGGCTGCAGATTATAGAGCTGCCTGAAACTTGGTAATGAAACCTGGAATTCACTTGGTCTCACAAAAAACTTGAAACTTGGCTCCATTTTTTGATACTTTTGGTTGAATTTGGGTGAAGTGGGGCCAATAAAGGCAGTAGTGCTTTTTATTAGAGGCATTTGTAAGCACAAATTAATTACCTAGCCTTCACACCACTCCTCAAGGTGAACAGCATCTCTTTTTGTCAGGCAAACTGTGATGCTCTGATGTGCATTCCTCTGTGCACAGTTTTGAGTTCATTTCTGCACATGCCTAGCTGAGCCCAAGGCTGTGCCCGTGGTTTTTAATCAAACAAGGAGCTCTGGCTGAGCAAGGAAATCCCTGTTTATAAAGAATGCTAAAAAATTATTGCACATGACAATGTAGCCGTGGAGTTCTGGGAAGTGTGGAGGACAATTCTGACAGGAAACCAAACTTGTAATAGACTTTGATCTCATTCATTTACAGAATGATGGGCTGAAACACTGGAGTATTTTATGACACTGAGCACGAGCTTCAGCTCACTGACCACAAGGGTCAAGTAATCGTGGATAACTGGAGGTTTTCCACCACCATCTTCTTTGAACATGCTTCCTGCTTGGGTTAGTCTTAACCAGCCCTCTCCTATCAAGCAAAGGGGATTATGCTGCTCAAGGGCTGGCCTACATTTAAATAGCTTTAATACTTCAGACCATCTTAAATGGGATCTGATGTAACTAAAAGTATAACATGCTTCGCAGCTGATTAATTGGTAGCTTTCATTCCAGACATGTATCTGCAGCCAAAAATGGTGGAGGAGGAGGGAAAACAAGGTTCTTGTATGACAAAAGGGAGCAAATAATTCACAACTAATAACCAATGCAGTCTCCTCTTGAAGACTAAAAATACCCTGCTTTTATTGAAAGTGTATTAGTAGTGCATGGTCAGGTAAGTAAATTGACGTTACTTCCATTTCTTGCCTGGTCATAAGAACAAGCTGTTCCAGAGCAAATTTGAAGTTCATTTCCTGCAAATATGGGTTTATGAGATTTTAGAAAGTGGAATTTGAAGTGATGAATATTTGTGAAAAAGGAACAAAGGCAGCCTGAGAAAAAAACAGAATTATACTTTCTGTTCCTTCTTCATTTTCAGTATTAACATAACTCACAGCTCTCTGACCTCAGGAAGCCTGAAATCTTGGGTCTGGGACCGCACCTTCCCAGGAGGCAGTGTCCCCCAGCTGTCAGGCTCCGCTGCAGGCACACTAGTGCTACAGCCCAGCACAGCTGCAGGCAGGATGGGCAGAGTGACTTTTCTGAAGACTTTTCTCACTGCCTTTGGCAGCTTTCCCTGGCAGCCCACCCCTCTGGACTGGCATGCAGCCGCACTCAGCAGCTCCTGTCCTCTGTGAATGGCAGGAGGCTGGTGAGAGTAAAATTGGCCAAATCTAGCCTGAAGGCCACAAACTGTATAACAGCCATCTATCTCAATGGCTGAGCCTAATGATATGGAAATGCGGCCGGGGAAGGTGATGCAGGGAGCTGGCTAGGAATGGCCAAATGCCTGGTTTTCATCTAGCTGTAAAGTGCCTGGCACTGAACTCAGCAGACCCCTTACCTCCCCATGCATCTTTCAGCTCCGCATCTTTCACCTCTGCAATGAGCAGGCTAAGTCCTATGTACCTGACCTAAAATTAAAATGGAAACCCACTTAAAAACATCTTCGGAGTTTCAGAGTTTCTAAGTCCTGATACAGTAAAAGCTGCTTCCAATTACTCCACAAGAGGAATAAATAGCCCTTTATTTTGTTTGAAACTGAAGCTTGAAACAAATTTAAAGGATTGCAAATCAAAGCAGCAACGTGGGTTGGTACAAAACCCTGAATGTCAGTCGGTAAGGTTCTTGCCTCTGTGCCCAGGTGTTCCTTCTAACTGTAGCTTTAAACACAGAGTTTAAAAAACAGTTTAAAAATATTTTAATATGGACTGAATAGACAAAACCCAAAAAATTAACAGAACAGGTTTCCCTTGTTGTCAAGAGCAGTATGAGAACAGAGGTAGATAATGGCTACAGGAATAGCCTTAAGAAGCAGAGAGGGTTTATAACTTATAGCACAACTCCACCAGCTGGATTTTAGTTGAATTTCAGTTGTTTTTTTCCTTATAAACTATATTGACTTTCAAGAGAAGTGACTCCGGGAGAAATCAGGCATGTACTTTTTTATTCTGTGTGATCTACATTTGTGAAAGTTTATTGCAAAAATATGAAATTAATGGGTATGAAAATCAAATCTAAGTAAATGGAACAAACCCAGAACTGAACACCAAAGAAAACATAAAATGGCTGAAACTTAAATAATCTAATTATAAATACGGTGACGTACAGAATGCCAGCATCAAATTCTGCATTACTTCATCTCCCATGTATGTAAATCTAATGGTCCAAACCTCACAGAAAACAGGCTTTTGACACTCTTCCAGTTAAAGTACTGAGATCCAAAGCTCACAAAGTCAGTGTGAATCATTTAAGTTTTGGAAGCTGAATGCCAGTTTTTTCTGCAGAAAATTATCTTACATATAAACAAAAAAGAAAGTCTTGCATTTTTCCTAGCGGAATCTTTGTAGTTAGAAGTAGTCTTGAGTCTTGTAACAATGATTAGGACATAATTTACCTAAAATAACATACTACTTTTACATTCTTTAAAGATAATAGGTAAATATCCCATATGCAATGCCTTTCAGTAAGGCATTATTGTAGAATATGTGATATGAAGAACTGTATTTATGTGGCTGCCAACAACATGGTTTTCCTACAGGAAATAAGATGTTTAAATGCTACAAAACAATACTCCAAATAAGGTCCAGAATACACATAGGCTGTTGCTGATGGCACAGTTACACCGTGGATGCTGCTCTGCTCTATCACAACACAGACGGGACAAAAGGATGGAGACACCTTCCAGAAGGATGGGATTTAGGATGATACAGCCTCCTCTGTATTCAGCTACTGGTTGTTTTTAAAGGTGAGGCTCATGTAAACCTCTTACAAACCTAGTATTTTTTTCCTGATGCTTACATCACTTTTTATTCGGAACTACTCGTTTATTGTCAGGTAAGGAGCCTAAGCTGGCTCCAGTTTGCATGATCTTTGGAATTATTTCGTTAAAACAGGTAATAATTTATTTTTGGTCGAACAGAAAACAACTCCGAATTTGTTTCAAAGAAGAGAGCATTAGGACACATTTTTAGAGTCGTACACATTATGCAAAATGCAGTTCCTTCAAAAGATCAAAAAATCCATATGTGTTTCCACAGGCTCTCAACACAAATTGCCTGTCAGGGTAAAATCTTGAAAACTGTACTGTAACCAGGATGATGAAGGAAAATTACTGCCAGACAGATTATATAGTCAAGAAAAAACGGTGTAAATTATTTTGTGCCTCCTAGCTTGAATACATATGGGACAAATGCAAATTTTCCAAATGAAATACAGCTTAGAGTGCATAAATTTCAAACAGATAATAGTTTGCACTTATTAAAGCTTGGCTTGGATCATAAACAGAGTGCTTTTTCCTGAAATCCCAGCTTTTCTATAAAGACTGTTTTGTCCCCTGAAGGAGCATCAGTTATAAATAATGGTCTAGCCACCAAAATTGGAAGGACTAGACTCAAAGCAAATAAACCAAAAAAATATGATTGAACAAAAAAATATTATCCTGCCACATACTCTAGGTATCCTTTGAGGGTACAGCATGGGAGGTACTGCTTATTGGCAGATACATAAATACCTGGGCTGGAATAGCCAAGAAGCGATGCACAGATCTACAACTGCACTTATTCACAGGGTGGGCACGGATAGAGCTTTTCTGAAAATTAAATGTCATAAGGAAGCTCTGTACCTCTCTGGGTCCTAAGCATTAACTAAATGTTAGCATTAGCAGTGGATAATGGGATAACTTGTATGAAAAGCTATTCAAAACCTCCTTGCACTCAGCTAGGTCTAGTTTTAGCTGCTTAAAACATGGCACTAAATCACTAGGAAGTGTATATTGGTTCCTCCAGAGACAAATTTCTGAATAAACACTAAGTTAAATGAAAACATAGAAAAACCCAGACACAAAGGCATGTTTTGAATCATAGAATCATTTAGGTTGGGAAAGACCTTTGAGATCATCAAACTCGCGTGTTAACACTGCCAAGCCCACCACTAAGCCATGTCCCTAAGGACCACATCAACGTGTTTTTTAAACACCTCCAGGGATGGCGATTCCACCACCTCCCTGGGCAGCCTGTGCCAATGCTTGACCACCCTTTCCATGAAGAAATGTTTCCTCATATCCAATCTAAACCTCCCCTGGTGCAACTTGAGGCTGTTTTCTCTGGTCCTGTTGCTAGTTATCTGGGAGAAGATACTGACCCCCACCTGCCTACGGCCTCCTTCCAGGCAGCTGCAGAGAGCGGTAAGATCCCCCCCAGCCCCTTTTCTGCAGGCTGAGCCCCCCCAGCCGCCCCCCGCCAGGCGGGTGCCCCAGCCCCTGCCCGGCTCTGGACGCGCTCCAGCCCCTCAGGGTCCCTCCTGCGCTGAGGGGCCCAACACTGAGCCCAGGGTGCGAGGGGCGGCCCCACCAGCCGCTTTGGGAATAAAGGCTGAAAAGAGATGGGAAGACGGGCAGCAGAAGCAGCGGGAGAGAGGATATGGCTGCCTTCTGCAACACAGCCACATACCAGCTGGGTTTGTCTGCTGAAAGGCGGATCCCACCAGTTCTACCTCAGCTGGTATGGGAGGACAGTCAATAAAATTTGAGGCAATTCCCCTCCCAGGGCATCCCCTGCCACTTCTGCTGTGAGGATTGCAATTCATACAAGTGTTACCCCTTGCACTGGCGTGAAAACACAGGCCACATTTTTGTTTCCACTGTTGAAAAGCCTTCGCACGTTTTGTGGGGAAAAAAATGTGAAGAAAGGACAGGCTTCGAGGCCGCAGCCCAGGGCTGGGAGCATGTGGAGGCAATAAGGATTGCAGGGTGCTCGGAGGGCCTCGCTCAGCCCGCTGGCTGCTGATGGGTGTGTGGCAGCACAGCACCAGGCCTGCTCGGTTCCAGGGGACTTCGTGGTCAGCTTTAAAGCCAGAGGCCTTGCCAGCTGTGGGGCGCCGGCAGCCAGGAGGGCCTGGCTTTGTGCCTTTTCAGCCATGGCTGGCATGTGGGGCTCTTTGGGCCACCATGGAAACATCTGCCGGGGTGGAGCCGGCAGGGCAGCCCTGGGGCAACTGAAAGAGGTGGCTCACAGGCGGAGGTGCTGGCCCGGGGGCTGTATTCAGCTGCATGCCAACATGGCCTCGCCGGCACTTGCAGAGGAGCCGAGCGCCGCACGCCCTCACCCCTTCCCGCCGCACGGAATAGTCTCTCCCACACCCCACCCCCCCAGCGCCAAATGGACTCGCCTTCAGCCCCCACGGCCGGCCCGGCCCCCTGGCGGTGACGCAGCGCGCTGCCGCTGCCATGGCAACGGCGCGCGGCGGTGGCGGGGCGGGCGGCGGCTGCGGCGCTGAGGGGAACCGGGACCGGGGCCGGGACCCCGCGGGGTGAGGCCGAGAGCGAGCCCGCGGCGGCGGCCGGGGGGCGCTGGGCCCGGCGGGACCGCGGGTGCGGATGTCCTAGGCCTGCGTTGGGGCGGGGGTGGCGCGGCCGCGGCCCGGGGAGCCCCGCCGGTGGGGCGGGGTGTCCGCTCAGGGGCGAAGGCTCCCTCCTGAGCGGGGCCGCCCCCGGGTGCTGCCGCCTGCCACGAGGCCGGTGCCGAAGCGCTGAGGGAGCGTTTGGGGGCAGGTGTAGGTGCCACCACACTCTGCCTGGGAGCGCCCTCGCCCTTGCAGCTGTGAAGTGTTTTCGTCCCGTACGCTTCCCTCTTTACCCCCCCGGCCCCTTACGGCTTTCTGGGCTCAGGTTACGGTTCCCGGCAGTTCCGTTCATCCCCACCGCTCATGTCTTGAAACACAGAGCCACCGGGCACGACACAGAGAAACCAAAGCCCGCTGCTTTGACAGCAAGGGGTTTCTAATATCTTTTCTCATCTGCCCTTGTGCGTTGCTCAGTGTTTTCCTAGAGCTGTCGTCTGCGCTGACTGAAATCTTTGCGCCTTGCTTAGCAGAGCCTAGAGTTTGATAGAAGCATTAAAGGCAAGTACTGGCTTTGCTCCGTTGATTCACCTGGCCGTATCCCCACCTGCTTCGGTACTTGCTCTGCTTACTTCTGGCCATGCTTCTGCAGGAGTTCGCAGGACAGTTACTGTAGCTATACGATGTGGATGGTAAGGCGAGTTTCTCCTGCGACTTACTTGAAACTTACTTGACAACGTGACTGGGTTTTTTGGTTGGTTGAGGTTTTTTGTTTATTTGGTTGGTTTGTTTTTTTTAAACTATGCTGCATGGAAAGACAGAGACCATTCTGCTACGATCTTTTGTGTGAAGTTTCTCAGAATGTAGTTGAAACCATAATTTTTGGTTAGACTGAAGATGCACAACTGGCAGAAATAGGTGTTGGCTGGTCAGTGTCATTGGGACGATACATCTTTCCAATGTGTGACAAAATTGCCAAGTATGGGTAAATACCTTAGGGAAAGCATGATTTAGATGTTTTAATCTGGTTTTCATGATATTACTTTATATATGTTGTATGGTATTAAACATAGAAATGGATAATTTGTTTAAAAATAGAAAGTGAATTGTGAAATGGCTGATGTCACAGGTATTGGGGCCTGGAGAATGTGAGTTTCTCTCAAGAGACTGAGATTACATGACCATACCCAGATGCGGGATTTAAACTAGCTGTTAAGTGCAGATTTACAAGGCAATTGGTGTTTTTTGGTGTGGGTTTTTTTGGTTGGGTGGTTGTTTTTTTTTTGTTTTTTTTTTTTGCTAATTAGTGAAACATTAAATGTTTGGAAGGACCAGCAGAAGTCTCAGAGTCTTAGTTGACACAATTAACAGCAAATGGGTGGAGAGCAATGATAGACAAATCCTTCGTTACACTAAGAATT
Source organism: Falco cherrug (assembly GCF_023634085.1). Taxonomy (NCBI): domain Eukaryota; kingdom Metazoa; phylum Chordata; class Aves; order Falconiformes; family Falconidae; genus Falco; species Falco cherrug. The sequence goes on from NC_073707.1 coordinate 29,397,294, forward strand.
CTTCAAAGGAAATTGTTTGGTTTGAGTTACTGGTAAGTGGCTAGGACTCAGTCTAGCATGAAATCCATGTTCATGGTTATGATAATTGGATGTGAGCTATTACATATATGGTAGTATCCCTTGGGATTTTATGGGTTTATTGATGTGAGAAAGCTGTTGGAATTTAGTCTGCTCTAGTTAAACTCCTATAGTTTGAAATAAGCTGCGCACATCTTCAGCTGTCTTTAAGTTATAAAGCTATCTTTAAATTGATTAGGAAGAAATTTGAGCTAAGCTGACATATAGGGTATATGGAATTTGTGTTCCTTTATGTATGCAGGCTTTAAAATTAAGTTGACTTTAATTTTATTTAGCAGAAATAAGAGTGCATTGTTGTTGTTTCTTGTTCAGTTGCACTGCATATCCACTAGCGGCACAGAGGAATCTGCTAGAATGATGAAATTTGAGTAGTAGTGTGTGTAGAAGAGCAGGCAGAAAGGATGTGGATAATTAATGCTTGATTTATTTATGTTGATGAGTTGACTTACTGTTTGCCTCACAGGAAAACTGTCTTGTGTATTACAAAGAGAAAGGAGATTGATTAAACAAAAAGCACACATAGAAAGGGAACTCTTGTCTGTATTCAAATTTTAAGTCCACTTCCAAGTACAGAATTTGTTTCTGCGGAGTTCGGGTTTGCCATATTAGTCCTTGCCTTTGGTGGACTTCCCTGGCAGTCCTGACAGCCCATCTCATGGGTTCTTAAGGATGTCATCCAAGCTAAGGGTACGGTATTTCCCCAAATGGGGCATGTTTAACTTTGAATCTTAATGTTTGTGTTTAATGGCTGCTCTTGTAAAAAACAGGTTTATGCTCAAATAGCTATTACATTAATTGATATATTTGCTCAGAACAGTTGAGCTTTCGATCACCTTCCATCTATCTACTGTCTTATCTATATTCCCCGTTACCTATAACCCAACACTCCACAAACACCCTCCCCGCCCCCCCCGCCCTTAGTAGTACTGCATTCCTGAAACTTTGTAGGTGGTTTTAACTCTGATATTATCACAACTTTTAAGTTACCTCTTTAAATATTTGCTTTCTGTGGAATATGTTAAAAACCTGTATAATTTATATGAATTAACTACGTTCCGACCTTGAGCTCAGTAAGCTGGCTTCTGTCATCTGCCTCCAGTTTTACTATTAAGTAGTCTTTGGGCTACATCAAAACCAGTTTGTTATCTCTGCCTGTCTAGATGTGCTAGTCTTGCTAGCACACATTCACCGATAGAAGAACCTTCTTCTATTCGAAGTTAATAGAATCTTGTTTTATCTTGGAATGTGCTAAAAGAATAATTGTTTCAAAATGCTAAGAATGGAGTGCTTGGTTTTTCCGGCACAGTAAGAAGCGTGTTTTGTACACACATCTGACGTTTCTGTCAGCACTGAAATGGCATTGCTTTTAGATTCTGGGGCACCAGATGTTTTAACTGTTTCTAATGTGCCGTTGACAGGTGTTTTGCCTTATGGATGGAGATATTTGGACACATTTTAGCTGTATTAATGGTAATTTTCAGGGTTATGTGCAAATAGGCAGCTGAGCTTTTGCTCTTGAGCTCAGTTATACGTTTGATGTATTTAAAATACTAAGCTTCTCGACGTCGTTTTAGTTAACTCCTGCTTTCAGCTGGAATCTGATAGCCAACAGTGGAAGAACAGTTTCCAAACGTCCTGTCAACTGTAAGTCTCTGGAGTATAATCTTTTCTTTTTTCATTTTCCATATGCATTCCAGCAACACAAGTAAATGTTCAGTTTTGGCACTGTGGTTGAAATTGAGTGTTGGCGTGTTTCTTCCAGCAGCCTGCTTAGTCTGTGCAAGTTACACTGTAGACATTCTAGTGTGGGCAGGATATGGATGTTAAATTTCAGTTTGGACTCTGTGCTGTATCGGTTTGCTTGTTGGAAGAGTATTTCACAACATAGGGGAAAATTTGTCTTTAAGATACCAATGTCTTGAAGTTTTGAGAGTGGGGAATAACTGCTCTGCAAATTCCTGTATTCTTTTGTATCAATCTGTATATGACAAAAGGCATTTATCTTTCCAAATCATTTGAGATGGTTTGACTTCATAGCCATTGATACAATTTTCTCCTTCTCTGTGCTTTTTATAGGTCTGATTCAAGAAAGCTGTGTTTTATTTAATATTAAACTGCTTCCATTGAACTTTAGGGAATTGCCCAAATGAAAGACAAGTAAATTTTTTTCCCTGGTATCATAAATGTAATAAAAAGTTTTTCTTTCAGTTAAATTTAATTTAGAATTGCTCTAGGATTTTATTGGCACTTTATAACAAGTACTGTGCTCCATTTCTCTCCTTCTATACACTAATATTTTTGGATTTGTAACAAGTTTTTACTGTTTTAATTTCAATTGAATTCCCATTTCAACAGGTTGCTAACTGTAGATCATTTAAATTCTCTTTTTTAGGAGAAGTTATACTGTGTATCATGGACATCAATGATTTTGTAGTACTTCCAGGCTCAAAAACTGGAACCTCAGTGAGATTAAAAGCAAAGTAAGTGCATTTTATCTGATTGTGATAGAGATGGTTTTTTCATCTTTTTAAATAAGTTTTAATGCAACATTAAGTAGAAGAGCTTATTTGTGTAAGAGCAAGAAGAATCATGATGTGGTTTTTTTTTCCCTAGTTTTTTCCCTGTGCTTTTATTCTTAAGCCTTTCTTTTCTTAAGCTTTAATCTACTTTCTAAGTTATAGGTCTTATAACTGTCTATATGTTTAACATATATACTTTGTAAACAAGCAATGCTAAAGAATTCACTGGGATAATTTATTTTAATATAATTAAGCAACAAACCTTTGTGAATACAGACACAATTGGATCAGTTTTATATTGGTTAGTCTAAAGCTTACATTGGAGTAGCCTTATCACTGTCAGCATACCCCTCTGTAATGAGGTAGTCTTGGGGCCAAGGAGTTTGGACCTGACCTGCCCTAAATTTTCCAGAATTTTTTTCAGTCTTACTGAGAGGTACAAGGGTGATGTGCCTTTAATGACAATTTTTGTAGCTTTTTTTTTTCTTGCCACTTTAAACTTCTTCAGATTCCCTGCTGTCTTTCATGTAATTTCTAATGAGTATTTTACTACTTTAACTCCTCCAGAACTGTCAGAGAATTGCAGTTGGAGAAAGTGCAGTTAGAAACAGAAAATGAAGAGATGGAGAAGAAACTACGGCAACTACAGTTAAAGATGAGCAGAGAAAAAGAAGAGAGAAGGTAGGTTAAATTTCTGTTTGAAAAAAAGGAATGCAATGAGATGCTCTGTCCACACGTCCCCTCACCCCAGGTAGCGTCTCTTGCAAAGTCTGGAATTCACAAGAGTGTTCAGTCTCCTTTCTTGAATCATTCTTCCCAATTATAAACTTGCTACTCTAAGACTTTCTTATTTTTAAACTCCCATGTGGCATTTAAATATTTTTTTGTTTATTGTTTTTTAAGTAAACTAATAAATCCTTCCTTGCAGAGATATTCCTTCAGCATCAGAGATCCCTTTTCCTCATTTATTTCCTCTTTTCCCATTCCAACTGGATTTCTCATATTAGTTTTAAAGCAGGAGACAGAAAGTAGTTTCTCCTGCACTATTTCAGTCTTATTACTGATGTTTCTAAAGGGGATGCTGTTCTTAATTCTGCTTTGACCCTGTTTTGCATGCATCTGTGTAGCTTCTCAGAAAGATATTTTCTGTATGATGGAAAACATGGCTTGGGAAGTAGGCATAATTTAATGAAGCAAGTGCTAGGGTGGAAGTCTAAATCTCTCAGCTCTGTTATTGGCTCACTCTGAATGTTAGCAAATCTCTGCAACATCTGCTTCCATTTCATTTCTGCCTGATACACTGGAGATACAAGGGCTTTGGGTACTTTGGTGTCTTACTCTTGGTAATGCTAAGGGCCTGCTGTTTGCAGCTTAGTAGACATTTCCTGGAGCTGTTGAGGCACTGTTTTCCAGATAGTGCCTGGCTCTTGTTCTTGTATTGTTCTCACAGCCTTGTACCTGTAAGCTCTGATAGTGTTGTTAAGGTGAGTTCAAATGACAGGATTCACTGGCATTTGCACCACTGTTGGGAAGACCATCCCTCTTCCCTCCTCTATGTTTTACTTACGGCTTGTTTTGTAGGCTTTAGTTTGTTTTACTCTGTGTTTGGTTTTCTGTAAAACAAAGTAGATCAATCATTGGAACACTTGCTAAATATTATGAAGTAGTGCATTATGCAGTATGCTAAAGCTGAACATCACTCTTTAATCTCCCCACTGTCTTCCATGTTCATAATAGTAGTCAATATCTAGACTGATGCTCATTGAAATGTGTGTCCCTGGCTTATTAAAAGGTGCTGTATTTTAGCTGTGTTGGATGAATACCTTAAAGTAAATTGGGACAATGAAGACTTATCTAAAGTGTACTATTACTTTTTATTCTTCTAAAACCAACATTAGAGAATTGATGGGATTTTCTTGCATTTAAAAACTTAGGCCAATTTGAGGGTCTGAAAAGTACTTTCTTATACTTTTGATGTATTTACTACTACTAAAGTAGATGTGAAGCAGGTTTCAGTGGAAGGCGTTTGTGTTTTGGGGAACCTATGATTATATAGACAAGTATTTTGTTACTGTGATACTCTGTTATCGTTGGAAAACCTGAAGGAAAGCCTTTGTGCTTCTCTTGCTTACAGAAGACATAATTTGTAAGTTCTTTCTTGCTCTTGGTTCATAGGAAATCAAGTGCTTATCACTGGAAATCCGGACAGGCAGGACCAATGACCATCCAAGCCCGAGTTCTGTCACAAAGCAAAGAAAAAAATAATAAGGTATATTTCTACCTTATCAGTGTATACTATCAGTGTATTTTCAGGTAAAGCTATTTAAAACAAACCGAGATTTAGAATTAGATTTATACTATGTAACATGGGAATTGTAAATACTGTAAAAATAAAGGGTTAAGCACCTTCTGAGTAAAATTTCTGATTGTTTATTTTTCCATGCCACACTTATGGTTCCATTGAGCTGGAGGAACATCAGGATCTGTTTGGTGATCTGTTGCTTTTTCATTGTAATAGATAGCAAATTATCATTTTGTCTACAGATTTAATATTGCAAGTGTCTAATTTATGAGGTTTGTGCAGGCCCACCTCTCCAGCCTGTCAATGCCCCTCTGCAGGGCATCCCTTCCCTCCAGTGCGCTGACCACACCACACAGCTTGGTGTCGGCAGCAAACTGCTGAGGGTATGCTTGATCCCACTGTCCATGTTGCTGACAAATAGGTTGAACAGCACTGGTCCCAGTGCTTCTGCGTGTTTTAAAATGTGGATTAAGTTTGTCAATTGACTTTTGTTCTATGATGTCCTTGCTCAGACCTAAATGGAGGGATGTAGAACTTTCCTGCTAAATCATTGAAAAATTTGTTTTCATTTTAATCTGTACACAGCGGGGTATTTTCCCCTTATTTTCTTTTGAAAATGCCTAGGGCAATTTTGCTCAAACTCTCAAGAAATATTAAGGATAAGGCAGACGTATGGGAATGGTAGAAGTCAGTCAAATTTGTAAGTAGCTGAAGACTGGACCTTGTAGGGAGTGTTATCACTTGCAACTGTAATAACCTAGTCTTAATACTTCATTCTGTGGTAAAATAAATTCATCATTTTAATAGCTTAGGCTCTTGTCCTTGAGGCTTTATACATCATGGAAGCAAGCATTAGGTGTATGCATCATCAAATAACATTCACAAGTGCTGTTAAAATACCAATTGCGATAACGGAGCTTATGTTGTTTACTTGTTCCATGAATTAGTATGAAAAGTCTGTAGGGGATCCCCAAATCCAAACTAATTCAGCCTAAGAGATACTTCCTCTTTCCATTAGCAGACACTGATGTGTTTGGAGGGGCATGCAAATTGGACCAGGTGGGACATAAAAAGAGGGCTTTCTTTTATGATTTTTTTTTTTTTTGTGTGTAAGCCATGCTACATATGCTATGTTGAAATGAGAGCTGTTAATTAAGAGAGACCATTTGAAAGTGGCTGAAACAAAGCTTATATAAGTCTGAAGAGAAAAACAGACTGAGAACTTCAGACCAAGCCATCGCAGTTGCTATTTGAAGTCTTTTGAAGCAGCAGCAGTTGGGTGTGAAGGTCTTCTCAGCCAACACACTCAATTTCAATAAAATTGCCTACTTGCCTGTGAGTGGAAGAGAGGATCAGAATGAAAAGTTTTTTTTTCACCCACCTCTTTCTTTTTCCCCTTTTCTGAGACAAGTTAAGTCAGAGCTGTTACTACTTCAAAGACTTCAGATTTCAGCTGTGATGGCTAAGGAGAAGATGCATGGAGCAGAATTTTCAAAAGGGTGAAATTAAAATGCCTGCAGTTGTATAGGAGTGGGGCAGAAGTGAGGATGCAGCGTGGACTCCATCTGCAGGGGAAAAACTGAGGAGCAAAAATGTTGACAATTATTAGTTACTGGGGTGGTAGATCATGTAATGAGGAGAAGAAGGAAAACAAGCTAACACCTCCCCTCTGTAACAAACTATAGGTAAACATATGTGCAGTAGACTTCACTGCTTGACATTTGAGCTTAAGTCACGGTGGTTATGGAAGTCCTGCAGGTCTGTGCTTGTGGCAAACACCACGTACCTGGCTGGGCAAACAAGGATGATGTCATTTCATGAATGGGGAGGGAAACTGGTCATAGATTTCATGGCTGTCATGAGCAACACATAGAGTTTTCTTTTTAAATACATGCTTAGATGTTTTCCTAGAAATTTTATTATTTGAATTCTGTAAAAGTTAATTTCATTCATTTTCATTAGCACCTTATATATGTAAATATTCTTCCATATAGGCTTCTTCGGGAAAAATGAAGTTTCAAATACTCAAGGAACAGATTCCAGGTAGACAACTTTGTTAACTAAATGAAAACTCACAAACTTCTGGCAGAGGTTCTGGTTGCTGGAAGCTGCTATAATTAAGCAATAAAGAAATCAGAGACTGGAGTACTGTGGTTGGGGTTTTTTGGTTGTTGTTTGTATGGGGTTAATTTTGTTTTTTTTTTTCCTCCCCTCCCCCCCCCCCCCCCCCCCCCCGAGCCAGTGAAAGAACCTTTTAAGCATGAAGTGGTAAACGCTGTAGCTCCTGAAAAACCTGCAGTGAAGGGGATAGCATGTGAACTATGTGAAATTAAGGGCATGCAGCTGGTAAGTAAATGGCTTAAAAATTATAACAGAACATAATGTGTATGTATAGGAGCTTTATATGTTATATGGAGCAATAAGTTGTAAAATGAGTTACCTGGGGTGTGCCCAGGTCATAAGCTATGTGTGTTCTGCACAGACAAGGTGACCTGGAACTCACATCCAGGCTCCTTTATGGAAGAGACCTATATACGGAAGCATGCTGAAAACATAGGTGCAGGTCTAAATATGATGTTACCTTTCCAGATGTTAACTTTTCTGTACCGTGCAGCTGTATTATGGTAGTCTGCGGAAGTCGTCGTCCTACCTGACTCCGCACCTTCCATAGAAAGGAATCATTTTGATGGCAGTATTGATACTTTGAAATTATGAAGTCAAGGAGCTCATTTGAACTTTTAGCTTTAGCTTTTCTGGTGAATTGAAGATTTTTGCAGTTTGTTCTGCTGGGAAAAATAAGACTTCTCTTAGATGGTCAGCTTGAGGTGCTGTAGCAACTACTAGATGTGCAGCACCTTAGAGGAAAAAGTTACTTAAATATTTGAGATCAATTTGATCCTACTTTATTTGCATATCTTATCTTTCTGGTTTTGAAATCATAGTCATGTTTTTTCTTGTCTGTTTCCCGAAATATTTTGGTGATACCCACTTTATTTCTAGGATTTCTCTGTGTGATAACTACTTAGGGTGCACAAGGTGATGGGAGGTTTTATATGCTGATGTCCCTGAATGGCAAAGAAACAGATTAAACGATTCTGTTATCAGAACTGCTGTTTAACAGTTATCAGAACTGTTCTTTAACAGGGAGTTTCTTTAAGCTGTATTTTTATTAATCTGCCCAGCACGTGAATGTGACTGAAGGAGACTGATCTCTTACTTAACTAAAGAACACTACCGTAGGATTGAAAGAAGATGTTTGGTTACAGGCAAATAGGGCAAAATTGAGTGGCCCATGAATACTTTGTAATTTTAAATACCTTGATAAGCACCAGGACACATTTTTAGTTCTGACTTCTCTCTGTCACTTGCAGGCTATGTTAAAGTGGAAATTAGTATTATCAAATAGGAGGTGATTTTATAAGTGATTTTATATATTTAGTAAGTAGATTTTTGCCTTTTACCAAGTATAAACTGGAAACCTGGCCTCCAAAATGTGACGTAGCCTCGTACTATTAGATTTTTGAAGTAACTTGTGCAAATAGAGTAGTTCCATTGTTGAATAAGAAATACCATTTTTATTTTTCCAAAAGTAGCACCTCTCTGGGAAAATTCCTGAACACTCTCGCTGCTTTGTAATGCACGCCACAGTGTATTTGTGTTGCTTTTATGGCAAATTAAATCAGTTGGAGCTGCTAACACTCAAAATAAAAGGAACGTGTATTTTATTTGTGTGTGTCTTTTGAATGGTTTTCCTTAAGAAAAAAATACCTGTGGATTTTAAATTTCTGTTAGAATTATCCAACATCAAAGCCACCGTGATGTTTGTTTTGTCAGTTTATTGTGTTGGGTTTTTTTCTTGCCCTGCCCCCCTCAATTTCAATTTCATTAACACTAAGTTACAAATTAATGCCCCGTGTGCAGCAAAGGCGAACATCCCCAGCAGTGCAAACTGTGCCGTTTGATTTGTATTTCATGTTATTTTATTTTTCTTTCCCCCTGCGAGTTTTTAACGTGCGAATCCCACCTGTACCGTCAATCCCGGCTTTTGGATGAGCCGGTCGCTTGTTCTGCCGAAGCCGCAGTGACGAAGACGTTAAGAACTCTGTGCAGCCGGCTGAGCAGCGCCCCCCGGGGCAGCTCCCCTCCCCCCCCCCCGGGGGGCTACCTGTCAGGGAGGGGCGGGCCGGCTGACCCGGCCGGGGGGGCGCCGCTGCTGCAGTGCCCGGACTCCCCGCCAGGCGGCGCTGTGCCCCCGCAGGCCGCGCTGCGCCCCCGCCGGCTGCTGCCGCCTCTCGGCGCGCTTGTCTCACTGCTGCGCTCCCTCTGCTGCCCGGCTTCTGCGCGGGGCTGCGCGCCAGGCATCGCTGCTGCGGTGCTGCATCGGACTACGGCTGGCTTTTGCCTTAATGCTCCCCCAGCCCCCCCGCGCTTTCGGTGCGGCTGTGCTCCCGAGTGCTTCACCACTGGACCCGGCTCACCAACAGCGCTTGTAAGATTAGGGCAACCGCTGGATAAGGACGAGTTGTTTTGGCACTGCTCATGTTTCAAAGGGATTGCTTTCAGGCTCTCCCGTGTGACTTTCTTATTCAGTGGAAAGTTGTTCAGTTAAAAGAATTTTGGTAGAAGCAAATAGCGTAGCTGGTTTGTTGCAATACTTAAGGGGGGCAGGGAATAATCACGCTGTCTTTCCTTGCACCTTGATGGATTTTATAGTTATGCATGCCTCGGGAAAACTGAGTTCCATTGAACCAACGGTAGTGTTATGTGATTGGAAATAGGTGGCGAATTGCTGGCTCAGGAGGTTTTTACACAGGCTCTTTGAGATACTCTTACTGGTCTATTTGAAACTTTTCCAAATTGTTGGATGTCAGGCAGTTTAGAAAAAAAATAGGTTGTAAGTACTAAAAATGGTCAAAGGTCTTTGTTCATTAGTCAAAGACTATTATATACCCGTGTGAGTATATTTAACAATCTGTTGCGTGTATTTTAAATACAGTTATAAAGAACCTTGAAACTCTGAATTCCTACTTATAATTGTGTCAGATGCCACTTCTGGCATTCCTGATTCTTTCATACTTGGATTCCAGTCCCAAAGGAGTGAAGTGTGATGAAAGTAAAATGTTATACAGTACAGTGGAGACTTAAGTTGTGTGTAATTTTAATATTCAGCACAGTAATACTCAGCTTCTAACATACGGCTTTGTTGCGTATGTCTTATGGAACAATAAAAAAAATATACTTTTATAATTACAGTAGTAAAGTTTCCTCCTAGAATTATTGTATAACACTTAATTGTAACAAACTTAAATTTCTTATGCATAATATTTGATTGCATTTCATAAATGGGTTGTAACAACTCCTTTATGGACCAAATCGTACATTATTTTTGATTTTATCTTTTGGACAAACCCACTGTTTTCGTTCTCTTACTGTTGTTCTAAATTTGATTTTGATGAACGGTACTATTTACTTATTTAATACCTTTTTGAATTTGTATTATTATGCTTGTTTTCATTTTCTTTCATTCCTGTGTTAATGATGACTGTTTTGTAGCTGTATTTAATGAATCAAAGAGACGCCATGTCAGGAATAGTTTATGAAAAAATGTTTGGATTCTTATTTCAGTGTTACGATTACAAAGAATCAAAGTTACTTTATGGTGAGAATGCAAGCTAACATAAACATAGAAAATGTAGATAGGGTCTTGACTGAGTGTAAGTTGATTTAACTATTTTGGTTCTACCAAAATTTTCATGATTTCATGAAGGCAGGTTTTACTTTTTGAGGATGTCAGTGGGTATGCCGTTCTGTTATCCTGCTAAAATTTATTTGATGATCTCATTCTTTCTTCCCAGAAATACAGTCCTTTTATTAATGCAGTAAATTGTTAAAGCTGTTGGTCTGATAAATACATCCTTGCCAAAATGATCCTTGCTTACAGTATGTTAGTAGAAAGATTACAACATCTGATGGAAAAACTTCAGGTGAGAATTTAAGGCAGTTACAGAAGGAAATGCCATCCTGTGAGTAACAAAAAGTCAGCAATAAATAATCTTTTTGTGATGATGTGCTATCCTGAGTTCTGCAGTGGGTATAAAAGTTTTTGCATGAGCTGTTTTGCACGGATATAAAAATTTTTCACCACATGCATCTAAATGCAGACTGTGTAGGATATATTTTTTTTTAAGAGTGTAGCAGATCTTTTAAACGCAGAACTGAAAACTGGGTGATGGCAGTAGTAAGATAACCATGATAAGTCTTGACATCTGTAATGTGTTATCTTTTTTTTTTTTTTTTTTTTAAAGCGATAAGCCACTTATCTCATTTTTGGTGGTAAACAAACTAGGTTGAGATGTTGCAAGTTTATTTGTGGGGATTAAAGATTATACAGCATTTCAGTGGAAGAGTACAAGGATTTAAACAGAGAATCATGGAGTGCTGTGATCACTCCGTCTGTGTCAGGAGAATTCCACCTTAGTTGTCATGATTCTCTCTGTCCCTCCCCCTTCCTGCCTTTTCATTTTCCCTCTTTACTCCAGTCCTGCCCTGAAACTAATTAGAAACTGCCTCTATTAATAAAGGGAGCTAACGAAAGGGTGCAGGGAGTAGAGGGGTGCAAAAGATGTCTTTTGCATTTGGAATAGAAAACAGTAGCTGTAATTCCACATTTTCAAAGGGGGAAGGATATTACAGACCAAGTGAGGTTATGTAATTCTCAAAATAGTTTTAGCTGTCTGAGTGAGGAGGAAAGGCTGTTTTTAGAGAAAATATGCACCAGAAAATTTCCAGGCAATCACACTAGTTGTGAGAATCCAGAGAAGTGCTTTCCAGCTTTCTTGATGGGTCATGTTGCTTTTGCCTTGGACTCTTTCCTACCCCCTTCCTGCCTGCTGCTTTGTGAGTAGATGTTTTTGATGCCTAACCAGTTTAGGTTGGTTAGACACTGAAGTAGGGAAAAAATTGTGTCTGAATTCAGATGCTGGGAGGGTTAATACGAGGCTGGAACAAATAAGCTTTGCAAGTATTCTCTAAAATCAGTTTTGCAGTTCTTGCTTAAGTATTTTGACGTGACTGAGCAAAATCTCAATGAGGATGTTCATGTTGTTTATACAAATAACACAGCAGGGTGAGCCTTTCAAATATTGATCTGCTACTATGTACCGTGTGCCAGAGTACCAAAAAGAGCTATACATAACGCAAGTATGCATGCTGAAAGAGAGCAGATGTATCAAGCTGCATCAATTAAATTACCTCCTTCAAAGGAATGTGACTTCTGCTGTAAGCTTAAGATTATTTTTTCATGTGGTGCAAAAGAAAACCCAATCTTTAGCTATGTACTTTTGAATGTATGTGCTGTAGGAAACAGAATGAGCCAAGGAGAAGGGCAGTTACAGAGAGAAATTCCCCTCTTTAAGTGTATGCTTCTGTGATCTCCACGTGTGTTAGCAGCATGCTGGTGATGTTGGGGGGGAAAGCAGAATTGCTGTCAATTGTGGATGACTGTGGCCTATTAAGATTGAGGAAAAAGGCAAAGCACGCATGTTCATGTGGTAAACTTTGAACCTTACGCATCCTGCATTGCAATGTAAGAATTGGCGGAAGGCTGCCAAAGGGAAACAGTAACCACTGTTTGCAGCGGGCAGTTGCCCTGTGTACTGGCAAGTCACAAATACCACTTAATGTGCAACCAGCAACTGCAAAGTCTCTGTGTTGATTAGAGTGTAGAGTAGGTGGAAAGGAGGAGATGTGAGTACGTTCTACTTTTGCAATGGCTGCTTGACATGTTTGACTTTGATTACACTTTCTGCCTGTACCTTTTCTGCTCTTGTACTTTCATGGTAAGAATGTGTCTTACTTGAGGATTTTATAGACAAAGGATCTTTCCTTCTGTGCATAGGGAGGGGGGCATAGGGGAAGGATGAATATAAAACATTTATTATTTTTGCTTGAGAATCAATCAAGAGTTGGTAATCAAAATCTTCATATTACATTTCTGCAGCAATTTTCTCTGTTCTAATAAAGTTTGCGAAGCAGTAAAGTCCCAGTGTGAGTGAAACTTACCCTCCTTCTGTAGCTATTTTCAGTCAAATTCTTCTAGTTCATTGTAATTTGGACTTTCCTGGGCTATTTTTTTTGTGTGAATTGGTATTTCAATTAGTCCCCTAAATGAACATTTTCCTGTTGTTGACGACCTCTACAGATGTGCTTCTGTCTACTGAAGAGCTTCAGTAAGCAGAACTTCATTAATAAAGTACATAGCTCATAAATTTAAATGATACGTGCTGCATGAAATGCCTCACTTGGGCTGTCCTGTGTGGTACCTAATGGAATATTCAGATTGTTGAATTTTTTCTCACACATTTGCACACTGTTGATTATTGAAATGATTATGTGTTTATGTCACCATTACTCTTCAATATGTGGTTACCTACCTGCTTTAAATATGCTGTTTGATGGAAAGTTTGAGTAGGTTTATAATAAATTAATGGTTTCATAATGTTTCAATAACAGACAGAAGCCAGTGTACATGCTGGAAAATTGGAAGTTGTTGATGACTTCATCAAGGAAGTAAATCTGAATGAATTGAAAATTAATCATGAGCAGAAGAAAATAGATAGAAAGCATCAGGTCATATTAGACAAGCTTTCATCTCTGCTGGTGTCAGTAGGTAGTGCTGAGGTACTGTACAGTGCAGGAAAAAGTATTCTTTTTATTGTTTAGGACATCTTAGGTAAAGTGGCCTTAAGTTTTTCTGAGTGTGCCAAGGAAGGGATCAGGCTATCAGACTTGCACAGCCCACTGACCCCTGTTCATGTCTGATATAATAGCCATCCGATCACATAGGATGTGGACTGTCCATGGCTACTGCTTTCTGCCTACTACAAGCATTTAAGTTAAATGGGTTTTTTTGTATGCTTATACAAACATTTTTGTGTACCTTATTTGATTTTTGATAGAGCATTGTAATTCAGCAGTGAGCAAGACCACATAAAAACTGAGTGATCTCAATTAACAGGGTAGCTAGCAAGACTAAGCCTAGAAAATAGGGAGCTGCATTTCCATAGCTGATACTGAAAATGTTGTTGCTGTTGTCTGTAGCTGGGGAGAGGATTATTATCATATGTGCTGTATTAATTATGTTGTGGAACTGGTTTAGGAACTGTCCTCAGAATCAAACTGTACAGACCTTGAAATTCAGGACAAAGGATTATTACTAAATGGAACGTTTAATGAGGAGGAATCTGCAAAGTCTTTTCAGGAAGCTTTGCTTCAGTGGAGGGAAGGAGAACAACTGTGTGCCAGTGAGGTCCTATCAGGTACGACTTGTTCTGTTTTAATGGCATTTTAAAAACATTAGAAAACATTTTGGTGAGTTAGCAGATTTTTGATTGTGAAGGTAGATGTTCTGTTAGAATAGCAAATGTTTCTTTGTACGTTTTCTCTCTGTGTTCCTTTATAAATTAACAACCTCTGAAGTTTTTTTTTAATAATGTGCAGATTAGTATTTATCCCAATTCTTATGAAGAACTGTGGCATTGCCCAGATTGTTTAGCTTGTGTCCCTGTACCTTTTTATGGCATTGTTTCTCACATGAGACTTTAATATGAACTGGAATCCTCAAGCATGAAGTTGCAGCTTTCAACAGAGTCAAGGAATGTGCATGGCTCAGGATTTCCTATGTTGTAGCAAAGTGCACTTTCTGCTTGCCTTCCACAGGCTCTCACTTCTTTGTCCCAGTGAAAAGATGCAATCAGTTGAAGTATTAGTCCATGAATGATGTTCAGTCGTTGTGTATTTTTGTATTAAAAATATTATGCTGACTTTTAAATTTTTATTATTTTTTCCTTCTTTCCTCTGATATGGTGGGATTTTTATCTCTGGAGTCATGGATTGCTCTCCCCTGCCCGCTCCCCCTGCCTCCGATGTGGTAATTTTCCTTTATGTAGGAGGCTGTAATATGTGAGTTTTTAGTGGCTATCCCCACTACTGACTGTGTTGTGTAAATATAATACCACTGGCCATGTAAATTTGGAATTATGCAAAGACTTAACCAGGCATAGACCACTAGTGTGACGTTCATTCAAAATGCTAAACAGCAAGTTTATAAACCTGAATAGCTGCATACATTTTTTTTTAATTTTTTTTAAATAATTCCAATAGAATCTGTGGGAATTTGTGAGGTACAGGCCAATCTTACTGTTATGAAGGAACCTATTCAAATTGAATTCAAGAAGGATGGCCTGAGCTACATGGAGAAACTCTTGCTTAAGAAATACAGAAGGTATTGTTGAAGTTGTTGTTACTAATGAAAGAAATACTTAATAGCATTAACAAAAATTCCATTGAAACTTAAAATATTAGGTATGTTATCAGAAGTTAAGGTGACTGTGTACAGGGTGCTTTATTTTCATAAAACAACCATTATAACCAGACTTGATGACTTAATATTTCAAATAACTGAACAGGGAGTATTTGGAGGGATTCTCTTTTACTATTAATTTATTGTAGAATTTGAAGACTGGTAATTTAGTTAGTTGCTTGATTTTGGGGCGTTTGCTACAGGGCTTTTATAGAGAAAAGGAAGTACAATCTTCAGGATACTTTTATAAACACTACAGAGTTGTTTTGTTAGTCCCTGAGGTGTGAGGTCATCTCAGTGAAATTAAGGAGTTGCTGCTTTTCAGCAGCAGTTAATACTGCTGCACAAAGTAGTGTGGCTTTTTTTTTTTTTTTAATGACTGTGGTGTGATATATATTAAAAGATGATGACTATTTAAAATTGATTTCTTCTCCTTTTTTAGAACTCCTGTTGATCGAATTTCTGGTAGTTGCATTAAAGATTTAAGGCCTGTGCAAACACTGAGTGTACATCAGGCTGCTGTTGCAGGAGGAGGAGGAGATGATGATGGTGTTGATGACTTAACAGGTGTAATAGATTTCTGTTTATTGAATCTAACTATTAAATACTTGGGTTGTTGGGATTTTTTTTGCTGTGTTTACTGAACAGTTACACACTTCAGCAATTTCTGCTTAAGGAAATAACAAATTTATGGTACTTTGTAATAAATTAAAAGTTTGCATTTTTATAAGTGTATCTTGAACAGGAAAAAGTGAAATGCATCTAATGAATTATATGTCATAGCTGAAGAGGTCAGGAGATACTGGACATCTGTTTTTAGAGAGGAAGTACCCAACGCCATTTCTGAAAGTTCAGAGTCCTCTTTGAAAATTGAATTCCTTGATGATGTAAGTATTTAATAAAGGGCTTCATAAATCTTCAAAGTGATCTGCAGTGATTTGTTTAAATGTTTCCACTTCAAATGTTTAACATATCAACAATTAAATAATTTCTAATAAAAAAAAAGCATTGGCACATTGTCTATCTTTTCCATACAAATGTGGAAAATTTATCTTTCCAAAAGTTTCCTGCAATTTTTACCTGTTGTGTTAAGGGACCCTTACTATACAGAAATTATACAAAAATGAAATCTACGGGTCTTTAATCACTTGAGTCAATGTTGGTTGGTTTTTTTTTAATATAATTTCAATCTATTGTTGAATATGTTTTTGTTTTGTTTTTGTAATTAGTCTTATGGCAAGGACTTGGAAGAATCATCTGACTTTTTGGTAATGGAAGCTGGGGCTATGGGAATGAATAAGCAAGGAAAAACTGAACCACTCAAGCAGTGTGGAAGGTATCAGAAAAGTAGAGATTACTTGGGAGAGAGAAGGGAATAATCCTATCCTGTGATTTAGTTACATTCCTAAGAAACAGTTGCTTTTATTTGCAGACAGTCAGACTTCATATGAAAGGGGAGAATCCTTGACTGTAAATTGTAAATTGCTTTAAGGCATGGTAAGATAGAAATCCTGTCTGTGGTGCAAGACGTAGGTTGTGCCAGTATCACAACCCTGCTTTAACTGCTTTCCCTTCCTTTGCTTTTCTTCCAAGAATCCTGTCTGTGTTTGCTGTTTTTTGTCCTTGAAAGTTTTAATTTGAATGACCTAGTGATTTGATGACTAGGTTGTAAGACATTCTAAGAACAGTTTGGCAGTTAACAGGCATACAACATGACTTTAAAGTTAGTGAATAGTAAGTTTGTGTCTTTGACTTTGTCAGTGAGCCACCAAGGTATATTTATTTCCTGTAACTAGAGAGCCATCACTTTGAAATTTATTTTGTTTGCATGATTGCTCCAATATTGAACCATGTAAGATACATTTCTTTATATATGTATGTCGTGAATTACAAATAGAATTTCTCTTTTGTACGTTCTTATCCCAGTGGGAGCAGGGACTAGCATACAGGCAAGTCTGTAATTGGTCCGTGTTGTGTACTTTTAAGATACTCTTGCTTGACTAATCTTGTAATACCAGGCAAAACTAAGAGTCCTAATAATTAATGATACATGTGCAATTCTTCTGATCTCCCAAAATTTATTTATGTTTAGATGTGATCTGTTTTGTTATGTAGTAATCTTCTGGTCTTTCCTCCTTCCTCTCTTTCAAAGTGGTTCAGCAGTTGCAGATCAGAACAACACAGTACCAACACTTTTGCCAAAAGAAACTGTAGGCGTAATGAGAAAGTAATCTTGTTGTTTAACTTCCACTGACGCTCAATGTTTTTACCTTTTCCTCTTGACAGAAACCCTGTTTCTTCTGAAGAAATTTCTCAAGGTAAATTTTGAAAGTTACTTGTACAATATGCTTCAGCGTATGCAGTTTTATCATTCTCATACAGGATGGAGTGGTCAACTATGATAATTGAAAAAAAATGATGAAAAGTCATTAAATTATATACCATTCCCTGAGCTATGCAGGTCTCTTGACAACAATTCGATGGACTGTGCAAACTATTTTGAAATGATAGCCATACTTTGTGACAGTAATCTCACAGCTGTGAGTCCAATTTGAGGAAGAGACTGCCTCAATGAGTTTTATACTGAACACAAACCCGTTATAAGCAGATGGAGCGGTCTTACAAACAGTTTTTCTGTAGTATATTAGATTTAATGTACGGCATATGTCCTTTTTATGTGGAAAAATGCTTTTATGTGGATAGGTTGAGAAACTGTATAAATGATTACCTGTTCTACATGAAAGATCATAATTTCTGAATGAGTATTCCAGTGCTGGTTGCATGTCAGTAAAATCACCATGAAAGTTTAGCAGCTTTATTTTGTGGCTTAAGGAGTCCTAAAGATCTTACTCTGCGTCCTAAAGCTGTGCAGAATATATTGTTACTTTTTAATATTAAGAAATATTTAGAACATAAGGGTAATTAATTTTTTTCTTGCAAGTACTGAACAATTGCTCCAGCACTTCAGACTGTAGCACTTGTTCTTATTGTGCTTACTTCAAGAAACTGCTTATTTAAGTCTTCAAATGTGAAAAAGCAAACAAGAACTGACTAATATGATGTGATTTGTGTACTTCTTTGGGCACAGGATAAAAAAATTAAATGGCTATGTCTTGTATAAACAAAGAAAAACAGCTTGCAGAGTCATTCACAGCCTGATAGTATATTTCAAACCATTATACTGCTTTTAAGGAAATTTTATGAAATTGCTGGTATTACTGTTCTTACACTGGCTCTGGTTAAATTATAGCATTGTAAATGTAAAAAACCCCTACATTAGCCTGAAGTAGTAGTTGGAAACGTGTTAAGATTATTATCAAAATTTAATGTTTTCATAGGACAATGATGTACAGGATATGTGTTAGATAAGAAACTGGTACTGCTACCTGGTAAGTCTAGTCTATGTATGTTGACATTTCTGGGTATCAGACAGGAAGCTAATGGAAGTCAACTCTTCTAATTTTTAATTTTATGGCTTAAGGGTAACTGAAATGGAGGTTTCATATATGAAGTTCATGAAGAAAATATAATAGGCTTGCAGGTTGTAATTCATATTTATTTCCATTTTAAAAAAAAAAATTCCTCTTTTCACGATTTTGTTTTGTAGAAAAAATGGTTGCCTGCAGTCATCTTGAAAGAAACACGTTGCAAAAGGAGAGCATTGAACTAAAGACTATGAGAAGATCACTTGGCTCCTGTGAACTACCTGAGATCTCTAACCCTGCTGAACTAATGAGCAATAAATATCTGCCTGAGGCACAACTGCAGCAAACCAATAAAGATTCACAAGAACTGGGTAGTGTCTGCAATAGTCAGAGTTTGGTTTTGCCTGTAACTACGTCATCTTCAGCGGTAAAATATTATATCTTTGATTGCTAAATAGATAAATTATGTTGCTTAATCTACTTTACCTGTTTAGCATGAGGCAACATACAGTGTTCCTGAATCAGCTGAGATAATGTTTACCATTAAATACTCCACCCTTTTTCCCCATTCTCCTCCAGAAACTGCACCCCAAAACAATCAAGAATATAGTTTTAATCAGAGATTTAGCACTGCCTACCATATTTCATATGTAGGGGTTGAAGGCCTCTGTGCTTTCCACTTTGTATTGTCAGTCTTCTGCTAATGTTCAAAAAAAGCAAAAGAAAGAACAAACTAGTCTCAGATACACAAAAAAGGTGTGTTGGGGAGAAGGCAGCTCTTCCCACTTTATTATCAAGGTCACTTCACCTCTTGACTGATTGTCAGTCAATCTAACCTAAATTATTCAAATGTTCTTTTGCTGAAGATAAAATTGAAAGCAAAAAAAATCATAGAGGAGGTTGGGACATTTGATTTCGAGGCATTGTTAAACAGTACTTTAGCTGGTGTACACAAAGATAAGTGAAAACAAAGAAAAACTGCTTTTCATGTCCACAGTAGAATAGACTCAAACTGCCACAACATTAGCAATTGAAGTTTATACCAGCATCCTTATGAATATGTATTCCACCAGGCTATCAGAATCATTCCATATTTTATTAAGTGGGCATTTTATAATTATAACTTGCAAGGGCAACTTATGAAGTTGCCTGTTTCTTTTCCTGTTTATAATATCTTTGTGTTTTATTCAAGTTACAGGATGTAGCCAAAAGACAGAAATCCGTTTCTACACGGTATCGAGGACTTGAAGGTTTCTTTGCTGTGGGTACAAACCCTAAACAAGTAATTTCTGAAGCACGTTCTTCACTGTGTGCTAACTCTAGCTCCGTGGACAGTCGTATAACATTTTCAGGTAATGGTGTACAAATAAATTCCTCAATCAATAGACATATTTATCGCTGTTGCTGTAAGATATCCTTCTCTTCATGTAACTTTGGTCTAGCTTAGTTCTAGAAGTCACTTTGGGGTAACAGTCATGCCAACACACACAACTGGTGCTCTGAAAGGATAAACATGCTACCGTGAAGTAAATCACATAAATATAGTGCCATAAATTTATATGCTTCTCTGTGGCCCCTGAAAGCGTGATTCCAGTAGGTTCCTATTGCTTTTAATGGTGTATATGAAACAACATCTGATTGGTGAACATGAATATTAATTTAATCAAGTATACAACTTGAATTTAAGCTTGTTAGTGTGTTATATATGATTTTTTTTTTCATTGTGTAGAAAGCTTGTTGCAAGACTTCTTTACATCACACACATTAAATGCAGCAAATTATAGTAACAGTAAACGCATATTAACACAAAACCTGCAAATAATTTCCTCTAATACTTTTAAATTTCAGGAAATGGAAGGTGGATTACTGAAAGGAGCTTAAGTGAGTATGCTGATGAGACTATAGTTCAAGGTGTCTTAGAAAGTCAGTTGAATAAACCTATGGAGGCTCAAAATAGAATTTCTCCTTTGATGGTACCGTGGAGGCCATACCCAGGTAAGGATAGTGAAACTTTGAGGTCCTACTATAGTTTAATTTTTCTTGTGTAAAACGTAGAGGCGCTGTCTGGGATGATTATCTTGAGTTTAGGTGTTTTTTATATCTTCATCTATGTATTGGTATTTTGGGTATAATGGCATTGTTTCCATAAGAATGGCCTTTGAGTTGAAAATTATCTCTTCCAGCTGTTCACTAATAATGCTTTTTATTGTGCTTAGTTTCTACCCCATTACTCCCCTCTTAGCTTGAATATTTAGATAGTAAACTGTCTAGAACAAGATTATGTATTGCTGTGTGTTTTGCGGCATCCAGTACGGTATGGCTTTGATCTAATGAAAGATTTCTTCATGCCTCTGAAATAAGTCTTATTACATGAACTATAAGAAAGAAGGAAACAAGTAATGCACAGCTACATCTGTGCTTTTTAGTTACTTTTCTCTGTTTCAACTGTCTCCATTCAAGTAATGTAGCTTAGATTATTTCTCTCATTTTAAGCAACCAATTTGGCATTTTAATTTTAAAAATGCTATGTGCAGGAATTGAAGCTGTCAGTTTTGGATCCCAGAAAATATTTGAAAGTGTCTATATTTTTTTCCTGTTACCTTAAATTAAATAAAGAGAGAACCAAAGTTTTAAGCTTTCTGCACACATTTTTAGTCTCTCTCATCCCCCAAAATCTTTGTCATTACATGTAATATTTAAATTATCTTCTTTTTCTGAAAGATGCCCCTGAAGTATGAGGTGACACTTTCAAATACAATTATAACTACTTTATTAACATTTAATAATCTAAAATCTTAAGCAAAATTAATAATCTGTTCAGATCAATTCATAATTTAATTAGTGTCATCAATGAGCCGAAATCAAATACTCTTTTTTTGTGTGAAATCTTGAATTACTAGAAGTTGTGACCTTTTCTGTTACTTCAGGGAATGATTCTAGAAGACCTTGGTCAACAAATATGCTACATTCTAAACTGACTGGAAATTGTACAACAAACACTCAACCAAGACCAAAGAGTTCACCTACGCATATGTTGACACTTAATACTGCGACGCCAAAACGAAAGTGCGCTGATGTGACTAAACAAGATGAGTGTCTTTGGGAATATGTTGCTGACCAAGAAGCCCTACTTACTCTGGAAAAAGAATTACTAACTTACACAGGTAGGGGCAATACTGCTTCCCCCCTGCTTCATGTTTGCAAGTAGCATAATGAAAACAAGTAGCTATTCCATTTACCTTCTCAGATCTAACTGATTTTGGTGCAAGAATGTACTAAACTACTTGAAAATGCAAGAGTTATGTGTTTGAACAGTGATTTATTTCCATTCAATTGGACTTTAACCTACCTGTAATTTAGTAGAAGCGAACTGTTTCATGGAACTTCTAGGTTGTTTTTACCTCTTCCACTTTGTTGCAGAAATCTGCAGGATGTGCTAGGTTACTATTTCAGATCATGTGTTTCTTTTAAATAGGTATCCTTTCCTTGTATATTTACTAATGAACACCCCAGATATTGTTAAAAGCTAGATGTGATTTGCTGCAAGGGTAGCAAGAAGGGGGAAAGACGGATGGGAAATTTTATAAATCTGTCCTGATGAGAACTGCCACTAATAAGGCAGAGTACCTCTCATTCTGGGGTTGACTCAGCCTCCTTTCCTCTGTCTTTCTAAGCCATCTCCTTGTTTTTTGAGTGTGGGGGAGGTGGCAGGCAGGCAAGGTCAGTTGGTTATGGTTGAACAGAATTGAGTGAATTCTGGTTTTGTTCTTTGAATACAAGAAAAGAAAAATGATTGGGATGCTTCTGTTCCATCTCAACAAGGAGACAGGTCAAGTGCCTAAGACACTTTGTGCCATAAGCAGCCTTGATAGACTGCATCCCTTAGGCTGTACCACGGTCCGTCCCTTATGAGTTGCTATGGTGCTTTTGTATTGGCAGGTCCTGGCTATGATCCTAGAGCATTCTATCTTTTAAAATGTTTATACCTTTAGGTTTTGCTGTATTTTTTCAAACAGCTCTTATACAGCCTTTCTGAGGCTTCCAAATACCACATTTCAGGACAGCTGTCTCTTAATATATACGCACTCTTCAGAACCCATGTGTTTTCGGAAGAGTTTCTCTTGTCAGTGCTTGAGGAATGAAATCCATGATAAATATGCTCAGAGAAGAATAGGGAGAGAGATTATTGTTCAGCTGCCCCATTCTTTCTCTCCCTTTTTCATTCCGCTTCCTTGGCATGCTTTTCATAGAATCATTTAAGTTGGAAAAGACCTTTGAGATCATCAAGTCCAACCACTAACCCAACACTGCCAAGCCCACCACTAAACCATGTCCCTAAGCACCGCATCAACACCTCCAGGGACAATGATTCCACCACTTCTCTGTGCAGCCTGTTCCAATACTTGACCACGCTTTCAGTGAAGAAATGTTTCCTAATATCCAATCTAAACCTCCCCTGGTGTAGCTTGAGCCTGTTTTCTCTTGTCCTGTTGCTAGTTATTTAGGAGAAGACACCGACGCCCACCTGCCTAGAGCCTCCTTCCAGGCAGCTGTAGAGAGCAATAAAGTCCCCCCGAGCCTCCTTTTCTCCAGGCTAAATGCCCCCAGTTCCCACAGCCACTTCTCATAAGATTTGTTCTCCAGACCCTTCACAGGCTTTGTTGCGCTTTGTTTCACTTAAATGTCTCTGCTGTGAACTTCTGGCTAGCTGGGAAAACAGTAACATACTTGCATGTGTGCCTTTAAGCAGCATAGACTGTGACCCTAGGGTATGATCTTTTTGTATTAATGAATGTGGGATGTATGCTGTTACTTCATTTAAATACATACTATCGTTAGTCAGCTACCCGAGTGCTACATTTGCTACTCTATCTTGAGGTTGCAGAAGTATTAGTGGGCCCTATATATAAGGTTTCATATTGCACTGGCATAAACATCTTAAAGCAAATCCTCTCCATTGCTTATAATGATACAGGAACCGTGAAATAAAAAGTCATAACTTATCTGAGGGCTTGTCATAACATCCCTCATCAGCTAGAGTTGTTTTGAGACTTTCATGGCAAGTTTTTGTTGATATTGTGAAATTCTTTAAAAATGATATTGTAGATACTGCTTTATTTTTTTGTTGTCTAGATTTGTTCCTGAAATGACCTAAAATTTTTCAGGTCCTGAAAAACATTACAGCATAACTTCTGAAGATGTAACCTCCTTCCACAGACACTCAGAGAAGATATGTAGAAATACTACAGATTTCCATAAAAACCTGGAGGTAAAAGACCACAGCATATTTGATACTCTTAGGTAAATTAAACGTGCTGAGATTGTTTTTGTGGTATTGTAAAATGCTTGATGTGCCAAACATCTTGCCAAAACTGAAATACAAACTGTCTTAACTTTGTGACTGCACTTTACAATGCTGATTGCAAATGTTAGCGTGACTTACTGTGTACCTAGGTGTTCCAAGCCAGTAGTCTCAGGCAGCTCAGATTAAGTGATATATTTTGTTGCTGAGACTCCAAGCCATAAATTTTGGGCTTATGTTTCTTTTTAATGCATTAGCTTTTGTTAATATACGTCACTGAGATCTATAAAGCACATCTCTTAAAACATCAAAGTTCTTTTGGTTGTAAGGTACCTTGAAAAAGAGGAGTTGTGAGCAGGTGAGCCGATAACATTTAACTCAATGTTTAACTGTCCTATTGCCTTGGAGACTAAGGAGATGACTGGAATCAAGGAAGTTCCACAAAATTCTGTATGCCTTTGGTTTCTAAATATGTTCTCATAATTAGTAAGGATCAGTGAGACACTGTGAGGTTAGCTAGGTGCTATGTGAATATAGCTAATTCAGAGATTTCTGGTTGGTTGGCTTTTTTTACAGTGTTCATAATATTGAAATTGCAGGTCAGTAGAAAACTAAACAATATTTTTAAGTAGTGCAGATAGTACATATGAGACCTACTTTCCTAGCTTACCTGTTCTAGGATTAGGGATTTCTCCATTAATGTCGCAATAGTGACAATGTTGTTTACTTCCTGCTTGTTTAAGAGTTGACAATGTATGTGACAAAAACTGGGGGAAAAGTGAATAGAGTAGCTGTATGTATACTTGCAAAATATATGGCAAAAGCTGTTTTCATGCCTTTTAATGCTATGTATGTGAACATATGTCACTAAGGCTTAAAGCGGAGTAGCTTGAGGAATTTGAGCTGCTGAAAATCACTGTGCTATGTTTTTTTTCAAGGGGCTGGGATGAAAGCCAAATGGATGATGAGGAAGAAATTCTGGAGGATAAGCAACAGGTTCTTGCATTACAGTGAACATGCAAAGAACTTAATGCAATTTTTATCTTTGCATATCGAACAAAACCAAGAAGCAGACGAAGAGGTGTCTTGAGTGCTGCTCAAGATATTATCTATTAAGGATTATTTTGTAAAACTGTCAATAAAAATTCTTAAAACCCTCTTGATTTTGACTTTTATTAGTATGAAGAATCAACAGAATAAAAGAAAACTGGTCTTGTGCTATTATGTTTTAGGATTTTTTTTCATTAAATTTTATTTAATATAAGGTTCCTTGCCCGAAGATTGATTTTTATGTCTCCAAATGCAGTTTTACATTACCAAGCTGGAAGGTAATGTGCAAGGGGTGTTAATGGAGCGTTCTTAAATTGGGGATCTCAATATGGCCAAGTTTATGTGATGAGATGCATGGTAGAAAGCATGATAGGTCTAGTATACTTTACTCCTTATTATATATTTTACCAGTAAGGGGCTTTTGCCTTTCAGAATAGAAATTAACAGTTTGATACAGTATATTTTACTTCTCCTGCTAGACTCCTTTCTTCTTCATTTAAGGATGTAGCATATACTGGCAGTAAACTTTGCTCCCTCTGCTCAGCATCGATGGGAAGTCCGTCCTTTCTGCGCTGTACTACTTCCGCTGTTCCAACATGCCAATTCAGAATGATCTATGTTCAGCACGCCAATCAGCTGTACTGTAGG
This sequence comes from Falco cherrug, assembly GCF_023634085.1. Lineage (NCBI taxonomy): Eukaryota > Metazoa > Chordata > Aves > Falconiformes > Falconidae > Falco > Falco cherrug. The sequence goes on from NC_073707.1 coordinate 29,422,978, forward strand.
TTGTTATCTTATGGGCCTTTAAAGATTAAGAGAACAAAGAGGAAATACAGTTAAAAGATGATCTTGGGTGGTTTTAATTTCACCAAACCATTTTAATTTCTCTGATCAGGGTGAGGCCTTAACTGTACTTCTGAACTTGCTGCATCTGTGGCCTATAAAAAGGTTTCTTCCTCCTTTTCTCCCTTTCCCAGTTAATGTAAGGTTAAATGCAATTAATATAACTTCTGTAAAAAGTCACTTGGCTGTTACATGCTGACACGGTACTCTAATGTAAAGAGGGTTTGGTGGCCTTCTGCTCTCTTTTTGAGGAGGTGCTTAATTGTACCCAGTAGTTCAATAGTTTTCTATGGAGGTGGAAGGAAGTTACAGTTTGGAAATGATTTAAGTAGTGTCTTTTGGTAATATCTTTAGGATTCTCAGACATAGCCTCAAGCTTCAACTTTCTTTAATGTTTTATTCTTTCATCATATTCTATTTTAATGTGATGAACGGATTTTTTCCTTCTCGTACTAGTTTCCTCCACAGTGGTTTTTAAGATGCTTTTCAAAGCAACTTAAAAGCTCTCCACATGCCCCTCGTTTTTAATCAAAAAGAGTGTATCAGATTGCAGTCACAAAAACTTGTGTTGGGTAATTTTGAAAGTGGAATTAATTAAAAGCTTTTGTCTGACAATTATTCTTACCCATTTATAGGTGAATAACCTGACAGGACTGTAATGCTTATTGTTGTTCACCAAACTTTCATACGGAAAGAGAAGCTTTACATCTTCCATCTGTGTTCCACAGTTCTCTCATAACTGCTTTAAATCAGGGTTTATAGAAGATGAAGTTCAGAGAGAAACACTGTACATACTTTTAACCATGTTGTTGCCCATTTTATATTTAATGAAAGGTTTATGTGTCTACTTTGGTTGTTTTTTACGACAGCAACAGTGATCAGTAAGTTATGAAACTTCATGTCAGAGGCCTTTTATTAAAGGTCACGATTTCCATCACTAAATTAGTTAATTAGGAAATGTAGATAGTTTTAAGTAATTATTTTTGTTTATAGCCTCAAATGTTTAAAGACTTCTTAGAGTATTCATCTTGAAAACCTTGTGGCTCTGTGTTCAGAGGTGGTGAGTGACCTTTATTAATGTATGAGTGGAAACATTCCGATGTATTATTTAGCTCCTGACAATTAAACATGCACTTGTTTGTATTCTCCCCACGCCGTAGGACTCTAATGTAGTACGCATTTGTCATCTGTCTCCACCATCAATTATGCGCTCGTGTTAGACATCTCAGTAATCTTTTCAACACTTGTACAGGAAAAAGTACTTCAGTAGCCCTAATTCATAAAAAACTAGAGCCGTCAGGCTGAACAGGCCATTGATTTGATTTCCTGCCTCATTTCTTGTCTTTAAGGTGAGGGCATATTTTCCACTTCAGTTTTCTTTATGGAGTTTACCATATATCGATGTTTTATTACAGTAGCTCTTTGCCAGAAATTCTAAGAATAAAGTCAGAAAGCAGGTGTTCTCCTTCGTAGATTAAGGCCAGTGCTTTTCTGTTATGATTATAACCTTTTCTTTCTGAGTTATTTTTCCAAATATTTTTATTACACTCATTTCCCTTTGTGCAGATAGGCTGACTGCTTCCATGCTGTTCCCAGCCCTTTTTAACTAGAAAACTGATGAAGCAAGTGCTGTTGTAGTGTATGCCTAGAGCCCTCAGCAGCCAGGTTAATCTTTTGTGTTTGTGCTTGTTGGAGGTAACTAGAAAGTCACTGACTGTTTTAAACACCTCATTTTTAACAGCTTTCCCCTGCCTTCTCTTTTTCTTGAAAGAAAAAAATGCTTCTGATAATACTTATAACAAACTTAGGGTTGAAAATGAGCTTCCTTCAATGTAGTAGTAATCTTTTTGGTTAGTCAGTGATCATTTAAATGCATTTTAGTTTGGTATTCCTAGGTTTGACACACTTGAACATGTCTGTCTTGTGTTTAATTTTTTTTTCCCCTATAGGATATCAGTTCTTATCTTAACCAGAAGACCAAAGAAAGCACCTCAACTGATGCAGTTCTGTGACATTTATTGTTTGGTTTTTGTTGCAAATAGAACAAACCTAGTGTTGAAAGCTTGCTGCTTATGATTATGGATCTGGTTTAATGTACTTCTCTACATTTATTGCCTTGATACAAATACAGTGTCCAAATGGTTATGTTGGGTTGTTTTTTGTTTTTTTTTTTTTAATTTGCTCCTGTGCTTGTTCTAGGGATGGCTAGAGCTAAACCCAAGTGTCAAGGGTTTTGCACAGGAAAATGATCTTTTCTGCCCATTTAGAGAAAGAGAAAAGGAGGAGAGAAAAAGTGGAAGACTGGTTTGTTTTTATTTTTACCTTCTAGGGTGAGTCTATGCATCTTTTTGTGTACATTTTTTGGTAATGTGATTTTATAAAACAAAAATCCTATGAATTAACTTGGAAATCAGTTTGGATTTTGAAAGAGGATGTCACCTTCATTGTATGCTAAAGTATTCAAGGATTCATGTGGACAGCCTACTTTTCAGTAGTCTGGCAGACTCTACAGGCCTGTCTCTGTTTTTTTTGCCTTTTTGAATGTGGCCGTTTTCTCTTTTCCAACAACTGTCAGTATAACATACGTTGGTGTAAAAGGCTGTTTGGTGGGCAGGTGGACTTACTGGTTTTGGTGGTTATCAGTACCAGAATGGGTGAACCTGGCAAAGACTGGATTACTGGCTAGATTTTGAGGGTTTTCTTTGTTTTCTTGGGAACAAAAGTTTTCTTTCTGTCCTTTCAGCTAAAGAAAATACATGAGGCATGATTTTTGTGTGTGATGTTTAAACATTAGTATTCCAATGCTCTCAGCTTTTTTCACCCCATTTTTTTTTTTCTTTTTTTCTTAAGAGCTTGGTGTGAGACCCAGGGAAAAAATCTGACTCCACCACTCCTCTGCTCAGAAAATTGTTGCAAACATATTTAGTACAAGAGCGTGGAATAATTTAAGGATGAAAACCTGGTAAGAATCTTCTGTCCGTTGTCAAGCTTTATGACCTGTACCAGAGCAGCAGACTTGTGCAGTTTACATGTCAGAGCATTGCTGATCTAAACAGTGAGGGTTAATCTGGCAATAATCAGGTGTTTCTATGTGCTTGGAGGAACCCTTGTGCTTCACAGAGATCTTCTGCCTATCTCTGATAGGGAGACTACCCATATACTGAGATTCTGAGATTCACTAGTCCTAGTCCCAGTTCATCATAGAATTCTTTCCTACCCGCCAGTATTTCTTTTTTTCTTATACCCCAAAGTGATGGTGCAACTGGAGCTCATGCTGTTCTCCTGAAATTACCTTTCTCTGTGTACCTACCAAATTGCCTGGCACCAGTGGATGGCTTTGACAGGTAAATCTACCTGGTAGCAAATTGCCAAATATTAAGTCAGTTTCTGTATCTTGATGTTTTAAATATCAGTTCTTCTTCCAGCTTGCCATAAGAGAAGGATCCAGCATAATGATAAAGGAATCATGTTGAAATTTGTGTTATTCCCAAGTGCTATAATTCCAAGACTTCTATTCCCCTTATCTTCCTCTAGGTATCTTAGTGCATTTCAGGGAAGGTCACAGAGTCTGTAGCAGAGCAGCATCAGACTGGCACTGTCCATCCAGGGTGCTGTGTTGCCAGGCCAGGTTCTCATGTGCATCTCTGTAGTTGCTTATCAGGAAACAGCTGTGTTTCCATGACCACTAACGAGCAAATTTGCAGTGTAAAATGAGTGTGCCATGAGTGTGCCTTGTTCTCAAGATACAGACAAACTTAACAGCTGTTAACTTCAGTTGAATACTTATTTCTAAAGCACTTACCTGGAAGTCCTTGAAATATTTTAATTGGCTGCCTTTTGGCTGGCTGCCTGATAATGTCTAACTGGGTTTGGGTTTTGTTGTTTGAGTTTTTTTTCTCTGTATAGGATGGGCACTTATCCCATGAAGTGCTTTCTACTTCTGCTGATGTAGTCGGCTGTACACACAAGACTGTGTTAAGATTTGAAAGTGAGAATTGAGACTTTCCTGTTCATGTTTCATTTTGATCAGTTCTGGCAATGAATGAATTACATTGAAAACACTGTTCGTGACTCTGCTTGGGGTGGTACCGTAAAGGACTCTGGTACATACTCTTAAGACTCTCTTTAATAAAGCAGAGCTCTGTTTTGCTGCTTGATTCTAACCTTTAATAGATTTTAAGATGCTGTCTTTTGCTGCATCTCATTTATAAAAATTAAGAGTAGTTGTTTTCTCCATCATAATATAGCTTACGTGCATCTCATTCAATTATCAGAAATACATAAACCTAATTAGTTTTAATTTACCCAGACCCTTTAGATCAGAGAAAAATGCATCTGTCTTTTTCGTTTGAAAAATGAAGTCTGCAAATTGCAAGCCATCTAGACAAGGGCATTTCTGAATTATACTGGTCAAGAGAAGTGTTCCGTGACTTTCTATTTGATTAGGATTAATTAGGCTGTTGAATATGCTTATGCTTTTTGTAAGGGAGGAAAACATGATAATCCACTTTATGTTAATATTACAGATCAGTTAACAAGCACAAGAAATGGAAGCTTCAAAAAACCAAACCTAATTTTCTATATATTGAGGATTGTAAAGACCCTCCAAGAAAGCTATCTTTGATTTTAGTAAAACAGAAGGATTTCAAATGCTGATTTCCAAAGGAAATAGAACCGAGATACTAAGGAATAAATATTCAGCAGAGTATCTTTTCCAGTGGTTTTGTTTTACTTCAGTCAAAAATGGTGCTTGCACAGGCTCGGGTTTTGGAGTCTGTATCAACAGATCATTTCAGGTTCTCTTCTGAGTGGTAGCTAATAAGGCAGAGTTTGCAGTAGCAAGTGTGAAACCTTGGTAGGCTAAAATTAGATTCCATATACTAGCTTAACTAAAAAGTCTGGAGGGAAAAAAAAGAACAAACCCCAACAAAAACCGCTTGGCAAATCCTTCAGGATTTGGTCTGATGTGTACATAAAACATTTTTTTTGAACCTAATATCATAAAAATTACCTAGTATTAATATATTGAAGAACAGAAACATAATTTTTAGGATTTTGTGGGGGGTTTTTGGCAGTGTTTCTTTCTAAAAACTATTTTGCAAGGAAAAATAGAAGCCCATCAATTTCTTTTACTTTGGTGTGAGTCTTTCATGTGTTATATTTACTATAGATCTGTCTAAGGTTGAAAATTCCTTGCTACAGGAACTCCTTAGTCCCTTGGGAGAGAGAGAGACCTTCCATGGTTTTCTGCTCTCGTAAGTTTTTCTGTACCATAAAATAATGGCAGTGGATGCAGGAACTCTTAAATAAATAGTTGCATAAAGATGCAGAGGTGATCCTTGTGAATTGGGAATTATGCTTAGACTGACTTAAGATTCTGTTTATAACCATAAATGGCTGTACATTGGGCAATCCATTCTGTAGGATGAACTTGATGTGATAAGGAAATGAGTAGGACAGAGGAATAAAAAAATATCTATATTCTTCTGCTGAACCATGGAATACATGCCAGTATGGCTTTCAACTTTGCAGTTTTTCTTCCTAGAAGACTACTTTGAGGGGAGAAAAAAAGGTGGCAAAGTATTTCTCTAGTTATGTTGCTCGGACAGATTCAGTTTCTCAACTAACTGGAAGACTAATAATGCCTGTTTTAAAGGAGGGTGCCTGTCTAATTTGGAAACCTACATGATAAGAAACAGGAATTGGAGAAAGTGTAGGACAACCTTTATTAGAGCTTTTGAATGAAATCAGTCCAAGTATCTGTTGGGGAAGAGGTATTTGTAGCCCTTAAATGGTTCTTTGAATCTAAACCTCTGTTCTGTGTACTGATGTATTTCTCTGCAGAAACTGTGCTTTGTGCCTGTGCTCGCTGTGCTCTGTGCTCAGACTTCCCACAACAATGGGAAATAATAAAGTGAAGGAGGCCAAGACCACAGGACCTGGAAGGAAACAGTCCTTGAGCCTGTGTCACTATGACCTGGTGATGGTACAGATTCGCGGTTGAGGCTGAGAGAGCTCATCTGTGGTAGTGTCTAATCTTTTTACAAATATAGTTGCCCATGATGTAGTGTACACAAACTATGCTTTTTCTGCACCAGAGCCCTGGACAAAGCATTTTCCTTTTTTTTATCGTAAGGTTGAATCATTTTTACAGGGAAACCTGATGAAAAGTTAATTGGATGTGTCTCTGTTGGAAAAATATGAGCACTTTTCTTAACGTACGATGAAACATCCTGAAAAAATAATGCTAAGTTGCATCATTTCTGTCTGGCTACTGTAGCTCGCCAAATACATATACGCTTTCTCCACTATTATATTTTATTTTCCTATTTGCTATATTACATTAGAATTACTATTAAATTATCAATTAGAGCAATTATATGTTGCTTTAAACACAGCTACTGTTCTTGGCGTTATTTGCATTTAGCTGTTAAAGTGCTGTAAAATAGCTTTTATGATCACAATTAGAATGCCAGCTACGCAACAGAAAGAACGAAGAACATTTTTTAAAAATCCCAGAAACTTCTGAGGCAAAGAGGTACCATATCATCTGTCCTCTTTAATTCCAATCATTAAGCTTTCACAGATTATTTCTTTCGTGGCTAAGCTGTTCTTACACTGTTTCTTGGGTGTTTTTCTGCTCCCCCCCTGCCTCATTAGTATATCTGTGAGAACAGACCTAAAACATGTTAACGAAGGTGAAAGCCTTTTTCTGCTATGCAGCGTTCTTTGTAGGTGAGATGGCCTGTGCTTCAGAAAGGTTGGACCTGAGAAGCAGGCCAGAAAGGAGCGAGAGAACAGATGACAGATTTTCAAATAGAAAGAGCTACAGTTATAGACAGAACCTCTCCTCTCCCGCTCATCTCCCCATTTTTTTCTTTCTTTCTAATTTTTCCATTTTTAAAGGTGACTTTGAGAGCTTGTGTGCATTTATAAGATGGCAGGTTGGTTTTATTGTGTATCTTTTTTGGAGAAGGTCAAAACAGGAAAAGAGATAAGGACTCTGATTACTTTTCACTACCATTGGTAAAAAGAAGAGAATATTCTGGCTTCCCTTTCAGCACAGATTATGCAAATGGCTTAATTTTGAATGATGAAATCTTAAGAACATCTAGGGACAGCCTATCTGTTCTTAATAAAGTCTGTGGGAGTCTTGCCAGTGAAAAAGCACATAATGTTCTTAGTCACATTTTTGCTTTCACTGTTTAAATGACTTTGGAATCCATTGTATAAAACGTACGACATAATGCGGTATCTTTATGCATCACTGTAATGGACTCTACTGCCTGCATTAGCTGCTGCATACTGGACTTCATCTGCTTTCACCCTAATCAGTCAACCTCATGTACAGCATTGCCTGGAAATTGGGGCTTGGAGTGTCAAGAGCTGTACCCCCATGTGCTCTTTCTTAAGAGAAGAGCTCCTGGAACTAATTTCCAAAGGCTTTCAACTGCTGTGAACTTTCTCAGGTGTAGGAGACAGGGTTCAGGTTAATAAACTGTCTGAGAAATATAGAGCTAAGGAAATAATTTTCAAAAAAATGTTCTGGTACAGAGAACATATTCTGTGCCCAGTGTGACTAGGTGAATGGCTTCACTTCTAACCATTAAAATCTTTCTAGGTTACCCAGTTTTTATAAACCTCTGTCCATCTTTTTTATTTAAAGCTATTCTATGACTTCTAAAATAATTCTCCAGACATGCAAAATTTCATCACTAGTAGGTATTGTCACAGTAGGTGCTAAAAGCAACAGTGAAGAAGTTCTCACATTCTGCTGTCTAAATTTCTTGTGCTTATTTGCAGTGCTTCCAGGATTAATGTGGAAGGAAATAAAATCTTTAGCTTGGCTGTAGGTAAAGTAGTATTTCCCATACAGAAAGGTATAGTATTTAATAAGAGCTCGGTTATAAATCAGTCTTTCCTCCTTGTGATGTAGCCAAGAGTGGGAAAACTAAAACTGGACATAAACAATCCTCAGTGACCTTCATGTGGCTCTATTTCCCTTTTCAAACTACTTGCTGTTGAATGCTTTGAAATTGCATGCCTTGTATGGGTTTGAGATAGGAATGGGGGAAAAAAACCCAAACCACTTCCATTTTGATGGTAGAACAGCACTGAACTAAAATGTCAATGCAGATATTAAGCAAGCTAATGAGATTTTTTCAGTTTTCAAGCTGGAAAGCTTCATAGCCAATACAGAAAAACATTGTTAAATTAAATAGGTTAGAATTTGCTCTGTTTGTAAGAAATGCAGTATGACTAGAGACAATAACCTGCTTTGTGTGGAATATTATTTCTGGTTTACATTTTTTACAGACGTTTTCTGCTGTCTGTAGAAGAACTGGTTAGATCATTAAATTTTTGAGTAGGCTGAAGGTTTAAGAACTGGGTCACCATGACGTTATTAGCCAGGCCAAAGCTAAGACAGAGTAACTAGCAATAATGGTAAATAAAATTCATAGTTATGAAATCATTGGTGCTGTGTTAGCTTTAGTTTTACTAGGAACTTTTTTAGGCCTTGTTGGCAGAAACCTTTTTTCATGGAAAATTTCATTAATTAACCATGTAAATTTTATTAAAGGGCACTGGAAATTGTCCTGGTGTTTTACAGACTGCTTGAAAGAACAAGGAGATTACTGTTCTGAAGAGTTTACAGTTTCAAATGCTGTTCACTTAATCAAAAACCAATACAGAAAAGTGATGATTACCCTGTATTTTTTTCTATATTGCACTGAGAACATGAAGTATCTTTTCATAATTTAACAGACATTTATGACTTACAACACTTCAAAAGGCAGTGTTTTATAGTTATATGCAGTTCATTTCTGCAGTACAAATTAAAACTTGCTTAACTTTCTTAGATAAGCATCACCAAGTAACATTTCTCATGCTGCATGAGATGACTCTGTTCTGAAAGTCAAAATAGCTTTCCAGGGAATATTTCACATGTTAATTTTTCTACCTGAATATATTTGGCAATGTAATTCCAGGAAAGATTATGAGTTAGCTTATATAACTTAAGTGTGTAATATCCCAATAATCTTAAAGTAAACCATTTTCCTTCCACTTCCCTGAAGCATTTATGCTGAAACTTTAAAAGCTACGATGTTCAACTTCTACATTGTCTCTTGTATTTACAGTGTTCCTACAGTGTAAAGCTGCAGAACTGAAGATTGTGTAGCCATACTAGGACCATGGCTTATAGCACAGCATGTAGGGAGTATTGTGTATGCTTAAAAAAAAAATAAAAAATCACACTACACAAACTGTTTCAGAGCAGTGGGGTTTGTTTTTCACTTGCAGAACTTAGATCTGTCTGCAGGGTGTTTATCATTACTGCTTTGTATGGCATCTACATTTAACAAGGCAGCTGAAGAATGATGAGGTTTATTTCCTGACAGTTTTTTAAACAAAATGGAATGCCTACTACTTAACAAAAGCCTTTTTTCATTTAGTCAAATATCAGAAAAAAGAAATAACTGTAGAGTTTCATTAGTTGCAGATAACTTGCCCAGACAGCTGTACTCTCAGCATGTTGTCAAAACTTGTCTCAGAAGCCAAATCAGCCTAGGAAGCTAATCAATTTAAAACATATAGCAAAAGTTATGGGCCACTCCAAGGTATTAACAGTGTAAAGTAGTCTGCCAAGGCATAGGAAATTCACTGTCAGAGTAATGCAGTATTTTTCCTGCTTGGTGTTAAAACTCTGTTACTGCTTTCTGCTGTGTATTCTGGAAAGCAAGAAAACAACAAAGTAAGTGCAGTAACGTTTAATAGCAGTTCATCTAGTGAGGGAAGATGTCTAGGGCCGGGTGTCCTGTCCAGGAAAAATCTACTGGGAAGAGGCAGAGCTCCAATGGAAAACCTCTGAAGCCCTAATGGCCACTCCTTTGCATTCTTCCTCCAAGAGAGGTATTTAATCATCTTTGAAAAGCCAGAAGAGATGAGCACATTTGTTGCTTTTGTCTTGGGAGCCCCCAGTTCTATTACCATCATCATTGCCCATGCTAGTTTGATGTGTGCCTCTGTACTGAAAGTCTCTCAGCTTCCACAAAGGTTAACAGGCCTTAAGTTAATGCCTTTTAAAGATGTTTTAGCATCTCTTAAAATGTCTCTGTGTGAATGTAAGAAAAGGGAGCTAAGCCTTGTGAGGCTAGACATGGGCTTTTTTTCATGTGAAAATATTTGATTTGTTAATTTTGAGTGACTTTCAACAGCACAGAAAGATTTGATGTTATTGCACATCAGGTTTTGAGTCAAAATGAGAGGTTAAGCATGGATATAGGCACAAACTTAAGAAACCAAATGGAATAAACTGACACACTTAGAAAAATTTCTGAGAGGAATAACATAACAGAGAAGTATGCATATTACTGGCAGCATTTGTTTTCTGTACAGTGAGCTAAGTTGGAGATGAGTGAATTCTCTGACAGAGCTTTCATGTTTTCATGTTTTCTACAGGATCTTTCTACAAATGTTGCTCATGTTGCAGAGCTTAAGTCGTATGGCTGGTGCCCACTTCCTTCATGGAGTGTAACATGTCAGCGGCTGTGTCCAGGAGTTCAGTAGGCACTTGATGAAAAGTGTGCTGAAATGTGCTAAGTATCCTGATGTGTGCTGTTGCTGTTTGTTCTTAATTAAGAAATGAGCATAAGGTCTCCTTTTGGTGATCTCTGTTCTATATTTGACTCTTCTTTTTGATTAAAATTCTGTTGTCTTATAATGTGAAAATCTCTCTGTGCTTTTAAAAGTCACTCATAATTTACAAATCAGTTAAACGTTTTTTTCATGAATGACAACCAAGGATTTGTGCCTGCAAGTATCACTGCATGAAATGGGCTATTTAAAGCAAAATCTATTTGCTTCAGAAAGAAGAAAAATGCTCTGAATTTGAATAATGTGTCAAAATGTCAACCAAATTGTCAGCCAAATGTGGCAGCTGTTCCATTCTTGGGTTCATGTTATATAAAAGATAACTGAGGAATGTTGTAGCTGCTTTTATTTGTTTTGTTTAGTGAAATTATTTTTTTATTAGAAATGACTTTTTCAGTAATCCTTTTTGACAGTAAACAGCCGAAGTTTTATCCAGGTTTCTGAATAAACTATTTCCAAAACCTTCTATGCAAAGTATTGTGGGTGTTGAACACTGTTAGACAGCTAGCCCACTTTCCTCCCACATTCTCTTGTGCTTTCTGTTCGTATTCTCCTGCTGCCCTTGCCCCCTTTTGTCCCAGTAGTGGATCTTAATCAAGATGCAATATGTTGCAAGGTAAAGCAAATAAACCCTTATTGTGTAAACATTTGCAATTCCTTCTCCTTTTCCTTTCTCTTCAGTTATAGGAGGCATCTACTGCTTGTTCCTCAAACCCTGGTTCTTGCCTTTAATCTCATCTTTTCCTTCCAATTGCAGCTGGTAAAGAACAAACTGGAGGGGAGAAGAGAAGAGACAAGAAAAAGATGTGGCTGATTTGCACAGTGGAGTTGGTCTTTTACAGTAAGTTTTCTGTTTTGGGCACTTGCTACAGAGATTTCTGGGCTGCAGGACTGATGTATCCAGGCTTCTTCCCCCACCCGACTACTTCCTCCACTCCAACCATTGCTGCAGTCAAGCGAAGGTTCTCCTGATCTTTTTCTTGATTCCCTACTGTTAGGAAGTGCCTTGGCCTCTGTTCCTCAGCAGGCTCTCTGGCTTCAGCCTTTGTTTTGTTCATCAGTGTTCCTCCTCGGTAGGCAGCCCTCAGCAGGGCTGTTGCGAGTGCCTTCTAAACACTTTGGATAGATCTCAGCTCAGGAAACCAAAATAATCAATTGCTATGCTTTTGTGTGTATGAAAGTCAAGAACTAAAAGCTTCCACAAGAAGCATGCAACAAAGTTCTTCTGTATGAATTCTAACTTTGGAAGATGTGTACCTTTCAGTGAAATGAGAATGCTTTACCTAAATAGGGTTATTATAAAAGTAGCATCTGGTAGACAAAGCCTTATTAAAATCAGCTTGAGTTCCAGGTTATTTATTAGAAGATGAGGGAATTAGGGAAGGGAATGACAAGGGAAGAGAAAGAAAGAAGGTTTAATTGCATGAATGCATACGGTGTGTGTATATGATGGTGAAACTAAGGAACTGTTTCATTTTTTTCATAGGCAAACCAGATTTAAAAGGGAAAGATTATGTATTGCAAGAGCAGCAATATTATTTATAGATGCTTAACCTTATGTTCATATGTTTTCAGTGTGTGTGTGTATAGAAGCAGTGTATATGACCTAATAAAGGCAAATGATTTGTAGAAAGATTGTGGAATGTATAGCAGCTTTAGTATTATGACTTCAGTCAAGTTCTCTTATGTTACCTACCTCACTTAACCTAGCTGGAAAGACAGCAAATGATGTATGTCTTGCAGAAAAAAATGTGCCACACCTGTAGTTGAGTTTTTCTAGATAAATGATATTGCAAGATGTGAGTTTTTTGTAGGGTTTGTTGAGCTGAATTGACCTTTGCAACACAACTCTTTAGCAATCCTCAGGTTTTGAAACAAATCAATAAATTGAGCAGTAACACTTCACGAAGACCAGATGGTCTTCACCCACTACTTCTAAGGGAATTAAAATGTGAAATTACCAGACTGCTGCTGTGGTGTACCACTTAAATCTGCCTCAGTGCAGAAGGAATAGCAGGGAGTAACTATTACACTAGCCTTTTTAGTGTTCCAGTGTGTAGCTGAATTCAAAGACAAATAAGTCTGATTTATTAGTACAGCATAAGAAAAAAGTAAGCTAGTCAGAGGAATGGATAAGCATATGTTGGAGAATTATCACTGTAACTTTTATGAAGATAAACAGTACCTGGAAGATCATAGTTCCTTAGAGAAGTTGACAAGTATGTTGATGTGGGTGGCATAATTTACATGTTGTGCATAGATTTTTCCAAAAAGCCTCTTAAAAATTATAAGAAACCTTTTAGGAAATTGAACAAGCATTTAATTAAAAAGCAGTTTTTTTATGCATTTGTAACTTGTTTAAAAAAAAAAAAGGGGGGAACTGAAAGACAGGTTTGTATTTTTTCTTGTGGTGGACAATTGCAAGGCCTGAACTATAACAAATATGATCTGGAAAAGGAAGTAAATACAAAGTGACTCAGAATATTCTAATCAAAACTAACTGTGGAAGCTTGCATAAATGATTGTATGACAGAGGAAATAGAATATTGATAAATAAATTACTGTCTGTGGGTGGGAAGAAACTTTAGTCAACGTCATGGATGAGTTTTACATTTGCCAGTTGGGGAAAAACATTGTCTATAGTTCCTTGAAAATGTTAGCTGAATGGCGGTCAAGCTGCCACACATGTAATTCTCTATGTAGATGCTAGTTATGGTACATCATTCAGTATGCAGTGGTACTGTTGATGTGATTCTAAAAGGAGGATTCAAATTCCCTTCCTACTCACTCCAGGAAAAAATTTCTCCATTAGAGGTCCTAGAAGAAGCGGTCCCATATCAGCAAGTCTAACTCTTATTTTGCAGGCAAAATACAACTTTTTTTCCCCTCTTTTTCTTATTGGTTGGTTGGTTTTTGCTGTTGATACCATGTTTGGGAGCTACTTCCAGAACCTCACTGCTCTAAGGGTCAGGTTGGAACATTCACCTCTCTTCCAGGTTAACTTTGACTTTATTTAATTTATTTGTCCATTTTTTAAATAGCATTTTTAGTTTAGATGGTTCTTTTCTCTCCATTAGTGCTTTTCTTTCAATCCATTGTATCTAATGAGAGGCAGCAATTAAGACCCAAAAGACAGTACTTTGCTAAACCGAACAAAGATAAGACTCTCAGGAGATTCCCCTTGGTCGTCATAGTAGCATATGACTAATTCACCTTTTCATGAACACAGCTATGTTTGGTATTGGAAGTATGTTAGTACACTGCTTAGTAACGTAGTTATATGGTTTAGAAGAGGTTTAATGCAGCCATCCACATGATGAAGCGAATGAGTTTGAGTTTCCATGAAGACTGACTGTATAATGCTCATAAAATTCCTAATTTATTACATAGATGCGTAGTCTGGCATTTGGCAGAGCTAGAAGAAAACTTTTGGATGCTTTTGATCAAAGCTGCTTATGGAAAATTATGCTACAAAGCATCAAGGAAGTGATAAGAATATATAATGGCACAGTTTGAGAAAGAATGAAGCTCACATCAACAGAAGTTGGTAAATTTTGGGGAAACTTGGTGTATAGTTTCTCAGTTCTATTCCTCCAATAAAGCTTGATGCTTATTCAAATCAGATGCTTTAAATATTGGGGTTTTAAGACAGGTGCTAAAGTAAAAATGTACCTAAATTAAGAAAATTAACTACAGAAGAATGGTCTGCTGTAGCATGTGACAAAGACCTTTAAGTGGCTAAATGGAATCTAAGTGATTTTGTCACTATCCAGTGTTCAACTTCATGCAAGGATGAATAACATTTTACCAGTAGTTCAGAAACTGGAAACACTCTGTGCCTAGGCTAAAGGAGTGGTTTAGCTTACATTACTTTCTGAGGCTGTATTATGTTGCAAATCTAAAACCATTCAATAGATAATAAAGAATGTCTGTATTTTTCAGGGATGTGATTTCTGTAATTTCCTAAGCAAACATAACTGGAGAGAATCATCTTCCACCATTGGATAAAGACCAGTTAATATTGCATTTGACAATTCTGTAATGTGATTTATATCCCGTTTACTGCTGGCCACCTGCAAACCTTTTATTTTTATTTTTTAATCTTGAGAGCACTCATTTGTCTGTGAAGGATGATTCCCTTGGACTAGCTCACGATCTCGGGCCTGTTGCAACAGCTGGGTGCTTAATTCAGAGATTTGGAGTTACTGAATCTTGATTTCTTTTTAGATAAGGCTTTCAGTAGGCTTGTAGAATGACTGCTGCGCTCTGTTTTAGAAGGAAAATTGCCTTTCATGCTGTCGTCTTTGCTACTTTCATCTCCTGTGAAGGTGGAGTTATGTCCCATTGCATGCAAAATTAAAAGTAACGTAACCTGACTGACTAGTCTTTTAGACACTAAAATGAAACAGTCCTTAGCTTTTGCTAATGTTATTAATATTGTTTTCTGGTTTTAATAATTTAAACATTGGTTTTACTGGTTCCAATTTTTTGTGAGGTCGGTTCTCACCTGTAATGTGGTCCACGTGTCCTGATCTTCAGCTAAAATATTTACACTATTGGTTTTGATTTCTTCGGTTGCTATCCAAGTCCCTGGAGTAATAATGCTGTCAGTATGCCTGTGATGCAGTGCGCTCTCTTGCTTTTTGATCAGATTCAAACTATTCAACTACTTTTGCTTGCTCAGTGTTTGGCTAAGGTTGACTGAAACTGTGTAAGAGCAGTAGGTAGAGAGAGGTTATCTGAGATACTACAGACATTTCTCCTTCCTCCCTTGGTGGGATGGCATATTTTCATTTGAATAGCTTGCTTTATCAGGTTCTTCCTGGACTCAACTCTACTGAGCTTACTTGTTGCACTGGTGGCAAAAAATATTCTTCATTTGTGTGTAAGTTTTTGACTCCTTTCAGCACCAAACACATCTGTCTGTAGATGATTTGTAAGGCTTCCAGTTTGGCCCGTTGAGGCGTATGGTGTGTGACATTTGCCTTCTGAAAGCTGAGAAGGTTTATGTCCAATATATAATATTGAATTCTGTGCAATATGTTCTATGTGGCTAATGGGATCACATGTCACAGTCTCTTTGCACTGTGTTACTATGCATCTGCTTCCATGTGTAATATAAATGGTGGATTTCAGAGGGCCCTTGGAGTGGGATTTTCAGAAGCTTTTGAAACAGATGCCCCTCAGTAGTTGTCTTGGTCTAACACTTCTTGAAAGTGTCTCAATCCATGTATTCAGATATGGTAGTGAAGTGATAGTGAGGTCTCTGAGAAAACAGAACTACTGAGAAAATTAAACTTTGAAGGTGGTGTTATAGCAGAAGTTGAAATTCTACACTTAATCCTGTGCACTGTTGTCCTGTCTGTGAGGTGGTTGATGTTGTGTTTATGTACAGGCAGCATATAAAGGAGAGGTTAAAAGCTCTGCTTGGACTTTCCTGGAATGGAATTACTGTTTAGGAGCACTTAAATATAGAGGGGGAATTTTTATGTGTGTTTTCTTTAGATCAGTGCTGCATATTTTTATAGTGTATTTTGAATATTGAGATGGAACTTGAGACTCTGATTTGTGAAAAGAAAATGAAATAAGAGAAAGAATGTGAACTGAATTAAACAAGCTTATTCCTATCTTGAATGATAAAAAGAGGCAGAACTGGTTGAAATACTCCTCTGACACAAAAATTCACCTCAGTCAGAAAGTGAAACCTGAAAGCCCTTTTAGTGAACAAAGCCACCAAGATGAATTGCTTTGAGGAAAGATGAAATGATGCCGTTGTCTAGAGGTGCTAATATTTTGGCTGCCACAGGTGTGATCAGCCCTTTCCAGGTATCCACAGTCCAAAGCCTCACAATGAAGAGCAGAAGGAGCCAAACCAAAATAAGGGAAAAGCTCATTTTACAGCAGAGGCATGAGACTGATGCTGTGTAAGCTCTCATTTCCTGGTGCATAACATGCTAAACTGCTGTAAACAGACCCAGATGTGATCAATTTAAAAGGTGCTACAAAAGACCTAGGTGAGACAGCTGGGAACAGACTTTCTACTTTTTATTTTAGCCTTCCTGCAGGATACTGTTTGAAAATACTACACCAACTTTTTCTCCTGGCTACAGAAAAGGATTAGGAGAGGAGGAAACCTAATAACTGACACTTCACCAGCATAAAATGCATGCAAAATTAAAGCAGTCAGAAAGGATAATGGAAACTAAAGCAGCAATACTTTTATGAGAGTTGAGCTGCAAAGCAGGGGCCTCGAGGCAGCCCTTGTTTTTGATCCAAAAGCAGTCACAGCTCTTTAGATACTGAAGTAAATGAAAAATGCAATGACAGAGACAATACTATCTGATGCATGGTGGACACTTGGTGACACCAGTGCTTTAAAATATGCAAGCATCCACTCAGACATTTGACTGCATTAACTACAGCGATACAGTTCTTTATAAATACCATGATACAGCTGCATGAAGAGATATGACCAGACAGATGACATAGGGCTTTCAAATATGGGGGATATAAGGGGCAACACCAGCAAATAGCTGTAGAAGGGAGGAGCTATTTCATTCCCTGTGCTAGGGCAGAAGCTTGCCATGGCACAACACCGGCTCCAAAAGCTGCTGCTGCTGCCACCATGGGAAAAGCAGAGATAATCAGAACAGGGGTCTAGATGAGAGCTGTCACTTTGGTTGAACTGCGGATTTGGATTCCACAAGAACACGTTTGCCTGACTTGATATTTTTTATTTATTTAATTTTGCTTTCCATGTCTGAGAGAATTGTTGAAATGAATTATGTCGTACAACAAACTTTAGGATGCCTAGGGCAACACTCAAGTTTTTAATATTTTAGCTGCAGTGTCTCTGTAATATGTAAAAGGACTCCTTCCTTTCTAAACTGCAAATGTTTTATACACTTGCTGATATCAGAAATACCTCTGCTTCTGCTGTGCTACCTCCACTGATACTGATGTTATTTGGTTTTCACTCACCCTAGCTCCAGTCAGTTATTATTGCTTAAGGGCTTGAAAGAGATGATTACTTAAGTCAGGGAGCAATTTAATGTAGGTGGAATGTGAGGAGCTTTCTAAGGAAGGAGATAATGGAGTTGGTTTTAACTCTTGCTATACACAGCAAAAAGTCCTTGCCTGTCCTTCACAGGCAGTGTCTGTCTCTGTCAAAAACATCTGTGCGTCTTGCTTATATGTTCCAACTTTTCCATTTCAGTTTGGGTAGGGAGTGAGGTAGGAAGTAACCCTTGTCTCTTATAGGGGTAGCCTTCTTCCTTATTGTTTCTTTTCATTTATCATTTGATTTAGAAAAGACCATCTGTGAGTTTGAATAAACATTTAAGTGTGGGGAGTGATAAAGCAACGTTTTATGGATGGTAACTTTTTTTGTGGCTATTTATGTTTATTTCGAGACTCACTGGGAACTCTGCAGAGACCTGCTGCTGCCAGCCTGGAAAGATTGCAGCCCTAAGACTAGTATCAAGCACTGCTTAGTATCCTTATGGTCTACTCAGATTAATGAGAGTGGCTGCTCTGTGCAAATAAATGTCATCTGTACAAATTAGCAATTACATATGTCTAGGACAGGCACAACTTGAGGTCAAGCTAATTAAGAAAACTCCAAAAATATCCATTTTATCCTAAAGGAATAGGTTAAATGAATAGGACTGAATAAAGGCAACTGCAAGAGCTGTTTGTTGTGTTATATTTAGGCTCAAGTCCAGGTGTTTAAGTCTTGGCTGATTATATCCTTGAACATGGGGGAGAAAAAACCTGACACAGTCTTTCCCTTCTGGTTGTGGAACTGTTATTAACTAAAAAGCAAAATATGCTTACACCCAGGATGCCTCTATTAAGCGAGAATGCTGGAAAAGTCAATGAAATGGATTCCTTGATCTGTCGTACCTCTAGAGTGTGGTTTATTCACTGTTATCCCTCGTCATGTGAATCTCTGAGCCCATGCAAGATTTCTGTCATGCTGAGGTTGCATATCACTAACATCTTTTTCTTTCTGACTAGCAGAATCTGTTTGTCTGATGGATATGCCAAAGTGGTATTTGTTAACACATTGTATCTTATAATCTTACCTATTTAGGGACATGTGTTTTCTAGTTCTTAAAAAAACAGGACTATTCTGGATATTGCATGTCTGTCACAGAAGCTTAGTACTGTCCTTGGTACTGAATTTCCTCTCCAGGAAAATTATACTAATTTTAAAATAGACTACTTGTAATTTTATATTGGGAAATGTAACGATGGTATTATTTAAATTGTTTCAAGATTTTCTATCCTTCAAAGAAATAGACCTCTTCATAGAAGCTTTTGATGTCATGCTGCCATTTAACTCTTCATTAACTATACTATCTAAAAGTGTTAAGGCCCACTGGGAAGAGAGCAGAAGAAAGAGGAGGTTGTATTGCCAGATTTTTGTTGAAAATGGAAATTGTGTTTAAAGTGTCAGGCTTTGAGTATTCAAGAATATGATACTAAAGTGAAATTGAGTACTGAAAATGGCTTCTGATGTTGAAGATGTCAACCTCAAAAGATGTGGCATAACTTCCTAAAGCATTTGACTTTGAGTTATTAGAGGAAAGGACACCTGGAAAAAAGGAACATTCCTTCCTTCTGCAAAAGCAGACACAAAGTCTTGAGTGCATTTTCAAGAGAAAATACATTGTACAACATTAATGCAACAATACAAAATCAATAGGAGATTCTGAAGATGCTCCTCTTTGTAAATTCAGCAGCACTACAGGGAAAAAGGTACTGATCCTTTGAAAACTGCAAAAATTAATGCCTCTGAAGAAATGTTAGCAACATATATTCAGCAATTATAATAACCAACTTTGCTTGGAAACTTGCTATTAGCATGATTTTCTGACATGACTGCTATGAAAACATTTATAAATTGGGTCCTAAGAGACTGGCACATAGTATTCGAAAACTTCCTTGTTGGATTTTAAACAATACATTTTGCATGCATACAAAAGTGTGGTTATGCAGCACTTAAAAATTGTTTCTTATCCAATTCCTTCCCAGGTCTCCCATTTTAGACATTTTTTTTTTCTGTAGGTGTCACTATAGCATAGCAGATAGAAAACACTTCCCTTAATGAAAATGTAGAATATACACAGATCAGAAGCAAGCTGTAATCTGGTTTACTGTGCCATGGTTGTCATATCAACAATGAGGTTTCCCAGCAACTAACAGAATAAATTATTTTATAGATTTATTTACTTATTCTTTCTAATAATGAGCGTGATGCAAGAGAATTATCCCCCATTATAATTATGTGGCGATTGAGAAAGGCTTCCCAAATAATTTACATTTTGTCATCATGTTAATACTGACAGTTAAAAATTAATCTTGTGAATAAAATGGAATTCATGAAGATTTTCCACTTGCACCAGAATATAGCCATATTATTTTGCAAACGTTTTTGTGTTTCTACTTAACTGATTGCTGATAGAACAATAAGTTATTAGTATATATGGATTTGATGGTGTTGCTTTTTGTAGCTATTCAAGATGTAAACTTTGCTTGGCTCCCCTTTGTGTGTATTACTTGCTCTCTCTGCTTAGACTGTGTGTGCTTATGTAGTTTCTTAAAGAAGTGTTGAACAGGATTTACTATTTTAAAGTATGGTTGAAGGTGGTGCCTTGAACCTGCCTCTTACAGCCAGTAAGTACTTCAGCCTAAGTATAAATTCACATTTCCGAAGGAATGAGTTGGTGGTACTCCGGCGGTAAAGGCGTAGCTGTGTTGGAAGCTGTAGTTTTAGTTGTAACTTTCAAAAAGAATTCGTGTGAGTTTTCTGCCTTAACCCAATGCTTGTGTAGCGTAAGATGTATAAAACGGGTAATGAGAGCAGACCTAGGGTCACCATTCCACCTTCTGGCAGGGTGTCATAATCACAAAGCTTGCAGCATCATTGTGAATTTGACACTCTTTCCTTGCGGTGCGTTACTTCTGTATGATTTTGCAAAAAGATTTGCTTTCCTCTTCATTCTTTGACAATAGCCTACTCTACAGGATGCTCAATTGTCATCAGCAGTGAATGATGTGGTCTTGAATCCTTTTTGGAAGAAGACTGTATTGACCTTTTTTCACTTCCTTGGAGGGCTGTTCTAATTATTAAGCTATTATCTAATAGTGTAGAAGTCATACTCTGCCAATCGTTTAAAGCCAATACAGTTGTTCTTGTCTATTAGCTGTTCTTGGAGCATGTTTAATAGATTGGGGTCTCAAGGGTGTTAAGAGGCCCTCTGCTTAATTAGAGGCTTGGGATTTGTGTATCTGGATCCTAAGGGCTGGATCCTTCAGATGCAACTTTACAAGCTTTCAGGCAAAAGGGGAGATTCTGTGAGTTTCTCACCTAGGCAACGACTGAGAATGGCGGTTTTTTGGATGGTAGTTTTGATTTAAGCTCTAAAAGTCTGTACAAAGCCTTTGGGAGCCTGCCTTTGTGTGCATACCTAATGGAACAAATAGCTAGAGTTGCTGAGGTATCATGCTGCCATGTGGCTGTAAACAAGAGCTGGAAACCCAGTTCTGGCCTTTAGCCACTCAAGGAGTAGGTACGTTAAAGAAAGATTTCTTGCACACAAACTGTCTTGCATTTCCACTCTGTTCAAATTACTATGTAATTTATACCACACCTCCTAATAAACTCTCCCTCCGCTTCCTTGGAGAATACAGCACTTGAAGTTAATTAAATAGAGAAGCTGTGTGAAGCTCAGAAGAAAGTAGAACAGCTCTGATTGTCTGACTGTAGGAGATTGTCTCAAGTAGGCATTTGGGCTCTTATTAGCAAACTGGGAAATTAAATGTTAAGAATCAGGGATTGTATATGCTGTGGAAAATCTAAGGAAAGGTCTTTGTCCGCTTCTGGAAGGAAAAAAAAAAAGTGTGAAGTGAATGGAGAAGAAAAAACCCACAATTTTTCGGTGAACAATCGAAAGAAATTCAATCTGTTTAATAGAAATAGATTTACTACCTCAGCCGGGGCATAGAAGTGGAGCTTTTATTTGCATAGGATGGAGTCTTTTAAATGCATTGGCATAAAGTCTGCTGGTTTACGTTAGTTTGAAATGGAATATTTTCAGAAGACGTGACAGTCACGCTTGGGAACAGAAGTCCCTGCTTTCAGAGGAGCTGTCTCCCAGCCTTTCTGTAACTTTAACAATCTACTGTTATTGATGGAAATGGAATTAGAGTAATACTTTTATAATCATTTTGCTAAGATGCACAGATAGCCTGATAAAGGTAAGCTCATAAAACTATGGACAACTTTTCTGCAGTTTTATGTGCTCCTGTGTGGTAAGCTGAGAGTACAACATACATTTTAACTACTTTAAGCTGCTCCAGGTAGTAATACTGTGATAAAATCTGAACTTTTTATATTAAGGGGACTTGCATAGTGACTTGCTCCAGATACTGGTACTTTGTGGGGGCTGTACCTGTGGTAGCCTGACAATAAATGAAACTACTCCTCATAGGATGTTGGTTTAATGTACATTTTGCTATCATTATGTTCTTGTGGGTTTTTTGTTAGATGACTTCTTCTCTTTGTACAAATTTTATCACTCCATTGTCTTGTATGTGTCTAATATACAGTGTGTGCACTCTTGGGAGCTTCAGCTGCTTCTTTCCTTCCCATGCCCCATCCTCGAGCCTCAAGCACTGTCATAGCAAATCGATTTACAGGATTTGACATTTCTATTGATTATATCTTTTCCTCAATTCTGGAACATGTCTAAGACTTACTCCTTGGTTTTTTTGTCTGTCTGACCTTTTGGCACTTGTGGATCTTAGTTGCTTTGTGGTTTACTAGTGAAATTCTAAGACCCTTCTCAGTGTGTAGCCTCTACTCATTGTTCCTTCATGCTGGGGTTGTTTCTCTTAAGAGATGAGCCCTAGAATATAAATGAGTATAAATCCCCAGAAAGAACAGGACACAATAATCTTCATAGTGGGAGAGAAGCGAAGATGTTGAAATCTAAGTACTAATTACTAGCTTTAGGCACCTTCTGATAATTTCAAGGAACCAAGATAAGTTTCTGAGTAATTCAGCTCAGCATCTCCTTCTGGGAGTTGTGTGATCGCTTTCCTGTAAAGTGTAACCTTTACAATATATGTTTGATAGTCATGAATGTTTTTGAATGACTTATAAGTAGCATTAATGTTTACTGAAATTGTTAAGCTGCTTATTTTGTGTTAAGACGTCACTATCTGTGATGGTCTTTATAATAGCTAGTATAATGAAGGAAACATGTTTTTAAAAGTCTGTTCTACTTAGCCAAAAGCAACGGAGTCGTTTATTGTTGGCTAAGACTACTTCATCTCTGTTTGTCCCAATGACCATCTGAATCACTGGTGGGGTAAACTCATTTGTCATGAGTATAAGAATACAGTCTGCTGTTTCACTAGCTGGAATAAAATTACCAGACTATTAGTTCTCATGCTTCAGGATATAAATAGATCATTAGACAGGTTCAGTGATTTTTCTTTCTATACTAGCCAGATCCTTTATGGTTATTGACAATATTAGATATTTCACTTGAAGCATGTGGCGTTAGCTAGTGCTGCAGACAAGACTACTAGCAGTTTTCTGAACCTTTGCGCTCCCAGGGCTATTTTATCAATCTCAGAATCTCTGATCCCTCCCTCATGCCTTCTTTTTACTTAATCTTCCCACCAGATAAAAAAAAAAAAAAAGTAAAAAAGAAGACAGATGAAAAAGGATGAAATTGTATACAATGCATTGAAATTGCAGGCAGGATTCTGTACAGCATTTCATTTATTATATGTTTTTTGGTGGAAAAGTCAAATGTGGTAATTTTGAAGTAAGGATTTTTGTTGTAGAGGATATAGAATATTAATATAATATACCAAGAAGAGAGGAAAATAAAAAACAGGAGAGGAAGGAGATGAATAATTTATAAGAAAACACTTTCTTCAACTCATTAAAATGGCCTGACAGTCATGGAAACTTAAGATTCTTCTTGTTCAAGAAGAAAGTAGAACACATGCAAATAAACTTCTCAAAAACTAATCAAATGAAACTTTTCACCTTCTTTAAGTCTTTAGAAAGAGAAAAATGTTAGTAAGCTACTTCAAATTAAAGTTTTTACTACAATGATATTTAAATTTCCATGAACTATTTCATGGAAATTTTCATGACTATGAGTAGCTAAAACTGACCTTTAAAAAGTTAATTTGCTCCTTCAGTGTCACATAAGAGTGACCACAAAGTAATGGTAGATCTTTTTAAATATTTTTTTTTCTACATCAAACAGATTTGAATAGATGATCTGGGAAGGATAGGGGATGAAACATAGTTTTGCTGTACACTGCTCCTTTTTAGGAGATCTTTCTGTAGATGGTATGAAGACCATCTTCATATATTGGGATAGCTGATGTCCGTAACAGTTTCAAGGCCAAGAGGTTGGCCATCCATTGCAGTGGCGCTCTGCACCTTTGCACTCTTTTGTTTCTCCCCTAGTGTATAGCTCTGATGGCAGCAGTAAGTTTCTCCAGCTATATCTTTTGCAAGTGCTGTGTTTCCTTAGAGATGAAATATATGGGGAGGTGTGGCAGCTTTGTGTAGATGGTTCCTATTGCAGAAAGCCCCAGGATCCACAGTATTGCGAATCTTGGAACTCAAAACCCATCCCCAAAGTCTTCTATCTACATTTACAAAAATTAGGTATATTCATCAAGGCATTCTTTTTTCATAGCAAGGTTTCTTTTTCTTGTTTATTTTCAGGTCTTTGTCATAAAAATAAAAATTTGAAGCAAAACTTTTAACCATACTTTTTCCCCTCTTTCAAATTTTAGAAAATATCAGTGGTAATTCTTATGGTATAGAAAACTTTTAAAGGATGGGGAAATATAAGAGAAAGAGTATAATTTTGCATCTTGCAGTTGTAAATCAATTACCTAAGGGTACCATACCCAATTGAGGACAGAGTGAATATAATCGAAGTAGCATTTAAAGAAATAGGAGAATGCAGAGTTAAATCTCTCTCTCTGTGTGTGTGTTGGTTGTTGTGTTTGTTTTTTTTTTTTCTTAAACAAGCCATCCCAACTATTTCAACAGCAGTCTATCAAAATGAAAATTCATTATGACTTCCCCAAAAGAATGAATCAGTCTGCAATCAAAAAAAAGCAGTGCATCACACCACCATCTAGTGTTGTCTGAACTCCTGGATAGTCTGTAGACAATTTATCATGTACAGATTATGAAAAGTTCTTGAAACAGAACAAAGAGTGATGTAGTGAGGAACAGTAATGACCACATCATTTTATCTACTGTTTTAGACTTTGCAAGCAAAGAAAGCAAGGTAATGCATTCTATGAAGGACCAAGGCCTTAAGAACTTGAAGGAGCACAGTTACAGCAGCTTAAAGCAGTGTTTCGTTTTGCATCTCACAGTTTTCTGATGGGTGAGCTTTTTGAATCTGGATTTGTTTTTTTCATGTGTTTGTTTTTCCTAAATTTTTGAAATATTCCATGGATGAATTTTTGGTAATATGACCCACTGATTTAACTTCCTCTTAGCACCTTTTTTTTCCCACTTGCTATATAAAATGCTGTGATGAAACAGATTAATAAGGGATGCCATCCTGCAGTAATGCCAACCTCTATTAATCTTTTTGGCTTTTTTGACTGTTATTTCTAATTTTAAAAATCATATGGGTATCTTTCCCTGTCTCTTGCTATCCAAGTAAATGCATGGGGACATAAACCAAAAGAGGACCTTTCCTGTTATGAAAATAAATCTTATTTGATCCATCTTTGCTATTGTAGCTTAGGTTTGCGTTCAGCTTCTGTCAATCACTTGAACTGGATTGTTTGTGTAACTGGTGTTCCTGGGTTTGCCCTACCCTTAGAAGTCTTTTTTTTTATTATTTTTTTTTTTATTCTGTTCTTCCAAATGTCATTCAAAAATGGCCTGAGGAATCATTCTTGTTGTTCAGATGGATGCTCTGAGGATACTCTGTGTTTGTCTGGGTGTTCGGCATGAAGCAATCTGATCCTTCATAGCTGCTTTGCAGTAGCTGTTAAGTGACCTGTTCAGCTATAGAAATCTTGGATGTGTCTGCCACGCTTGTGCAGACTGTCTCTGAGTTACAGGAGTTCTGGCTGTTCAAGAAAGCATAAGACTCATAGTTAATTTGTGCATATACAGCAAATCCAATGTATCTCTGAAGTGCTGGATTTACTGCATGGTACAGAGCAGCTGTGCTCTCTTCTTCTGCATATATTTATGCCCAGGAAATCTCAGACCAGAAATATAACAACCAGTCTTAGATCTGAAGCAGTTTCATTTACACAGTGTCTCTTAGCAAAAGAAAAGACTTTAAAACATAAAATGGTTTATAAGTGATTGCCTGAACCAAATATACTCTTCTGACTTAATGTTTTTCTAGCTTGGTGGCTTTGTTTTTCGCTAAAGTA
The DNA here is from genome assembly GCF_023634085.1 of Falco cherrug. Taxonomy (NCBI): domain Eukaryota; kingdom Metazoa; phylum Chordata; class Aves; order Falconiformes; family Falconidae; genus Falco; species Falco cherrug. The sequence goes on from NC_073707.1 coordinate 29,449,150, forward strand.
TAACTGCTTGAAGAGCTAATCTCTTAACCCTACACACAGTTATTTGTTCTGCTAGTTTAGAGAAAAACACATGCAAGGAAAGGATGGTAATCATAAATGGAGACAAGTTGTTGCCTTGTGGATTTTTGACCAGAAGGCTGATGAATGCTGGCAATTAAAAGAACAATTGCAACTATGTTGATTTAGATTTATAGGAAAATCCTGCTTAGGAGTGAAACAAGTCATACACAATTGACCTGGAACTATTCTTTGCACATTTAGCTGCGTACAGCCAGTTTGATCCTATTATTTTCAGAGATAAAGGAATGTACATTAATATTTGCTGTTTAGATGCTGCCTTCAACTGAAACGGGGACAGGAATTTAATGTATAGCAATGCATAATGCATTACCAGGGCCCTAAATTTCAGCCTTGAGACTGGCAGTCAGGTCAGATTTGCATGAGATGGGAAGATTAAAACTGTTGTCTAAAAACTGGACTGTGGCTGTCTCTGGTGAATATTGTGGCTGTGATTCATTTTAGCCGCATGCCTAGGCAGACCAGCTGTCTAATCTTGGCTCTGTCATGTGCCGTACAATGAAACCATGGCTTGTTGATTTCATACCTTTCATGTGTTACTAACAAGATACAGCACGATTTTATGTACTTTGTTTTCTTATTGTGCACGTCTTTGACTTGGAATAGAAAGACTTCTTTAAGATCAAAGACTTCTTTAGCTTCTTTACGAGCAGATGATAATTAATTGAAACCTAAATTCATCTCCACGGTTATTCCAAATAAGCCAAAATTAAAGAAACAACAAAAAACCCCAAGGTACTCTATTTGTTTATCCATTAACATGGTCTATTTTTATCTTTAACAATGTTGCTGATGTTCATCTTTTCCCCATTGAAAGTCTTTTGGATAATGCCTTACCTCTAAACAAACATCTGAGAATTATTTTCAGTGAAGACAGTGGGCTATATTTTTAAATGTGCCATGCATTGTAATCTCTTGTAGTTGTGTGAGGAACTTATTTCCAAAATATGCATTTGTAAAGCATTTTTAAGGCTTACTCCAAACTTGTTATGATAAATGAAAGGCCCTAGATCGATCAATGTGTGATTATTTTTTTTTTATATGCACAGATTTTTGAACTAGAAATTTTAAGTCTTCTGTGCTGCTCTTTAAAAATCTTACATATATCTTTTATATAAGAATAGTAAGCTAGGTTTTCTTTTGGTTGTTTTTCCCAACCTCATTCTACTTTTTTCTTCTTACCAAAGGAAATATCTATCATTGTTACCAAGTATATAGCAGTGCATGGGAATGCACTATTCAAATCAAATTCAGTGTTCCTACTCCAGAACCTTAGTGGATTCAGCAGGGCTCTGTGATGCTGCAAAAGTTCTCTTGAACAAGATGGAACTAGAAGGAGAGTCACTTAGGTAAAAAAATTGAGAGTTCACCACCTTTGGTATCTTACAAGAATAACAGTAGTATCCTTCACTATCTCACCGTTGGAGAGCACAGAAGAAATCCTGGGTTGCAAATAGTACAGAACTGAATATTTTAGTTGTTTTTTTCTTCTATTGAGAAAAGCAAAAAAAACTTGTCAAAGAAAGCAAAGAAGCCAGTTTAGAGAGGCAATGGTTGTGGTAATTCTCATGTTTCCAATGATCTCTTGAGGCTATGTACTTAGGTCATTTGGTAGAGTGGTCTCATACTTCTACAGTCTATGACTTAAACCATACTTTGGGCCCGAAGCCATACCACTTGCAACGTTCTCATTACTTTGTTGTTAATATGGTCTTACAGCTCTAGAAAAAAATTTGTACTTTCCAGCTTTACATGGCTTTCCTTCATCTTCTGTTGCTAGCTATAGCAACAAGAGAGAGGTTGTCTCTCTGGCTGTCTGCAGCTGTGAACTGACTCAGCTTTTGCAATTCCTGATGATATTCTGATAAAAGTGGCATAAATCATCCTACTGAGAACTGTGTGTAAAGACATCTTGACAGATGCTGGAGTTTTGGGAAGACAGAACTAGACATCCCAGGTCTCCCTAGGGGAGTCCTATGCTGAATCTCCAGAGTAAACAATTTCTATAAATTGTAGCTGGTTTCAGCACTTAAATGTTTGGCTCCTGGTTTTGGTGTCTTGAGCATTGGGTAATATTGTTTGTATGTAAAATATTCAAATGTTTAAATTCAGACCTCTTCAGGAAGACAGAAATTTAGTACTTTTTTTGCATGATGTTTTACGCTCTGCTATGCCTTGGCTAAGTCACATAGCTAGTGGGATTTTTTTTTTTTACCTGCTTCTCCTCAGCTCTGCTCAGATGAAAGGACAGATACTGCTTTTATTCACAGACTGTGTATGTTCTTGTGTAGCACCTTGGCTGGCTTTCCTTTTTCTTGGCTACAGCTCAAGCCCTTGAACTTCTGACACTGTTTTACCTTGCTGGATCTGTTTCAAGATTAAACTGCAGAGTATGTCAGCTTTTCAACAGGAATCAGCTTTAACTTTTACTCAGAGAACATGCTAGGAAGGTGATTTACCTCCTGCCCTAATTATTTTCCTCCTCAAAATGTTTGTCACCTCAGCAACAGCAGAAATAACAAATATGCAGCCATCAAATATAAATAATGGAAGCCGAACAGTAAAAACAAATTGTCTCAGACCAAGTTTTACTGGCCTCAACAATTTAGGAAATGCAAGTAACAGTTTAGATGTGAAGACAGTAAACGTGGAATGGGTCCCCAGTTGCAAACACAACAGTAGGTTTCTGTCCGCTGCTCTGTTGTCAGCGTTTTCTGGGTGAAATTCCGTGCTTTTAGAGCTCCAGCCTGTGAAAGGGTGTAGAGCTGAGATGGGAGGCCTGAGGTGACCGCCGCCATGGTGCCCTGCCCAGCACGCAGCCTCAGGCCGCTCTGCGTGCCTCTTCCCGCCACGGCCTTTTCCCTCCTGAGGGGGCTGGTGGCCGGTGTCAGGAAGGGCTGGAAGGGCTGCCCGCTTGGCTGAGCCTTGAGGGCTTGCCTTCCTTAACAAGGGGCTGCCTTAGTGGCCGTGCACAGAGATCTCCTACTTTCTACTTCAACTGCAGTTCGCGAAAGGCCTTTGGAAGGTGATCTGCAGGTGTGCCTTTCTCCTGCATCAAGGAGAGGCTCGCACTATGTCTATATAGCAGCAGCCCTTTTCTGTGGTATAACCAGTGTGGAGTGGGGTGAAAAGATGGTTATATTTTTTTTTTTTTCCAGAAGTGATTTGCTGTACCAACTACATTTCCAAGTTGTTACAGGTTTTGAGGGTCAGACCTTCTAAAGGCCCAGCCTGGACAAAGCACCGGTTAAAAGTAGCTATCTGGAAGGGCACAGCACTTTGGGCTCCTCACTTTGGGTTCTTTTAGGGGTAAGAGGCCCTTTCTGCTTTACTCTGTGAGGGCCTTGGTGCTGTTCACAGGAGTTAAATGTGGGAGTGTGTGCAGGCACCCCCCACACCTGTGTGTTCAGTGTTCTTTGAACTTGGCCTTTCACCTTCCTCCAGGGAGTTCTCCAAAAGAATCGGAATTTCATTTCTCTCTGAACTCGGGCAGAGTTTATGGGGAGCTGGGTGCTTAGGGGTGGGCTTCTGAATGTGTAGAAGAACCTATATATAGGTGATAATGGAGAGCTGCATTGCAAAATAACCAGTTGTTTTTCAGTGCTTCGAGGCCATCCTTATTTTGGAGAACAGACGGTCCTATTTATTTTTGGTATCTGAGGTATAGGATGTTGGAAGTTATGTGGAAAACAGGTGGTCTGGATTTCAGTGTGTCCTGTGATGCTAGATGTCAGTAATGATTATCTATAATCATGTACCAAATTAGAACTAGAGAATTGGGGGGCGGGGGGAAGCCTGATAAAGAATGAGCAAAATTGTCTGTGATAACACCTGGGTTGATAGTGCTAAAGAATTTAGGTTAATAAGTTTTGCCTGCTGTGTTACCTAGTTTTAATCCAAATTGTTGTGTGTTCGATGAATACACTGCTGAGTTTCACAGTCCCTTCTTCAGGCACCAAAACAGGTTAAGAAACCCCAAGAACATTCTGCTAAATGTATTAGGCCATATTCATTGATATGCTCTGGCTACTTTGTGCTGCTCCGGTGATGCAAAGCAGCCATAAACCTGGATTAGTGCAGTGGAGCAGTGGGAGACTTCAGTAAAGAAACAGGGTGACTGTAGTTTGCTGTGGTATTTGTTCTTCTCTGAGACTCACATCTAACGTATATTAATTGACCATCTTAATATAATTTAATGCAGTTCAGTTTTCCCAAGAGTCACAAATATAATACAATTATGATTTATTTTTTTTTTTAACTGGTATGGACTGTATCTAGGGGTAAGTCTTCATCTGTTTTAATTAGCTATTCCTTATAGTGTTACAAGACCTGCCCTTAGCTGTGAAAGATGAAAATGTCATACCCTGTATCTGCATACTTTTGCCCAAACATGGACATGAGAGAACAAGAATGAGCATTTCTTATGTATCTGTGGAAAGGAGGAGCAAGTTTGGGGTTTTTTTGTGTGTGTTTTTTTTTTCTTATTATTTTATTTGTTGTTTAAAAACTTGTATTCATTTAGAGTCAAAATGTATAAAGAAAGAAAACAATTAGCTCTCAAAGTCTGAGGTCAACCTTAAGGTCTGTGATCACCACTTTTGACTAAACTAGGAAGGTAGTAGGAGTATCTTGTCTTGCAATATTAGTGTCAGAATGCCTACCATGAAATAGTGAGCAGCTGACATTAAACAGATAGTAAAATGGAAAGCTTTATTTCTAAACTCTTAAAATTATATATGAACCCATTCTAAGAAGAAAACGGCACATGCATTGCAGAAGAAAGATAAAGCTAGTCTTACTTCTCCCAAGTACAGCACGATGTTTTATACCATCATTTTCTCCTTATTATATTTTATTTGCGCTCTATTTCAGCATAATGAACTAAATCTTGGGGGACATAAAGATTCCAGAAATGGCTAATAACCAGCTTCTCTTGTTTGAAACACAGCATAAGTTAAGTAAACTGAGCCAAAGTAGTTAATATTCTGTTTATTTTATATGCATAACTATCAACCCTACTTTTACAGTTTTCCTTTTTTTTCTTTTTTTTTTTCCTTTGGTCCAAACCCCAAACAATTAAAAGACAGAATTTCAGAACTTTTACCTACAGAGTAAACACACAATCCCAGTCTCTCTTGCTTCTATTCTCTGATTGCTTTCCAGTACAAAATTGATGGTATCTCAGATTAAACTCAGAACAAAGCTCACAGTGATGAATTTGACAGCTTCCCCCATGCCACACTGGAGCAAATATATGTAGTCTCATGTATGTACCCTTCCTGTTTTTGACTGAGTTTTGGAGAAATACTGAGTCTTTGAATTTGCATAATTTAAAGGCAATCCACATAGAAATTAAGATTAATTAATTTGTTTCTTATTCTAAGTTTACTCTTCTTGACTAACTACCAGGTCACATTTGATGTTGAGCTCTTCAGAGCTGGGCTTTGAGAAGCTGAGATGTACTATCTAGCAATGCACGTAGCTTTTTATATTCATTCTTTTTATCTTTGTATTCAAAGCATCACTTAGGGCTTGTTTATATGCATTACTGTACCTTTTTAAATTAAGATGTAATTTAAAATCCGTTTCATTAAACGAGGCCAATAGGCTGCACAGCCACTCTTATTTCAGCATAAACTAAGTTTATTTCAAGTTAGTGTAAATCAGCTAGGAACATTGTTAGCTTAAAATGTAATAATCCATTAAATTAGACTAAAATTGAAGATGTCCTCACAGGAGTTTGTCTTGGCATATACTCGCTTATATTGGCTAGACGAAGTTTATGTGTGCACAAGGAATTAGAAATGAAATCAAGCTCCTACTATTGGAAGTTCCATCACCTGGGATGAGTCAATAACTCAGAGGTGTCAGCATGCAGGGAAAGGAGTGAGGAAATCGGAGCCTTTTGCTTCGCCTGACCAATGCAAGCGGTCGTGGTGTACATGAGGACTAAGTCTTTGTGGGCTGTTTTTCTCCTCTCTGGTAGGCTTGGTGTAGTCAGTAAATGTGTCCGGGTAGGTAGCAATGACATGTAATACTGGTTAGGATTGCACCAGTCCTGCAAAACGCAGGGTAGTATATTGCCTGTAGCAGAGTGCTTCTCTCCTCTGCGTAAACTGCCTCCTGCACCTGAATTTGTCTTTCAGCTCTAACTGCTGCTACTGTTGCGTGGCATTGCATTGAGTGGTGTCAACATACTCAAAGATGCTCTAGCAGTTTCCAGCGCTCCAAGCTTCCTAGAATTTTCCTTTGGATTTTCCCTCCTGACACGTAACCAGGCTGCTGTCCTGCCTACCCCATCCTAAGCTGTCTGCCAGGCAAGGGCAGCCCTATGCTGCTGGGTTCCTGTGCCGTTGGCTTGACACCTAGAGCCAGGAAGAAAAGATAATTTGCTTTTGTGGCTCAGCTAGTAAACATAGTGTGCTTGATTTTTCATAGCTTGTTCTGCCTCTGTAGATATAACGGGCAGAGTGGATGGAGGGGGAGACTAATATTAAGAGAGGGTTTTTTGCATGAGGAGCAAGCTGTGAGTTTTTTTGCTCTTCTGCAGGATTTTTAGGAAGGAAATATGCAGGTGCAAAATGGCAAAAATAACCCACACTCTATATCTGGAAAGTTTATAACACCATCTGTGCTTTGGCACAGCTCTCATCAGAGCAATACTGGGCTGCTTCCCTACTACTAGTGATTTCTTTTACTGAGTTGCCACTTCAAAAAAAATAATTGTGTGTTCAGTAATATTTACTGAATTATTTACTAAAATTTTCTTTTGTTGCTTGAAATGAATGTATGAAAGATGCATTTTGGGGGCCTGTATTTTTCTTCCACCTCATTTAGGTTCAAACTGTTCTTTTACTTTAGCTGAACTTCTGCAGAGGTCAGGAAAGAGAGGCGGTGTCTTTAGCTTATAATTGAGGCTCCAGTAGCTGGTTTGATACTGATGGAGTTCTACACAGTACCCAGCAGTAAGGAATTACTTTGGGAACACTGTGGCTGTGATTCCCTCCTCAGCAGCAGTGCCCACATGCATTTTAACCTCATTCATTCTATTGTAAATGAGAGCTGGGGATGGGGAAGATAGCTGTTCATATCTTCAGATGGCATCACTGAAGTACTGTCCTATTAAAAGCAGTAATAACGATGACCAAAGTAGCTATTATTGTTGTACAATTACAGCAGGTAATATGCAGCAAACCTTGGTGATCATAATGAGGGGCAGCTGCTTGCTGTCATATTGATATTAAACAAGCAGAGACTAAAGCAAATACTAAATGTTTGGTTTGGTTTGAGTTTTTTCTTTTAAATTTCTCATGGTTCCGTGTCAACATCAGTGAGGACACTCAAACAGCTTTTCCCTAACTTTTTTTTTTTTTCCTGTGAAAAAAACAGAAGAGGCATTTAGGCTTCAGTTGCTCCCGCTGCTTATGTGTTGAGTGTGATTTGCATCAGAATAGGTATTTTTCTTTTTTATCTATAAATTCATTTACATAATATGAATCAGTATGCAAGTTGGGACCTTACTTGTACTGGTGAAAGGACTGCTGATATGTGGAGAGATATCACAGGTTTTTAGTTTCTTCTTCAGGCAACAAGTATGTGAAGGTACAGCTTGCTAATTATGTAGCCTTGTCAGTTCCACCATCTTTATGGTATATAAGAAGGGCTTCATTAAATTGGTACCTTGATGGTGTATTTTTTGGTCATCAGCAACACTGAAATGTTGGAATAAGAGATTTTTTTTTTTATTAGTACAAAAAGAAGCCAGCATCAATTTCAAGATGAAATTAAATCAAGGTTCTTGACACACAAATGAGTGAACTTGGGGAATACATGAATATAAACCCCATCTACATTTTATATCTCCCAACTGTCTTAGGAAAATAAGCATTAAAAAAAGAAGAAAGGTAAAACATTTCCTGTATGGTTAATGGCAGGTTCTAGAGAAGGGAACCTTTGAATCTAGCAGCTTTTGAATTCATGTAGAGTTTGTCTGAAGTGAGTTTTTGTGAGCAAGCAAGTAGATCTGCAAGGGTCCACTGGCTTGATCAGAAAGCAAGTATGATGAAGATGGGATCCCAAATGACTCAGTTTGACCTAACGTGCTTACTGACAGCAAAATGTTGCTAAGAATGCTTTAGTGGGTTTAATATTGCTAAATCATTAACTACAAAAGGAAGTCAAGTTCCTTTTCTACTTAAGTTACCTGAAGAAAATGATGTGTTAGGTTGATTTTGGAACTGTTGTGAACTTTGCATGTATTGTAGCTGGAAATCCAAATTGGTGTGGTTTGTGGGGTTTTTTTTAATGTTTTGTTGTTGTTTGTTTTTTTACAAATGGGAGTTTACTGGCAGATTGGCTGTCTGCCTTCTGTTTCATTGACTCCTTTTGCTTTTAATTTTAAGATGTAAATAGCTCTCAAATGCTTACAGCTCCACAAGGAGAATGTACTTCAGTGTTACATATCTTCAGGGGCCTATGCTGTTTTCAGTAGCTTTTTTTTTTTGCTGAGCTAAACTGTCTTTTACTATTCAGTTGTGTGTAGCTTATAGATTTTTATTTATTATTTTTCTAACACCTTCAATGTATTTTGAGCTGCTAGACAGAAAAGGTGATTTTTTTTGTGTGTGGTCTACCTTGCAGGCACTGATTCTGAAAACCTGTAGGTGTTCACTTAACACAGCTGGCTGTTGTCATAAAACAACAGCTTGTCTGTGAGTAAGTGCTAGCTTGTGTAGGAACTACTAAGGACATGTTTTAAGGTAGAGAAAATAAAATATAAAATCATGTATATATTGGTATATATTTGGTATGCAGGGCTCTTGATTTTTATTTCCCTTGATTAGATAGTGTAGTTGAATTTGCTGCGAGTTGTATGTATGCATATATTTTGGTACAATGATTACTAGCCATGCAAGAAGAAATATAATATGTTCATTACTGTGATTACAATCTGATTATGACCTGTGAGTCACACTTAACATGGTTTCTATTTGTGTTTAAAAAAACATAAATAAAAATGCAGAGTCCAAGCTGACTTTCTGAATGCTGTGAAAGTGAGATGGGCTCTCTTTGCACTGAGATCCAGGTCCTCTTATTTGAGCCTTTAAGTGATGCGCTTACTGCTTTTGTACATACATTCGTTTCTGAGAAAGTAAAGGCAAACTCAAAAGTCACAGACATTGTGGACTGATTGCTGCTCTTTACGTGATGTAATCCTGGGAACACCACAGTCAAGTGCAACCATATTGGGCTTCTTACTCCAAAAGACTAAAAAAAAATAAAATAAAAAAAAATATGGTTGGTATGTGTTTTGGTTGTTTGGGTTTTCTGTTGTTGTTGTTTGTTTGAGATTTTTTTTTCTTTTCTTTTTTTTTTTTTTTTCTCCTGCTGAAGGCAATAGGGTAATATGTGGCAGGACAGATTATCCAGAACAGTTTGTTCTTTCTACTTCTTTATTTCATTTTTCTACAATGTGCTCTAAAACCCAGAAAGTACCATTCCTGCCTCAGAACGCAGAAGGCCATGAAACTAATGTTGTGAGGAAGCAATGAAACTGGAGGCTGTGATTCTCTTGAGGATTACAAAGTTAGACCTGAACTTGAAATCTTCACTTAAATGAGATGTGCTTCATGGCACATTTAAACTTCTGGTAGTTTAACCCCCTTCTTACCATCACACAACAAATTCCTCAGCTATATAGTAGAGCAACAAGTATTACAGGATGGTCTTGGCACCAGTCAAATGTTTTGGTACTGAATTTTTTCCTTTTTTAGATTTTGGGACATTCAATTTAAAGCACCATTTCTTTTTAGAAACAACAGTATGTGCTCACTGCTGTTTTGCTGCTAAAGGATTAAATGCTGATTTAATTCTAGTACATGTGTATCTGCAACTTACTCTTGCTTGACTTTCCAACACGGTGTAATTCTTTCTTCGTAACGGTGTTCTGTATATATATTTTAAATTTTCTCATTAACATTGTCAGCTTTATTTTTTCCATCTTGTTTGAGAATTGGTTAGACCTGGTAGACTTTGTAGAGCTATAGATTAAAAAAAATGTGGAAAATTAATTAATTTTTATGTGAGTTCTTCTTGTGATCTGTCATCTCTTCTTACCTTGATCTCTTACATGTGGAAGTAACATGGAAATAATGTGGGAGTGAGTGTCAGCTTTTGGTAAGATTAAGTGACCAGAACATCTCCAAGATATCTTTTTTATGAATTTTTGCTTTCAGTGTTCTGTTTTGTCTAAAAATTTTTGCACATTTGTAATGCTAATAATGGAATGTCTTGGACAGAATGAAAATATGTTGCAGTTTTTCATCTCTGTTTGGTCAGTCTCCTGATTTTAAGTGTCTATTGGGACAACTGTGGCTAACTCTAAATTGCCCCCAATAGGTAACAGAGAAGACAGCATACTTCTAGAAATACTGGGAAGGGTCATGGGCCCAAAGCTGTTTTTCTGTTTTGTTTTGTAGAATGTTTAAAGCCAGAGAAGTATGTTAGAGGTTTGGGCTACTTGCTGACCTACAGTTTATAACTTGGCTGTAAACTTATTTGTCTAGTCACAAGCTAGTCTTGGATTATATTTCCATATTTCAGTTAGACAATAGTACTGTTTGGTAAAGTTTTATTGGTTTGTGACAGACTTGGACTAAAGTAAAACTTGTTTCCTTAAATGCAGGAATTGGAGAGATTCACATTCCCTTCTGAATGTCACGTTGGGCTGAATGGAGGATTGGATTCTGCCAGATTTGTGCTGTCTGGATGTGTCACTGGATAACCAGCTGGGAAACACCACCAGTGGTGTATGATAAAGGCAAAAGGTAGTTGGTGGGGTTTTGTCTTTTTACGTGGTTTCTTAGAGGATGAATTTCACTAGAGCAATTAATTTCTGACTTTAATGAAGAGCCACCCAGATTCCTAGTATCTCCATTTCTAAAGGACTATTGTTCTTATCTCTTGTTTAATATGTTCTGGTGCAAACCTTTTCACATTTGCACTGCAAGACAATATGGAGAAGCAGCCCTGATGTAATTTGAAGGTAATGCTAAAAAAACGGTAGGTTTTTACTATGGGTCTCAGACTTTTAAATTCTAGGTATTTGGAGACTGACTGGAAGGTAATTTTACAATCATGTCACCTTTCCTGAACACCTCAATCCAGAAAATAGAACTGCTTAAGGAAAGCTTCAGGTTTAGAATTCCATTATTGTTATCGACTTGCATCTCCATTGTGATCAACTGTGTCTAGTCTTGAATGTAAGTAGCCATTTGCTTCATTTCTGTGCTTTATCAGGAATGAATGCAGGTGCATTCTTGTTCAAAGAATGGTATGTGTGACCACATCACATAATAACTTTTGCGTGATGTAGGTGTGTGCCTCTCTCATTTTTGTAGCTTTATTATTTTCAGTTAGCAGTTTATTTTTCCTAGAAAGGTTATGCCCATGTGGTTATTATGAATGCTTAATAGAAATCACAGGTATTTAAAGATATTGTCAACCAGACCATTCCTATTTACCATGCAAGCCTCAGGATAAAATAATGAAGCTTATTTTGAAGCTGTTTTTAAGTCACAAGTAATCAAATAATTCATAACTAAGGTAGTTGTTTGCTTTGCAGAGTTGAACAGCTATGTTCCGATCTTTCTTGCCTTGCTGGGTATTTTTTTTTTTCAATCAGCTGTTCATTTTAAGGCTTTTACTTGTCAAGTTTTATCTTTGTTGCTATTCCAGTCAAGCAGTTGATTTTCGCAAAACAGCTGATACCTGGTTGATTTATTAGATGTGCTGTCAGCTCAACTACTTATTCTATTAACTATTCATGTCTTAAATTTATTTGACAGTGTTGATGAAAGTGGGAAAATGGATGTGATTCCATCTGTTCATGTCAATTTCTACAGTAGGGAGAGCTGAATTGTGGCTTACAGAATAGTTTTTGTCCCCTTAATATGAAAATGCCATCTTATCATGCAGCTGAACTTTAAGAGTTTAGAAATCTCAGAGCAGTTCTGGGGTTGGGTGCATATGTATCTGTGTACATATAGTCTGTTTGGGCAGGTAGTAAATAAAGGCAGGACTATGAGTTATTTGATTAAAGGGAGAACTGTGTGATGTACTAGCAGATGTACCTAATTATGGGTATAATGTGAAAAAAACCCTAGTGAACTTAGTCAAAAAAAGGAATTAATTTCTTTGCTGAGCCATACAAGTAGTAATGAGGAGAAAAGCCCGGTACCTTAAGCTAGGTGCGAACTCTGAACTGGCAGTCAGAGCCACACTCCAGAAGGATTTATGTGCCAAGATGCTTATGCTGAACTGATGAATCTCCAGTAGTTGCCTGGGCTCTCTTAGAGCTTGTCATTAAACCTGTCCTTATTGAGAAAATAGCAGCTGAATTTGCAGTAGCAAATGCTAATTTGGCAGTGCATTATTGCGGTTTGAGCAATAGAAAGACATTGATAATATATGCCAAACCAAGTGAATTATATTATTACACTCCACATTTCAATCAGGACAATAAGCATGTCTTTTTTTATTAGAAAATTTGACTGAATCAATGAAACAGGCAGTTCAATCAATGGATATGAATCTCAGTCCTCAAGGTATATGGAAAAGTGGCTACTACTTTAATGTATGCAATCTGATCATGAAAGTATAGAAACATTTATTGAACTAGTAAAGTATGTACTTGAAAATGGGATGACTTCTGTCTTAAATGGTATCTCGTAACATGAGGATCAATAAACCACTTATGCTGTATGAATCCTAAAGACGATTGTGCACCTCTGAGCTGTTTTGTAGCTGGTTTATATTCTCAACTTGGTGCAGACAACTATACAGAGAAAACACCAAAGACTATAATTTAGGTAATTTTTTTTTTTTCATCTCAGCATGATAAATGAAATCCTTTTGAAGATATTATGTACTTGAATGCATTTAAAGGGCAGGAAGGTCTTAACCACTGTTTTGGCATAGTGTGAGGTTGGAAATGAGCATAAGATTTAATTTATATTTAATCTGTGTTGTGGATTTATTTTATATATGTATTTAATACGTAATGTATATTTATTTTGTAATTGTATTAACTTGGATTTAATTTTGTCAAGAAACAAAGACAAGTATCGCCTACTGTGTTAGCAGCTGGGAGGCAGAATTCTCTGATGGTGCTTGCAACTGGCAGCCTGAAGACGTAGCTCTTCTCAGTTCTGGTTATAGCATGTTTTGTGAAATGTTCTTTCTGCTTTCTTTTTCCACATTTTTCCCCATGATCTTTTAGAGTTTCTGGCCTTGGTTGCAGGACTTTTTTGCATGTGTGAGAGACATCCAGGAGGAATTGTAATATGAATAATTATTTATCAGTTAAATATAAGTTATTATAAACAATTGTTCAGTAACTTGTGAGCATTTGTTGTACTATGTAAAGCTTTATTCTTTATCAATAGTGTTTGGAATGCTTTTTTCATGGCATTTTGCACTACGTACGCAATCAGAAGGATTCTGAAATGTCTAAATCCTTCCCATGCAATTTGTGCACAGTTCTGCACTATTAACCCATGCTACAAAATTGGTGAAGTGTTCAGTTTATTTTTTTACAGCAGTTGAATACAAATAATTTTCATTTGTGAATGTGATTTTTTCTCACTCTACAGCTTTTTTTTTTTTTTTTACATACAAAAAGTTTTTATAAATTCTTATACACCTACATAATAGTAGTGAAAAATACAACATTAATAATCTGGAAAGGATTAATGTCAAAATAAATTAAATGATAACCACAGTTCTTCATATGTTGTCTTGTTTCTGTACAGGAGCTGAAAATGCAGCTTTTAAATATGCATCTAAAGATGCCCATTGCTATTTTTATCATGTGTAGGATGGACTAAGAAAAACAACAAGCGTTTGGGCTGTACATTCTCTCTTCTCTCATTAATATATTTTGGCTTCTGGGATGATTTACCCGGATGATGTATCAAGATAAGTGTTGCAATATATTTACATTAACAAGAAAACACTGACAAGAAAATTACTTTTATATATATACCTAAAAAATATGCATGCATGAAAATAGTAAAATGTGTATATACTGGTTTGAATTAGTGACATATGTAAAGATTATACATGTATGCATACCAGGGGTGTGTGTGTGTAAATACATATAACTTCTGAAGAGCTTTAAAAGGCATCTTCTTACCTCTCATTCTTACGCCAGTTCCCAGTATGTCTTATCCCTCTCAGTGTCATAGTCTCTTGCTTTTAATTTTCTATGTATCAGAGATTTTACATTCTGGCAAAATAGTAGGCAAAGCAATGAAACTCCATAAACACCACTGTTTTCTTTATTCTAATATTTAAAAATATTATCTTCTGCAGTAGACTCCCAGATTGAGATTGAGGTTGTTAATGCTCATGGCAATTATGAACTAAAAAAAACCCCACAAGAGTAACCATGAATAAATTAATTTTAAAAAAAACAGTGTCTATGTAAATTATGATTCCTCACCTTGGCAAGCCTCTGCTCTGTTACTCTTTCATTAGAAAAACTATTTTTGACAGGTTTTAACTTCATATCATTTGCCACTTCTCAGCAAGTATGTGAAGAACACAAGAACAGACATGGAGGATTTTTCCGTCTTGTCCAGATGAGTTTCTAATTCAGATATGGATGGAAAATGAAGACGTACGATGTCTTTGACTGTTATTAAGTCTTATTTTCTAGTATTTTTGGGGAAGCTTTGATCACCCAAGATCTTGGTCCTTCACCCTCTAAACTTTAGGAAAAGATGAAAGGAAGTTCAGGTCGTGAATGGAATCAACAAATAGCACAGTTTCAGCAAACTGTTCTCTTAATATCATGATTGTTAATAAATTATGAGAATTGTAGGGATTTTTATTTTTCAGACTTCCTGTTCCAAGGGGAGTTGGAAATCCGTACTTTAATTCAAACAAGAAAATGTTAGGCAGTGTGGCTGAGGGTCCAATTTCTTCCAAGCTGATGTGCGGCTACCTCTGATCATGTTTGCTACTTTAAAACTGACACAGGGTTATGGAATATTTTTGCCAAGGTTTTGCAATGAATACCTGTAGAAATTTAATCCATCATTAATATTGGATTTTGAAAATGGCTCCAGAAATAGATTTAAAATTAAGGTAGTACATTCTGAAAGTTCAAATATTATGAGAGCCACTCTTTAGATGTGGCCATAAACTCAGTACTCAAATCAGTTTCATACTGTTATTGCTGTTTCTAGGTGTATGAATAGCAAAACAGGTGAACAGCAAAAATAGGGAATTATTCAAATCACTGTAAGATTGCTAAATATCCTAGAGACAAACTGGGCATTAAAGTGAAAGCTAAACTTTTAAAATGTGCTACTAGATATTGAAATAAGTGTTGAAGTAGTTGGTTTGCCCACTTTTGCTATCATCTGCTATTTTAGAATCATCCTATTCTTTGGACGAGTAGATACGAAATAGAAAAGGAATAAGTTGGATAACTAAGATCCACAGTGTTTTGCCACTTGCTGTTCCATGGCTTTGCTGCAATTGTGGAGATAGACTATACCACCGGTTCAGGTAGGCACAACTTGTTAGTGATAGCTTGATTGACACTAGAACTGGGTTAATATTCCCGTGATAAGTGTCTGTAAAGTTAAAGATTACATGTCAAGTCATCTGCTGAAGGAAATAATTTATTAAAAGCTGGAAAAGAACCATGTTCTTGAAGTTGTTAATTTAAGCAGCAGGAAACTGTTGAAATGTTTTTAAAGACCATTCTTACATTACCATTTATCCACATTAATGCACGTTAGCAATACACATTTCTGTTAATTCAAACTGTATTTTAATAGTCCTCTTAACTGAATGAATTTTGAAGTGACAGTTACATTTTCAAATCTGATTGTATACTCTAATCTTTTACTTTCATCCACTACTTCTGTTCTTTCCATCCCAGAAGCAGCAATGTATTTTTCTCTTTGGGAAGCATGATTTTCCAGCTGCTACTCTAATAGTTCAGTCTTCTCTACTTGCCTCCTTTTCACTAATTTCCTATGTAGTTCTAAATCTTATCCATCCTTTAAAGTTCACTGCGAGTCCCTGAGAACTTTTTCTACTTCTGTACATTTGTATCCTCAAAATGCTCTCTGCCACAGCTTGGTTTTCCTACTTCGCTTTCCTTTTTCTGCTCTGTTCTTCCTCTTTTCCATTTTATCCTCCTACCTCTGAGCTGAGCAGCAAATATCCTTATGATATTTACAGGAAAGTAGTATTTGGATAGTTCTTTGTTTGGTATTTCCATTGGAAATATCACAAGCAGTCATGTTTCCATGATATTTCCATTGACATTAACTTCAGAATGACTTCCTTTAATCGGGCTTAGGGGAGAAGAAGCTTCATATTCATTGCCAGCTTTGTGTGTTTGCTTTCTGTCTTTTAAAAGGATTTGGTAAATGAACCAGGAGGAAAAGATCATAACCAGTTGGCTTGTCTTTATTCAGATTGAAAACTAAAGCAAATGTAACTTCTGCAGCTATGTAATGTTCATATACAGGAAGAACGTATTGAGGTGATTTAAATATTTTTATATATGCAAGCTTAAGATGCTGAAAGAATGCATTAAAGAGAAGACATGCTAATGTCTGAAAACTAACAAATTATTTCATGTACCAAGAAATTTTAATTGTTGTCCAGATATCAGATACCTTAATTTAAGGTGTTAAGGCCTGGCTTGTACATGATAATTATTCAGAGCTTTCTGAATAATTAGATAATTTCTTTTGGAGAAAGCAAAGATCAAAATCATTAGTTATAATTTAACATGTTAGTCATAGATCTGAATTGTACTAGGAGGCTTTTAGTGAAAAGGTGTATGAAATCTGAGTTTTTAGCTGAGCAGAAATGAAAAAAAATAGATGCCATGGAAATCTTCCTACATAACAGCAGGACCCTTGCTGTTTCTGATTCAGTTACAGGAAAATGCTGACATTGTTATCCAGCTGTGTGCTGATGACTGTAGTTCTCCAGACATCAGTCTCCTTGAGTGTACAGGTCCTGATTTTTGCAGCCTCATACTCCACATTTATTGGATTGGGATAGATAACTTGGTATTTGTGGACTTCTCTACCTGTGGTCCTTAAATGTACTTCTGATTCAAAACCCATGGTCTAACCACAGATTGCATGTATCAGAGCCTCTTCTAGTCGGTTCATTTCATGACAGCAGGTAATGGTAAGAACAGGGAGGAAACTATCTGGGAAGCTGGTACGGCTGTTAGCACTAAAGTTTAATGATGATAATCAACATATATATGCCATACATTCAACCAATATAAGGTATGCCATGGTGTTCTGATTTATTAAAAAAACCTCAAACAACAAAACACCTGAAATAAAATAATTGAATTCAACAATGAGAAAGTTACCTTGTATTAGGACACGATATTAGTTTTAATTCTGAAGAAAAGTTAGGTTGTATTGGATAAGAAATGAGAGTAATTAACTTCTGCATTTGAAACGTGCAGCTGCAGTGCACTATGCCCAGAAGAATGGTTTTGTGGGGTTAGTCAGGAGACCTGGGTTCTGTTCTTGGCATTTTCACAAAATTACTGCATTTCTGTCAGCCAGTCATTTAATCTCTGTAGTTAAGTAAAATAACTTCTTTACTTCATGGAAATATGAAACGAATATTATATCAATGATTGCCAGGAGTAGTGTTGGCTGTGCAAATGTTTAGCTAAATCAATGCTTTAGAATGTGCATTTGCATAAAACCATACTAGAAAATTAGTTAGAGCCAGCCATGCAGCTTGTTTTGGACACTGGGTAATATTTTTCCTTAATTTGCAACTGACAGGAGTTATAGGCACAAATGGATCGGAAGGTGGGTGAAGTATTGCCCAGATTAAATGGAAAATGTATCTTATCGTAGCAGGTGCTCAGGCAAATACCAGTGAAGCAAAATACTGACCCACAGAGTCCATTTGAAGTTCCTCGGATTCTTCCCATTGTCTTTGTCAGGGTTCTGATTGCTTGGTTAGACATAATAGCAGCCTGTGATGAATGGAATTTGGCTAACAGCATAACCGTATTTTTACCCCCAGCTTCCTGATGCATGGATTCAATATAGCCTAGAAAACAATACCATGGAAAGGCAAATTGAAATATCTTGCAGTATTGAAACTCTGAGGTCTTTTGCAGAACAGGAGTTCAAATTATTTTTTTTTTAGTTTTATTTTTTAAAGCAGCTTTTGAATTTCACTTTGACTGTTATATAGTACTCATGAAGCTCCTTAAAATCCTCAGAAGTCCAACAGTTCATGTGAATACCTAGGCATTGTAAGGAATGTTTGAAGGAGGCTGCTAAGGAGCAGGAGCACTGGTTTTCTAGAACATAGTTCAGAAAATGTCATTAGGTAGTGAGAAGATGAGGATCTTTTTGAAGCCTGGATACTAAGGAGCTATGAAAGCTTTGGCTGAAGATCCTTCTGACTCTGAGATGCTTCAGGCTCTTTAGCAAACTTACTCTGCATCTTTTTATGCAAAACATGGTGTCTTTACATTAACATTCTGCTATGTTCTTATATGCTTTTAAATCAGTTTTTTAATGAGAAGATAATTATGTTCCTATACACTTAGTCTGACAGATCTGACTGAAATTGGCGAACAGTTCCAAAAATTCCTTAGGAACTTGCATGCAACCCACAGACTTTCTTTCCTGAGAAAAGTCAGCCTATTATTAGCTCAGATCATTTTGTTTTTGCTTCTCATTAATTCAGTTGCCCAGAATGATGGAATAAGCCCCAATATTTGCTCTGAGTTGTGTTGCAGTTTACCTGTTTCTTTTCTGTTGGCTGTGTTTCAGGCTTGTGTTTTTAACGTTGCCATTAGCCAGCATGTTGAATAATGATAATTTATAAGTTTTCGTGAATCAATTTTCTGGTAATCTATCCTGAGCGCTTTATTGGCAGTGTAATATGATTCAGAATCAGAAAAAGCCTGTGAAAGTCATAGGTGACAGGGACTGTGTTTATTCATTAGAAACACAAATGTCAGCAGCAGGAGGACTATTTTAAACACTCCACCTCTCCACAAAGTTGTGACAACCATGCCAGGTTTATGAAACCTGTAAACTCACAGGACAGCTTAATTAAAGACCAAGAAGATTTGTGTTTGAGAGGAAGAAAAAGCAGTGACAGACAGAACTGAAAATCAGAGGTGTGGATGAGCTGAATATGCTGCTTTGATAAGATACTCTGAATTTACTCCTTTATCTTTTTCTTAACCCTTGCAGTCTTTGGTCTATCACTTCCACATCTTGCCCTTCTAGAGCATGTCTGCACACAAGAGTGAGCTTTTCGTGTAGTATCGCTCTCCTGTTTGATTTCTGTTTAAAACATCTGCAAACAGACCATGTTGCTACAGTAGAGTCCTTCCCCTGGGATTACCTCCACTGAAACTGAAGCAATCAAGGTCATCTAAAGAGCTTGTGCTCTCTCTTTACCCCAGTTGGGAAAGTACTTTGTAAACTGCTATCATAAAATTTAAACTTTTGACTGGAAGGATGCCCAGCAAAAATCTTGGAGCAATCACATTAGTTTACATTTTTTTAAAAAAATAAATTATAAAGTGCTAGAAGCTATAATTTAGGCATTTGTTTAATCAAAACAGTATTTCAATTAACATATTTTTTGTCAGAAAATGGAGAAATGGCAAAAATAAAATCATATAAGATGTAATTTAAGAAGGAGAAGGATAAAAAGAAATCTAGCACCGCACTGTAACAGGATTTCCTTATCAACCGCATTCCAGATGCAGTAACTGTCATTTAGGCCATGCCAGTGACTGGTCTCATGCCAACGTAATACAAGTTGGTTCCACTTGCCACCCTTTCAATTTCCCAGCTGGACTCAGTTTTAAAGGGCATATTAGCATTATCAAAATAATCTTTAAGATGCGTATTGGTTTTCCTTTAAATCTGTTTTGTTTCTAAATCATATTAGTGGAAAAATAATGAAATGCTCGAAAGATAAAAGGAGTATTATTATCTTTGCATGGTATCAGATGTCATACTCTCAAACTAAATGCATTCTCTTCTCCTTTCAAAAGTACGTGAAATATCTTCTCCAACACATGGCAATAGAAAGCACTTGCTTAAAGAGTGCTGGAGAATCCCTTTTGCAGTCAGGAATTCAAGTAATATAGATCCTTGGTTAACAAAATAATATTCATTCCATTATCTGGAAAATGTCATTGCTTATTAACTTTAGAAGACCCTATTTTTTAATTCAAAATTTTACACTCTAAAATACTGGCAAATATTGAAAATAATTGAAAGCATTGGCTGTCTAAATACTCTTAAGAAAGGCAAATAAGGTTATATAAATGCCTAAGTAACAGAAGATGTTCTCTGCTTTTCCATCTAGTTTATCTCTTTTATAAGTTCCGACTAAAATTAATTTTGTTAGGCTTTTTGTGCGACCTTTTTGAAATTGCAGCGTTGGGGAGGCCTTGTTGGTAATGAAGTTCTGTTCAGATAATATATTTGTTTTTCTTTCTTCAGTTCTTACTGAGATCATTAATGGAAACCTTTTGGTTACCCAGAGGTGTTATTAGAGGTATTATTCACAAATACCAGGGCTTGCAGTGTAAAAGAGAAACTGAAAACAGCGACAGGGACAGGAAGTGGCATTTGAAAAGAATTGATGAATGGAGTATACTCTGTGCAGCAACCATCAAGAAAATTGCTACTACCAGAGTAGTTCAGTGAAAGGATGTTCTGTGAACACAACTAGAAAGGGAAGATGTTCTCCATTTGATCTTTCTAGTAAGGTGAACGAGATGACGATTAAGCTAAAGACTGCTGGCGGAGTGGGTGTAATGAGGTGTAGGTTACACTGGGGTAAGGAATATAACTTTTAATTGTGGTAAAGTAGTCACATAAAACTCGGTAGTCTAATAAAAGGTGGAAGGGAAAAAAACCTCCTGTCTTTGTTTAAACAAATACCAACAAAAAGTAAACTTGCTATAGTCTGTGCTGTGGGTGTTACTCCAAAGCGCTGGAATGCAGGTAAAATCCCAGGGCAAGGGGAAAGCCAGGCTCATCTGCTGCATGGCAATTTTTTCCTGTGTCCCACACGATGTGTTCTGTACTCAGTTCACTCATCCTCAGTCTTTCTTGCTCTTGTAAATTTGAAGGAAACAGTTGAATTCCACAGAAATTACTGGGAAAGGGGATTTAATTTCCGTAATTATTTGGGGTTCTGTATTTTAGTCCATTCTGTATTGAAGCTAACGTTATAAATACTAGACTAATCTTTCACCCCTGTTGTCATTTCCCTTCTTTTTCTCTTTTGTCCTCTTGTGTCCAAATGTTCTGTTCCCATCCTTTGTAAAGTATCCTCTTTTACTCATTATTTTATAGCTGACTAGGCTCCCAGTCTAGCTGACCATGAAGCTACATAAAATACTTTCACCTGTGCGGTGCATGGTGGAGAGAAGTAGTTGGAAAGGGAAGAGGAATGCTGACGTCTTCGGCTGATGCAGGTGGGATTGCTGCCGAATTTCCAGCTACAAACACCCTCTCATTACTTTCCTTCAGACATTCCGTTCTTCCCCGTCTTTGGGCATCAATCTCTGATTCTTTCTGAAAGCAGCAGTTTTCTTCGCAAGAAAACAAATCATAGCTTCCTTTATTATAACTTTTCCTTTCACTTCCCAGATCATTTAATGGTATGAATTTTTATTTCATTTGTCCCTCCACGTATAAAATTATCTAGCTAAAGGCTGCTATTTTTTTTATCTAGCTAAAGGCTGCTATTTTTTTTTCTACTCTGTTGTATCATTATACTTTCCCATTAAGTACCTTGAAGTCATTCAGTAGAATTTTGCCAGTAAAATACCAGGGCTAGTGAGTATTGGTGATATTTAGTTTTACTTTCGCTTGACTAAATCTAAAGGAATTGAATTCCTAGAAGATTGCTAGGAAATCTGCTCGTTATCTTTACAGTATTGTATTTGATAAAAGATACTCAATTTCAATTACTATTAGTTTCAAAAGTAATTTTTTTCTGTTTTTAATTTTCCTCTCCAAAAAGTATATGAAATGTGAAATTAAGTTGCCACAAGTCAATTAAAGATTAATAGAATTATAGAGGTGTTTGATAAAAATATTTCACAGTTATTCATTATTAAATTTACATGTGCAAATTCTGTTTCCATCAAAGATGATGCTTCAGCTTAATTAATTTTAATTTATGGAGTATGCTGGATGGCAATGCATGAGTGGGCATATATTTGCTCTTAATGCTGCTTTGGAGGGTGGTGATCTTGAATGGTTTTGCATTTTCACACACAACCTTTTCACCCAATACTAGAAAAATTAATTTCAAAGCACTAGTCATATTATCTGAAGGCACTCTTGTGTTTTTAGAGCAACTGTCTTAATCTGCCTCGGAGAGGAAAATCAGTGTACTTGTTATCATATTTGAGCAATACATGATGAGTATGTGCCAGTAGCTTCCACAGAGTCAAATTCATATTGCCTTGATTGCATTTGAATACTACTTGTTCTCCTGAGAGTCTGCTTGGATTAGTTTTATGATAATTCTCATATTATACCTATGAAAGGTGAAATTCAGTGCTGCTGGGAAGGTTGATGCACCCTGTATTTGCCATTAGAGAGCTCCTGTTTATTAAGTTGCACACAAACCACTGTATTGGGAGCAAGCCTTTTTTCCTCAGCTCAGCCCTGCAGTACACGGTCATGAAGTTCGTAGAATATCTTACCAAAGTAACCATCAATCCTGTGTATCAGGCAGAAGAATCTAATTTTGTCTGCAGCTTTCATGTTGCTGATTCCCATCACATAACTCGGCATATAAGCTTTCCTTTATGTTCTGGAGCCATATGTGATCCCTCTTGATTTCTTCTTAGGTTTCAGAAGGGTTTATTCTAGATATGGGATAATATGAGATGAGACAGAACTGAGATATATTATAGATTACAGAGCAGGAGAACATCTGAGGGATATGTGGGTGGGGAAAGGAGACACTTGTGTGCTGATTCTGAACGTTACTGTACCACACTGCTTAGTGTACGGGGTGTGTGGCAGCGTTGCATATAGCAGATCATAATATAGCCTGAGCATTTGACTCGATAAAAGTGCCTGCTTTCCTAAGGAGTGTTAAGGGTTGTTGCTTCACTGTCTTTAACTACAGTTTAAATGAAGCAGCGTTGCCCCCTAGGCAGAATTTTCGAGACTGTTGCAGTGATTTTGTGTTGAGGGTCAAAAGAGGGCTTTGATCTCTCTTGAGCTGTGCGTTTTTATGTGCATGCTGGATGAGTGATTTTTCTTTTTTAGTTATTATTTTAAAGTTTGTGCTTCCATTTGCTTTCTGGTTGCATAAATAGGAGCAGATGAAAAGTCATTGAGTGGATGGAAGAGAAAAATGTCTGCCTGGAGTTGACTGGGCTCATCAGGGTAGGGTGAAGGGCCATTTTCTATCCCACTGTTGAGGGCTGTGTAAATATGAGAACACTGTTTGGCTCAGAATGAACTGTGACCCACAGACAACAGATAAGATAGGAGGAAAAGATTTTGGGAAGTATTGCGGTGTGCTTGCCAGTACTTAGACTGACCACCTCCTCTTGGCCCTCGGTTGCAGAGAGGATAACTAGTTAAATGAATCTTAGCCCATACCATTCTCATGTTTCATGCTTGGGATGCTAGTTTTTCCTTCCAGGAATCCTTGTCATATCAACGTATGCTTATGTGTATGTGTGTTTGTGTCCCAAGAGAAGGAATGGTTCTGCATTTCTTCATAGTGCCAGTTCCCATCTCTGTCTTCAGCCTCCTTGTAGGCTGGTCTTAGACCAGTTAACTTGGTGTTGTTCCAGGGTACGCTATCTAGGTAATGCCAGGAGCTCTGGAGCTTGAAGGAATGGATGTTCAGAAAACATCAGAGCTTTTATAACACGTGTTAGTTACCTGGTAGTCAGGAATGGCACTGGCTGGATGATAGTGAAGTAGTGTTCTATCAGTTCAGAGCAGCAGAACACAAAGGTTTAAATTTTGCGAATGTCCTGTTCCAATGTCCAAAATAGATTTGCTTAAAAAGTGGAGGATAGAGTCATCAGAGATGGATTTTGGAGACAAGAGAGTAAGAAGAAACTGGGGAAAAGCTTTGGGAGCTTGCCTTTGAGGAACTATAAGAATGATAGCTGGAATGGGTAGAAGGTACCAAATCCAGGGCAGTAGATGCTGAATCTGAGTTACCTGAATATTTGTAGCATTATAAAAATGTTTATCTTCTAGTTGAGGGGTGTACAGGTCTCTCAGATTCTCACATTAATGCCAATACACCAACAGAGAACTTCAGGCTTAGCACATTTTCTTTCTTGATCCAGCATTTTTCTCGAGTGTAAGGACTGACTGAAGCAACTCTGCTTTGATCCTAATACATATAGGTTTTAACTGTTTTTTGGGGGTTTTTTTGACTGCATAGGGAAAAAAAATATGACTGGATTAATAATAACGATAGAGTAATGAACAATTAATAGTAATAATTTGCTTTGCACAAGATGAAGTAGCATTATCCAAAGATGACTGTTCTCTCAGCACAGTATTCACAAGCATTGCTTTTTGGTTGGCTGGAAGTTTTGCTAAGAGTAAGTTACTTCAGGTCTATTTATCCTCCCACCAAACAGCTGACAGCAGCTTTAGCAGATGCTGAAGAGTCTTCTCCAAATATCTTCAGCTGGAAAGACAGTGACTTCTCCCTTTCCTTCTTCCCCCAGGCCCTAAGGAAGGTTTGAAAGTCCTAGGAAAGACCAGAGAATACCTAAAGTATTCTATAGTCTCAAGTCTAGTTGGAGACATATAAAAATATCTGTTAGCTGGGAAAAAAGAAATCTAAAAAGGCTAGCACTTCCGTCCTTTTGTCCAAAGTTCATAATTAGAATTCTTTTCTGTGCTCCCATCTTATAAAAGTTTGAAGACGTGGTTGTCAGTCTGGATTCTCCCCTTCTTTCTGTCCGATTTGTCAGATATTTAGCTCACCAGTTATAAAAGTAAAAAAAAAATGCAGCTATGAAGGAAAGCCTCACCGTGCTTATCTCACGGACTATTTTTATAACTCAGCTGGGCTCACGCTGTTGGAGTTGTTTGAATAATAGCATCAGGATAGCTGTCGGTGCCCCAGTTTCTGCCTTTCTCCACTCCAAACCTAATGAATGATACTAAGCTCACAAAGGAGGGCAGATCTAAGGGCCCAAAGGCAGGGAGCTCACTAGCTTAGGGGACTGTAATTGTTGCAGTTCAAAATGCTATCGTATATCACGCTACGGTGATTTGAAGTAGTGGATTTGCTACTGGCCAGGAGCTAACTGCTTTGGGTGTTGAATAGCAGCTTCTTATCTCCAGATTCACAGATGGGATTGTGGATGTCCCACTTCTGATGGTTAGCATTGAATGGGGAAGTTTTGTAAATGATTCTTGGCAGCAGTACTCATTACATTTCTATTGAAATTTATCTCCACAGCTGAGTTTTCCTTTGCTTTTTTCTCTGTACCATGCAATTAAATGGATGACCATCCTATGCAGAAGGAAATGCTTCTATTAATGATGAAAAGAACTGAGATTGAAGCCAGCCACACGCAGCACTAGGTTTTAAGCCAGCTTTACTTCAGTTTTCAGAAGAAATGAAAAAAAAAACAACCAAAAACATGTTACATATTCCTGGTCTCTAGGATACCGCACACAATAATTTCATAAAACATGTGCTCATAACTGTATTGCACCCTTATATTAACCTTTTGGACCTGAAAAATACCCTTTCTCTAAAAGGAAAAAAAAAGTCCTCACTTTCTAACATTAGGTAATGAGAGTATATCTTGCTTTACTGACAGCAGTAAATATTGCCTGTAGTGTTCTTTATTGCCATTTTAATGGCAGCACTCCCAAAGCTGACTAGACACTGCATATTGTTTCACAAGAAACTATTCTGAGAGATGCTCTATTGATTGGAGAACACTACTATATTTGACAAACTTATCATGACGTGTCTGTGAATCCATATTTTCTTCAACTGTTTTGAAAATATAAATATTTGAAAATTAATAAACAAACCTGAATATCATTTAAGCTATGCTTCTAGCCATAGATTTATGCATCCTTCATTTTTTTCTAAAGCAATTTTTTTTTAAGTGAGAAACTCGATTCATGATTATGTTTTTAAAATCCTCGAGGACTTACTGGATTTTCCTGGCTTTTGTGGAGAATGAGGAAGTTTGTTTTGGAGTTCTGAATTTGTGAAAATTGGTTCCCCCCTGCGCCCCCCCCCCCCCCCTTTTTTTTTTTAACTTGTGAACTGGAGCGACTGAAGCTAAACAAGTCATTCCAAGATTGCTTAATTTGGAAAATTTTCTTAATGAAAAAAGGCATCATGCTGCTTTCCTGTGAGTCTTGCAGCTGCATAAGTTATTATTCCAAGTCTCTCATATCTTTCTACAACATATGAAAAGAAGTTTGACAATGTTCTATTATGTTTGCTGCAAGGTGATGGTTAACAATATTGGAATGAGTGTAACTGAAGCAGATGTTAATGGCTTTCTGTGGTAATACTAAATACTTATTTCTACACAAGTCTTTTTAACAGCCTATGATATATTTAGCCAAAGGGTAGACACCTTGCCCATGGAAATAAACTCCTGTGAATAAAAGCAAATAAAAGCAGACCATTAGCTTTTTTGTGATCTCCCCCCGCCCCCCCCCCCCCCATTTATTATCCGTGAAAAGCGCGTGACTGTAGTTAAAATACTTAATCTTTGCTTGTCAGAAATCTGAACTCAGCTGTGACTCATATGTAATTTGCCAATAGGTGGCATGAGTGCATTACTAAGGTTTACAGGTATAAACTGCAAATAAGTGCTTATATTTAACTTTCTAAAGATGTAGCAGAAGGCACTGTTATCAGTCACTGATTCCCATATAGTAACAACTGGCTGGAATCTGCAGTCAGTGATGCATGCTGCCAAAGATGAATGAAGTATTTTTCTTACAGAATTGGGAAGAAACAATGAAGTTAATGCATAATAGCTATGTAAAACAGGAATGACCTGAAATCACACACAGCAGCATAACACCTCCTCCCCTGCTCTTCCCCCCCCCCCCCCCAAAAAAGAGGCATTTTCTTATCAATTAATAAACATGAATGTATAGCTAGTCTTACATTAAAAAAACAAACAACAAAACAACAAAAAGCTCACATTGCTTTAATAGAGGCCAGGTCCAAAACCTGCTTAATGCAACTGGAAAAAAATTTTGAATTATATAACAGTTTGAGCATAAATCTTTCCTGAGCATAGGTAAGAGGAGTTTATGAAAAAGAGCTGCATGATAGAAGAGCGATAGTTTAGAGGGGGAAACAGTGGAAGTGGTGCAGTAATTTATGAGGAGCTGGAACCGTTGCAATCCTACCTCAGTTAGCTGCAGACTTTAATCCAGTCTGATGCCTCCCCCATCGCCAGCCTCATCTGGTGGCCCTGAGCAAACCCCAACCTGAAGATCCAGCAATCAAGGCAGTTCACTGTCCCCTTCTGCCCTATGCATCAGTACAACACTGACCTGAGGCCATTTATTTCATATTGGGACACATGTTTCTGGGTTTGTATTAGAATTGAGAAAACACTCATTTGTAACTAACATAAGGACAGTGAAATATTTGCCTTTTCTGTGGGTTTTTTTTTTTTTTTTCAGAACTTCCTCAAGTGTTTGCTGGCTGTGATTGACCCAGATTGGATAACTTTCTAAATATGATTACGGATTGAAGAGCAGTTGCAAGACTAGGAAAATTCTCACTTGAAATTCTTCACCCTGTGTTATACAAGTGGTCAAGTAGATGATTATAACTATCCATCTGCCTTTGAAGCCTGTGAATTGATTTGCGGTGTAAGAATGTGAGCAGAGTGTTTGGCAGGTGCCCTTATAATGATTTTGATCCTTGCCTGGATGCTCCGTTTCTTCACAGACCAGGTAATCATCCTGTATTTGTGGATTGGCAATGTGTGAGAGAGAGAGGGAAATTTTGTGAGCTAGAACAGGTGTGGGTATATCTTAGCCCACTTTTGTCATACTTATGAACTGATAGCCTTCAGAATGGCAGCATCCACTTTTCTAAATCTGTGTTCTCTTTCTCATTGTTAGAATTAAGTATCAGAATAGGATTCAGCTTCCCACAGGAGTTTCGTACAATATGCCGTAGAGGACAGGGAGTTAGGCACTATTTAAGTTTTTATTTTTATTTTAATCACGCTTCTTTTAAGGCAAGGGGGTCAAGGCTCCTGTTGCATTGTGTGATGGTCTTCCTGTCCTATCTCTTTACTCAGAAATGGTATTATTAATTGAGTAAATATAAATTACTCCAGTCCATTGGCTACTTGCAGGTGGTTGCAGGGTGGGAGGACTTGGCATGGATGGAGCTATTTAAACCTAAATTTTAGATCTGTGTTAACTATACAACACACAGAAGCTGGATCTTTCTTTGTTTCTAACTGCATTTTCCTATGCCTTCAGGGAGGGACATAATACTGAAGAAGAAAGATGTTTCTTAGGTGTTTTCATTTGCTCCTCTCTCCATGTTTCCTTCAAGTCATATAGATCCCAGACTACTAAAATCACCAAATAATTGGCGTCCACCAGTCTGGAGTGAGTTAGGCATATACAATCAAAGCTTGACATTTGTCACTGCTCTGTCTTGAGCTTCTTGCACAAAATGAGTAGAATAGCCTGGAAATACAGTGTCTGAAAATACTTCATCAAAGGCTGAATATATGAGAGAAAAGAGACTGAATAAGTTAGCAGTAGTACCCAGTATGTTTTTGACAGCTGCGTGAGTTAGAATTGAGAGATGTATTTCAAAAGCACTAATTCCTAGTCTTTGCTTTTGTGAGACCAAGAGTTTTTCCACTTGTAATCACGGGACAATGATCTGACTCTTATATTCTCAATGCTGTCTTATTAGGTTGTCTTTGAGAAGAGAATGGCACACTGCTTTAAACACAGATGGTAACAGATGTGGTCTGTAGGTAGTTTGTGTTCAACTGTTGCTAACATTAGAGTAGTCTGAACTAGAGAAAAATGCCCAGATGGAGTTTAGGAAAATTTTCTTAATACAGACAAAATTTCAGTCTCCATGTGATAGAAATAATAGCGCTACAAGGAATATGGATTACTGTCATTCTTCTCAGTGGGATGTTGATTATTGAAGCCTAAGCATGAGTTTGGTTTTTTTTTTTCTATTTTTTGTTGGTTTAACGTGAGGATTTTCAGAGATGGTTTTGAAAAAGCAGGTGCTCATGAAGTTTTTTACCAAAAAGTAATTAAAACTCTAATAAAAATAAGCTTGGTAGAGATCATTATTCTGGGCTTGTGGTCAGCAAAAGCTGCAAGTCTTTAACGCTAAATACTCTTCTACCTCTAAAAGCCTTGTAGTAGGGGCAAGATAGCAGAGAACTAGACAGTTTTGCAAAGCACTACGTTTTCTCTAATGTACCATGCAAAACAAACATTAATGAGATACAGGATGCTTCAACTAACATTTTGACCTCTTCAGTTTGCGTGGTTTTGTTGTTGGTTTTTGTTTGTTTATTTGTGGGTTGTTTTTTTTTTTTTTAAATCATTCCATCTTTTCGCTTGGAAACTGTCTACAACTGTTTTATTTCATTTTGAGATAAGGTGGTTTTAGCTATAAGACGCATGGTTTCCACAGCTAGTACTGTTGAATTAAGAGAGCTCTGTAATCCATAGAATCTGAAATGTTTTTTAGTTGTTTGCTCAACAAAGAAGCTTATGTCACTTGAGCTCAACAAGAACTAGTTAAAATGTGTCCTGACATGTCTTGTCTTTGTAAGAACAGCATCTGTTTACATGGAGCCAAAATAGAGTATCTTTGGAGAGTTGTTTAAACAGGTGATAAAACCATGTTTGACTTCCTCCTAGAATTCTTTGTTCTTTATAGTGTTCAGTGCTGAAAAGTTGTGTGATTCAGAAGCTGATTCCTTTTGTTAAGGAGTGGAATAATTCCATTTTGTTTATTTCAGTCCTTCTCTCAGATAACAGCTTCTCATTAACAGTGGAACAGACAGTGGTGCTGTGTGGTGGGGAGGGGGAGATTTTGTTCGTCTGAGCTTCTGCAGGGGCATAACATCTGAAAGCAGGTGGCTTTGTGCTGCTTAACAGAAGGCTGTGCTCCACTGGGGTTTGAGTGTTATGGGGAATCTGTGGGCCCGGCTTGGGCTTTCTTCAATGGGCAAATAGATTAATCTCAGTTGCCAGATGCCGAATAATCTTGGAGGACTTCCTTTGTACCTGCTTGGATGTCCCGTCCAAGGGATCATCTGCTTCCAGAAGGGAATTCAGACTTTGGTGTTGACTATGTTGAGGATTATATCTGGTCTTTTGTAATATGTAGTGGACAGAAAGAAATTGGGGGCTTCTGGTTCCCATTTAGGAAACACTTAGACTGTAGATCTTGGCATAATGGCGGGCTGGTGTTCTGAATGTTGTCAGTAAACAAGCTTTTATTTGATTTTTCCAACCTTTTTATCAACTTTGCTGTTTTTCTTGATGAGAAGTTCATGTAATTTCATAACGTAGAGAACAGAAACCAATATGTGAAATATTCCTTCTCTTAATGATACTGAAACTTTGTGCTGATGCATTTTACCAGACCTGTAATTATTTTACTTCGGTTGTTATATGTGAGCTTGACCCCTGCCTGTTTCTAGCTCGTGTAGTGTCAGTGATTTCAAGAGCTGAGTTGTGTCAGTTTATGCCTCCTGAATCCCTGGCCCATGGATCACGACCATTCATGCTGTGGAAAAACACTGGCACGAGCCCTGTACTGTAGGCTTGGCCTGCAGACAGTAAAGGCAATATTAAGATGCTCCCAGAAAAATCAGTGCCTGGGAGAAAAAACGACATCCACAATCCTTCTGTGGTGGTCATGTACCTCACAAGGGACAATGTGAGTTAGTCCAGCACCTACCTCAGGGCACAGGCTGATCTGCACCACAGCCTGAGCATCCCCAGGGAGCGGTGTGGCTGTATCTGGATAGAAGTGGTTACCTGCAAGAAAACAGTGGCACAGCATGACCCGGTGCTTGGAAAAACAAAGTGAAGCAGGGATTTTATTTGCCTAGGCTAGACCTCCTGCTGCAAATTTATAGGCTTTTTAACTTGCTGTGCTACCTGTCAGTCTCTGTACAGATGCACAGCCTTCAGGCTCTTGGTGCTTGCCAGCAACTGGCATCCTGCTGGGAACTGTAGGAGGATTTTCAGCATGAAGCAGGGCAACCTAATAATAGAACAAGAATACATTGAAACCAATGCTTGCAAAAGAAGTAGAGAAGAGTAACCTGTAGTTCGGTTTTGGGGTTTTTTTGGTTGGTTTTTTTTTTTTTTTTGCTAGCAGAAAGATGTACAGGGAAAAACCATAGGCCATTGACTTGAGCGCTTGCTTGGCAGCAGGATGCTGAATACCTTGGACAGATTAACCAGGTGTTTGAATTTCCCCAAATACGAAAGAAGCCACAGATATGTAAAAATAAATTTCTCTAAGCAGGCATGCTTCTCAGGCTGTTCAGAATTTACTGAGTCTAAATTACTGTGCGAGTGAAAACAGGGATAGAAAAGTATATCTTATGAAACATGCATTTTTATTTTTTCCTGGTATTATAACTGTAGGTTTCATAGTCCTTTACCTTAAAAGTTCTTAAGGGTTCAGTTTGGTTGGCCAGTCATAAGCCACATTTATTTGAATGAGGGATGCTGCATGGGGCTTATAGTTATGACATGAGACTGTTGATAGACCATTTCTTTCGGATACTTCAGCAGGAGGCCTGCCTCTGTCATACTGTAGAGTATCTTGTGTGACAATAAAGGTGCCTGTATCAGCAGCTAAACTGAGCCCTGGTATTCCATAATGAAAGGCTGGGTAGAGCATAGGAGACTGTGACACTGGGCTGAGAAGTCCCCTTCTAATGTGATGTGCTTGGCAGATGTAGTAACCAAATTGGTGGGTACTTTTGTTCAGGACATGGCTGGGAGGGTACAGCTGCTCCAGGCTTTCATTTTTTTTGCCAAAAATGAATTCTATTTAGAAAAAAAGAAATTATGTTGAGATTAGAATTGAAAAGACATGAGAAAAGAGAAATCATTAT